>NC_050573.1:556700642-557069434 GCF_011100635.1 Trichosurus vulpecula | reverse complement strand
TCCATGATTAGCAGTCACAGCACATCACTTAGGGAATATAATGTTAAAACAGACAATCTTTTGCAGAAGCTACCAACCTAGGGTTGATGAAAGTTTGGCATTACTTCCCAAGTATGATCCAGCCCAGTTTCTTCGCTTCAGTTCTATACCTAATTCATTTTCCTCCTGTAGCACACATCCAATCTAGAAATATTGGTGGCCTGTCTCAGTGGATTGCTTGTTCAAATGCGTATCATCACCTTTGTGGATGATTTCTTTTGAGTGAGTGTGAATTACAATGAAAAGATTCTTTAGTGTTTTTATTAGTCTTAGTTGTTCATGCTGTTTTCTAGAAGGGGACCAATGATATCAGGAGGGTGATGTCTTGGTTTGCAAGTACATTCAATTTAAGTGAGGCAGGGGTGTGTCTGTGTAAGGTCATCAGTCCCACTCTCTCCTCCAGAGTCACTGGAGTTCAGTGGCAAGACATAGGTCAGGACAGTAGAGATGGCCCAGGATGCAATGGGAGACCTTGGCCTTTTTAAGCTAAGGCCTTTCCCAGAATTCAGTTTGTCTGTGGCAACACTCATTCAGTGATTAAAGGCTAGGCAAGAAGTGCCAAATGATGGCTTAGTTTGCCTTCACGAAAGAAATAATTTGGTTGGCTCACAAGACAAAACAGAAAAATGATAAATGTTGGAGAAAATGTTGGAAAGTTGAAACACCAATTCATTGTTGGTGGAGCTGTGAGCTGATCCTGCCATTCTGGGGAGCAATTTGAAACTATGCCCAAAGGACTGTAAAAATGTGCATACTCACTTCTAGGTCTGTATCTCAAAGAGATCATAAAAATGGGAAAAAGGACTCACATGTACAAAAATATTTATAACAGCTCTTTTTGTGATGGCAAAGAACTGGAAATTGAGGGGATATCTATCAACTGGGGAATGGCTGAGCAAGTTGTGGTATATGAATGTGTGTGAGGTACAAGACCCTTACCAATATAATATAAAAATTCATAAAATAAAGAGGAGTCTTGAGGAAGAAAAGAAAGTATTTATTCAATTCTTATGAGAAAGGGTCACCTCCACTGGGAGGGACCAGTGGAAGGAGGCGAATTACAAAAGGCAAGACACCAATATATATGCTAACGTGAGAAAACTCCCGCCTACCGCTATCCCTCCTCTCCATTGGCTGGGAGGCGGGCTTACAATCTAGGTGTGGAAAAACTAGACAAAGAACCAGGAAATCAGGCACAGCCAATCACAACTAATTGCTGATGTGGCAGTAATACGGCTAAGGTAAAGGAGAGGAATGGGGAAGTGCGGGCCCCTTCCTGGATCAGGGAACATGCTAGTTCATTATATCCTTATTTGGTAAAAACTTTGTGCTAGCACCAAGAGAGAGATAAGGGAGGAGGGCATTTATTGCCCCAAGCCCTGAATTCCTAAAAGTTAGGTAATCAAATTCCTATAGGGTTAAATCTCAAGTTTATTCTATCCTCCTATATCCTACTTATTTTATCAATAGGAAAAGAAAATAATTCCTATATTCTCGCTCTGTGAAGTCTTCACGAGAATATCTCCCACTCAAATGCGATGGAATACTGTTGTGCTATAAGAAATGAGGAGCAAGCAGAACTCAGAAAATCCTGGAAAGACTTATGTGAACTGATGCTGAGTGAAGTGAGGAGAAACAGGAGAACATTGTACACAGTAACAGCCACAGTGTGTGAGGGACTGATTGCAATGATTCAGCAGTGCAAGGACCTAAAACATTTCCAGAAGACTCATGATGGAAAATGCCATCCTCATCCGGAGGGAGAACTGTGGAGTCTGATTGCAGAGCAAAATAGACTATTTTCTTTTTTTGGTTTTGTTTTGTTTTTTCTTTCTCATGGTTTCTCCCATTCATTATAATTCTTCTATACAACATGACTAATGTGAAAATATGTTTAATAGGAATGTATGTGTCGAATCTATATTGAATTGCAGGCTGTCTTGGGGAGGAAGGAAGGAGTGGGGTAGAAAATTTAAAACTTATGGAAGTGAATGTCAAAAACTAAAAATAAATAAATTAACTAATAAGAATAAAAGAATTAATCTGAGAGGGGAAGACTCTCAGAGTTTCTGGCCAGAACAGAAACAATTGCTATTTACATTCACTCTGAGCCATCAAAACCCAAACTGCTAGCAAGTGAGGCTTGGGCTGGGGCCTATTCTTGGCCAATCACCAAGAGCCAGAGTAATTTGGGTTTAAAGGCATAGTCAAGTAGTTTCATTTGAATTGCAATGGGCTTTATCAAAGCCAGGTTTTCCAGATCTCTAGTTTAAGAAATCATAAATGAAAACTACATGAGACAAAGGAGTTAATTGTCTCAGTTTTTAGGGAAAAAAATGATAGCATAAATAAGTTGGGGGGGGGGATATTTAGCCCATAAAATATATCTTGTGAAGTATAAACAATCAGAATTTATATTCCTTTGGACAGGGTGTCCACATATAAGGGTATGAATCCCTACGTGGATGGGAGAGGGTGGGGAAGAGGAGGAAGAGGAGGAGGAGGATGAAATAGCAGCATTGCTCAACTAGAACTGACCAGTTGGTTCCCTGTATGCATAGAGTAGCACCTGTGGGACCCTTCCATCCAGTAAGGAATCTCTCTTCTGTTTGGACTTTGAAAAGGACATTTACCATGGTACTTTGGGGAGAATTAGTCTTCCTGAATTATGTCTCCCTTGATGTTGATCTCCAGCTGCTAATAAAGTAATCCCAGTGATCTTATCTGTCATGGAATTGTATCTGATCTCTTCAAAGAAGGTATCCCTCAATTTGTTTGATGAGAGTCTTTAAGGCTTCATTTTCATCTTCTGAGTCAGATGTTTTTTCTTTTGTAACTCATGTGCCTTTCCTCCAGTTACATGACTATATAGGTGTGGTCTGTTCTGAAAAAATTCTTCTGTGAAAAACCACCTATTTTCCTTGTTTTACTTTTATTGAGGATAACCTAAATGTATACTGTAAAACCACTAGTGTTTTTCCCTCCCCTCTCCCCTGCTCTTGGCAACATGGATTAGACTAGTTTTTCCCTGAAAAGTGACAAAGCTATCCCTTGGACTTGATTGGCTGAGGAACCAAGGCTTAAGCTGTGACTTCCTTGATTCAGCTTCCTGGTAGCCCCTGATCATATTGACATGACTTCTTGGTCACCTAAAAGCATATAAAGGTCTGGAGTCAGGATTCTTCAGACTTTCCAGATGTCCTAAAATCACATGAGACATCATACCTTTCTCTGTTGACCAGATGTGTTTTGATATGGAGACGAGGGGAGTCCTGTTAATTAAATATTCGTGTTAAATATCTTTCTATGCTATGGCTAAATAAACCTCCTTTTGTTAACTGTTGAATGACGTGTAAGTGCCTCATTCTATAAGTGCCTCTTTCTATCACAGCATCCTGAGCTAACCACCCGATTAATAGGGTACCAATGGAAGCTAAGCTAATTCTTAACACATGCATAGACTATTATCTTTGGAATATAATAGAAATGGGAGACCTGGCAGAGAGGTCCATCCATGATGTATTCTTGCTCACCTCTTCCTGTTACTGTTTCTGCTTTTGTATATCTCTGTTTGTTAGGAAGCTTTTCCTTACTGTAACTAGGGCTTTGCTTGGCATATACCTAGATCACCTAAAATGTGGAAAATACCAGGGGCTTGTCACTAGGAGAATTTATCCTGCTTTCTTCTGCCATGGGGATGAGAGTAGCTTCTTTCCATTGGCTGCATAGCTGGAACAAGTTGAGTCTTTAAAACTATGAGACTAGGACAGTCTTGCCTCCCTTTTCCAAATCTTCCAGAGGCAAAGGTCATGTTCACCCACAGGAAGGGCACCGTGAACTGACTTGGTGAGGGAGGAAGAGCTACTTTTCCTTTCCCTCTCTCTTACCCTGTGGCCCTGAGAACAGGGCCTGAAGTTTTGTCTTGCTCTGTTTCATTTATCCTTTTTTAGTTCTAGACTCAGGAAGTAGAATCTCTACTAGACGCAGAATTGAGCTACGTTGCAGCTAGCTGGCCTAGCAGGAAAGTTCTGAGGAGCCAGAGTGCTGGGGACTTAAAAAAAGAAGCCCAAAGTGGGCTTTGGACTTGGAACTTGGCGGGACTGTGCTATATAGGAAGTGAGCTAAGCTATGAACCTGTCTCCTTTGCTCCCCAGAGACTGAGGTGGTGTGCAGAGGGTGTGGGGGAATTATGCTCCACATGTGTAGGGGGAGGGGGAATGTTTATTTTTTTCTTGCTATACTTTTGAAATGAATATTCCTTTCTAAAAGCTAATCTGACTGTTTAATGATTAAATGTGTGAGAAACGTGGTTTTGGGGATCATTGGACTTCCTAGGCAGGGCCAAAGTCCTGAGGAAGAACCCTGTGATAATCCCTAGGGAAGGCTGTACAGACCACAGGACTCCCAGAGAAAGACCAAGTGGTAGCCACCCCTTAGTCTGTGGGGATCACAAGGCCTCCTAGGGGTCAGACCCTAAGGAGGACCTGTGATGTCCCCTTAAGAAGGTTGTGCAGACCACAGGGTTCCCCAAGGGAATCCGGAGTGGTAGCCCTCTTAACACCGCAGTGGGGATCACAGGACACCCCAAGACAAGATCCAGGAGTAAGCCTGGTGAGCTTCCGCCGCCTGTTGCTTCCCTTCACTTGACCTTAGGAAAATCCATGTGATTTGCCCATTCTCACCCAAAGAACTCAAGACCAGAGTGGGCAGAAGAAGGCATTTTATTATGCTCCTCGAGAGAGCGGGTGTAGTGCTCACAGGAACACTCACACTGATGCAGCTACAGGAGCAGGGGTAACCATTTTCTCCACTCCTGCTAGATTTATGGTTAGTTCACAATCTTTATTTTTTACATAGTTTTCCTAGGTTATACAGTTTATACAGGTAGGATAATAAGGATACAGAAGCAAAAGTGAAGTTAATTAGATTTTCCTTGTCTTAGTTTAGGATTAAACTATATTCTTTTACTTCCCCTACTTTCCCTCTTTAACATATGCAAATGATGCAAATCAGTAGGCCTGGATTCTTGACCAAGACCAGACCCTAGATAAGCTTGAACTGGTTCAAGTGGGTTTGGCCTCTCTAATTCCCCAGACTGCCTTCTCAAAAAGCATGCGCATGCATACAAGCCTCTGACCTCTCACCTGACCGACCTTGAGGCCTGGTCTCTGCTAAAGCTGGGGTGGGGGGGGAAGTACACCTTTAGTTCTGTGGAAACAAAACTCCTCCTCCCATTTCTTACGAATGGAACTTAGGTGTAGGGGACCCTTAAAATTGATAGGACCACATTAATGGGGGCTGGAGCTAATGGTAGAGATTAGATACCCTCAACTCCCCTTAAAGGTACCAGAGAACCCTAGGGGATGGGTGAAATGTAAGATACCCGGCTTTCAGGTAATGGGGGCCAGAGTAATCACTGTTAGATTGCCATTTAGACTAACACCAGTTATTGCAACTTCTACCCATCGTTACTAGTTTTACCCTTTGGAACCAAGCAGAACAGATCTAATCTCTCTTCTACATGGCAGTCCTTCAAATATTTGAAGACAACTATCATGTCCTCCCTAAATCTTAACTTCCCTAAGTAATTCCCCTTTCCTCTCATCCTTCTTTGTTCGATCAATCCTTATATGGCATAAATTCAAGGTCATTCAGTGTCCTAGTTGTTTTGCTCCCTAGCTTGTCACTATCATTTAGTATCAGACCCCAGAATGCATACAGTGCTACTGATGTAGTTTGACCAGGGCATTGTATTGAGGTCCCATCACTTTCCTAGTTCTGGGCACTGTCTCTCAATGCAGTTTAGATCACATTAGCTTTTCTGACTGTCAAATCACACTGTTTATTCATAATGAGCTTGTAATGCCTTCAAGCCACTCAGTTATCTAGCCAGCCCTTCCAACGTTAAAATTGTGAAGTTAATTTTTTGAGCCTGCGTAAGTCTTTGCATTTATCTCCATTAAAATCCATCTTCTTGGATTTGGCCCAATGTAGCCTCTTTTTGGCTCCTACCTTTGGCATCAAGTGTATTAGCTAGTCCTTTCAGCTTTGGATCATCTGAAAACTTACAAAAGTCTATCTTTGTCCAAAGCATTGAAAAAAAAGTTAAATAGCGCAGAGGCCAAGTCAGATCCCTGCAGAACTCCATGAGAGAGACTTCCTTTCAAGATGACATCAAAATATTAACAACCATCCTTTGGGTCCAGCCAGTTCTGAATTTGGCAGTTTGGTCCCCATCTCTCCATCTTTTAGCTAAAACTAACTTAACGAAACAATTGGTCAAATACTTTTCTAAAATCTAGGTAAACTATATATAGAGCATTTCCCCAATCTAGTCCAGCGTGCTGTTAAAAAAGCAAATCAGGTTAATCTGGAATAACCTGTTTTGTAGTCAAAACTTTGTTTTGACAGATGGCTTTGTTTGAAGTAATTCTGACTCTTTGAAATCACCTCTTACTTTTCTAACGTTAACTAAACATTCCTTTAATTTTTTCCAGGTAACAAAGTCAATCTCAGTGGTAGCCAAACTCATAGTTTTAATAATCAGGACCAGAGTCTCCAAGCCTGTAGTATCTCTCTCCTCTCCCATCATCTTTCAAAGTGTTCTAGCAGTGGCTCGGAAATCAAACCTACCAGAATGTAGTTTCTTGCCAAATAATAAATCAGTTTCTTGAACTTATCAACAGCGACTGGGTGATATCCAGCTGCTTATTTACTTTTGGGCATTAACTCTTTAATAGTCATTTCGTTCTGCCTTTTGCAGTCCAGAGATCACAGATTTAGAGCTAGGAGGGACCTTGGAGGTCATCTAGTCTAATTCCTCATTCCATGAATAAAGAGACTGAAAACTTGAGAAATGAAGTGAGTTTCCCAAGGTCACCCAAGTAGGGCAGAGCTGGGGTTCATACTCTGAATCCATTGTTCATTCTTCTGCACCACTTGTGTTGGTGGAGAAAAAAGTAAAGTTAAAGTCACATAATATTGTTATGTCTCCATTATCTGTTATCACGATTTTACCTATTCCAGGTGGTTGTCCTCTTCCTACTTTGATCCTCCCTTTTCTGCCAGTATAACTTAAAAAATGCCCATATGTTTTCTTTAGGTTTCCTTAGCAGACTAGACTTATTCTGAATTTTGGTAACCCTAAGACGATTGTAATAGGCTTGCACCCCTCCTGTATTCTTTCACTGTTTCCTGACTTTGCTTTTATTTTCTTTACATGTTGTTTAACAACTTAAGGTGCTTGGTAAATTCCCTGCATATCCGCATTAGTCTCTTTAGACAAACGCCCCTTTTCTCCTCATCAGAATTCTTTTTCTTTATGTTTTCAGGATTTCATCACTGAGAGCTTTCAATTCCTTCTAGACCGGCTTTTAAACTGTGTCCAGCTCTTTTTATCCACACATTCTAAGAGGTGATCCTTTCCCCTTAGTGTCCCACTCCCTCCCCAATAACGAGTTCCCCCTTGTTTTTGAGAGGGAGATCCAGAATAAAAGTACCCCCCTTTTTAAATTCCACGACCCTTTGAAAGATGAAATGAATCATTAATAGCAATAGCTATCATTTAAATAGTGCTTTAAGGTTTGCAAAACACTTTACATGCTATCTCTTTTGATCAAGTCAAGAAATTTTAACTGCTCAGCTTTTTCAGAGAGTGTTTTAGTACTTACAGTTGAAGTCTACCATCACTACTATAGCATTCCTCCACAATGCAAAGTCTGTGATTTGTTTCCTGACCTTGACGTCTTACTTGATAGCACCCATGCAACCTTATCCCTTAGAGGACAAGCAGCTTCTTCTTCCTCAGAGGGTCCTCTTTGGAAAGAGCCTCATATCTATTCCTTAGCTTCAGTTATTCAGGATCCTTCTTTCCCCCTTCCTTTTCTGTATCACAGTCTTCTACTCTCCAGCCTCCTGATGCAGGTAAGGATTACTGTCTGCCTCTTCAGATGCCTTTTCTTTGTTGTTTTCAGAGTGAAACTTTTTTGGTTTTGAAAAAAACTGCTTTGTCCCATTTGACAATAACCCTTAAGAATTACTAGCAAGAACAGAGACAGGATCTCACTTCCAGCAAGGATGGAGAACAGGAAGAATTCTGCTTTAACACTTGAGGCACAGCCAGATAACTGCTATCCATACTCAAAGGGCAGGTTGGTCCCCCTCATGGAAGGGAAGATAAAGACTTCAAGGAATATTTCTCCATTCTCTAAACAGATGTGTCAAACCCATGGTCAGCTGTGGAACTGGGAAATATTTAGCAAAATAAATATAAAATACGGTAAAGCATGGATAATATAACATTTTAAAACCAAGTCAACATGGCGTCTTGCAGGGATCCTTATGGAAGGATTAGTGGCACCTTTTCTATTTGAGTTGGACACCGCTGTTCTAGATAATTGGGTAGTAGGTACTCCCTGTTTGGAAATTTCAGCTAAAGTGGGTATTGTGTAGCCATGCAGGATTTCATGGGACCTTAGAAATCTCTGAAACTTTATAAAATGTATTCAGACTTCTTAGGATTCCTTTGGCTCTTGAGTTCTATGTTAAAGGGCTGTTTGGAGAGCAGTTTTCTCTCCTTGTCCTTTATTCTTCATGACATTTTTTGCACTTCAAAAGAAATGCTAAAAATATTCTTGTAATATCGTTCTTCCTTTGAGTTCTATGTGGGCATATAACATTTCTGTATGTTGTGGTCATCATTTCAATCAGTTACATGTCCATCTGACAAAGACTAGAGCCTCTCTGGTTTGTTTTGGAGGTCACCTTTGGTAGGTGGGGCCATATCTTGTGGTTTTTGTAAACATTAGTTCTTCCAACACTGGGAACTTCTTAAGAAGTTTTTCTAGCAAAAGTTTCCTAGGTGGCACATTTTCTTTCTTAGGTCCTGGATGAATGTCTTCAATTTTTTCATTTTCTTCCTAAGGTTTTATCACCTGGTTCTTTGAAAAATCCCTGAGAACAATTTTGTTATATCATACTATGTAAATAATGGTGCATTATTTGGTAATTTTCTATGGTCTAACGGAAGGCTCCAGAGCAGTGACTTATTTTTATGCATTATTCAAACAGTTCTAGGTGATTTCATCACTCAGAAGGCAACTTTCTTTTTACATTTGTGTGTTTAGGATTTGTTGGCTTCGTGTTAACAAGAGATTTAATCACCCCAAAGACCTGTGATTTCATTGGTGTGGGAATTTGGTCTAGCACAATGAATTGCAATTATAATTTAGCATCTTAGAGCAATTCTTAATTTCTTTTCTGTCATGGATTCCTTTCACAGTCTAGTGAAAGTCCAGCTTAGGAACCCCTTCTCAGAATAATGTTTCTAATGTGTAAAATTAAATGTAAAGGATTGCAAAGGAATCCAACTATACTGAAGTAAAGTTATTAAAATATCAAAATGAGTTCACAAACCCTAGGTTAAGAACCTCTGTCTGAGAGGTTGCCTGTGATTCAGCATGGTTAAGTTATTTGCTCATGGTCACACAGCTAATGTGTCCTAGAGATAGGATTTGAACCCGGGTCTTCTTGACTCTTGGTCCAGCATTCTATGCTCTAAATCACATCTTACAAAATAAGGTGATTTCCAAATGTCTAATTAGGTGCCAGCACAGTATAACTCTAGGACTGACCGTGTCTAGCTATGTGAGCTCTGACTGTTCACTTGTGTGCATGATGAAAGGTTCAAATTATAAAGTATGCTTATCTTACATAAGCTATCAGGACCTCTTTGAGGGCAGAGTAAAGTTCAGAAAGAAGCACATAGATTTTTAAAAATTGTCATTCTTTGGCAGAAATAAGGTCATTGCCAAACTTTCAGTTACCTTGAGACATCTCAGTGAGGACTGTGATGAAAATTACTAATGTGAATGCTTATAGAATAAGAGGAAAACCTGGGCCTTTCTGTAAAGGGAATGTGGGAAGAATAATCATTCCCATTTTACAGTTGGAAAGAAGGAAACACAAAAAGATGGAGCCATTACCCAAAGCTTATACTCCAAGTCATTGGCAAGGCTAGGTATGGAGCCCAATGTAATAGACTTTGAGGAAAATACTCTTCCTCCTTTGATTTTGAGACCAGGATTCTTTGTGGTTGGTATTCCTCTAATGACCCAGTGTTGATAAATTAACAAGAATCTTTTGAGTGCCAACCATACTCAGCAGTGCTATGGAGATACAGAGGAGGAAGAAGAAATTGATCCTGCTTACAATTTAAAAACCATGTAATGCTAGCATTTCAGAGAAGAAAAGGATGTTAGAGTTTGCTTAGTCCTTCTTCTATAGAAGCTCTGACAAGTGATTACCAAGCTTCTGCTTGAATATACATGATCCATGGCATATAGTAGCACTTGATAAATGTTTATTGATTCATTGATTATACACAGAAATAGGGATTCCTGCAAAAGCTAGCCAATTTCATTTATGGATAGCATCTGACTTCCTGAAGCTCTTTTCTTCTTTTAATTTTTCTCTGGCATTTAGCAGAGTGCCTGGCACATAGTAGGCACTTAATAAATGTTTATCAATTGATTGATTCCTCACTGGGGCAAGTAGAATGAGTCTAATCTATCTTCCACATGGCAACCTTCAAATATTTGATGTGTCTTCATATCTCCCATCATGCTCATGCCTTTTTCCCCCTACATTAAACATTCCCAGATCCTTATTTTTTTCAGACAGTCTTCATGTGGCCTGGTTTCAGATTCTTTTTTACCCACCTCTGATGAGAATATTCCGATTTATCAATGTACCTCCTGAACTAAATAGATAGGGCCTGCCTATTCATTAGATCGTGAGCTCTTCAAGGGTAGGGACTGTCTTTTGTCTTTCTTTTTACCTCTAGTGTTTGGCACAGTGCCTGACATGTAGTAGGCATTTAATAAATGTTTATTGGCTGGCTGCAGAGTTCAGTGGGACCATCATCCTACTCATTCCAGCTACTCAGCTACTCTCCTTCTGTTAGTACAGACTAAGGTCGTATTGTATGGGCAGCTAGACGGTGCAGTGGATAGAGTGCCAAGTCTGGAGTTAGGAAGACTCATCTTCCTGAATTCAGATCTGTCCTTGGACACTTACTAGCTGTGTGATCCTAGACAAGTCACTTAACCCTGCTTGCCTCAGTTTCTTGTCTGTAAAATGAGCTAGAGAAGAAAATGGCAAACCACTCTAGTATCTTTACCAAGAAAACCTCAAAATGGGGTCAGAAAGAGCTGGACGTGACTGAATGACAGCAATGACCACAGAAGGTTCTATTAATCAATTGCCTTATCATGCTGTTATTTCATAGCGACTTTGCAATCCACCAAAACCTTCAGATAGTTTTAAAATAAATTGTTGTCTACATGCTTGTTCCTCACTGATGTGGTTGACTGAGAAGCAGCATTTAGTTCTTTCTTATATGATTATAGGGACAAGACATATACGATCAAAATAGAAATAGAAATCAAAATAAACAACATGATATTATATCTTTAAGGGCTTTGTTGTATGTGGTCCAGAAGGCGAATATTCGGAGAGTAGGGAGATCAAGTAAGGGTCTAGGTAGGAGGTCTTTATGAATTATACAAGACTTGAGCTGAGCCTGGAAAGAGGGGGGGGGGGGGGTGGAGGGTGGAGATTGAGAAACTGATCTAACTTTTAGCACCACAAATGTATTCCATACTGTAGACTCGTAGAATATTGGAGCTAGAACAAACCTTGGAGATAATCCATTTCAACCCTTTTATTTTATGAGGCCCAGAGAATTGAAGTGACATTCCCAGTATCACATGGCTAGCCTTCCATATGTGGTTGCTCTTAACTGATTTAATTAGCCTAAGTGGTATTTTTTTTGGGGGTCAGGAAACATGGGTATTACTAAGTACGGTACAAATAATAAAAATCCATTAGCTAATAGAAGTAGTCCAAAAATAGAAGTCTGACCTTCAGCCCTCCCCAAATTTCTTTTCTGTCATTACAGCATTGGATTTATTCATTTTTTCTCACTTAGCTTTATCATTCATGATAGCAGCAAACAGAAATGTAAATGTCCTTGCTTTCTAAATACACTTCAAATAAAACAGGCCATGATTTATAAATGAAGTGTTTTAGAAAAGAAAGCTAATTTTTTAAAAAATTGAGGACTTTTGTTTATAATTATGTTACATTCATTTCCAAATGTATCCCTCCCCTGTGCCAACAAGCCTTCTCTGTGACAAAAGTTTTTTTTTTTTTTTAAGAGGGCCAAAATGGCAGTCTAGCAAAGTATTTGGTTTGGTTTCAGAGATTTTTAAAAATAGACTCTTTAGAGGCTGCCAAATAAATTAACTAGACAAGGTAAAGAAATGGCATTATTGGGTTCAATAAGATTCCTTATTCTTAGTAATAATGATGACAGGGCTATGCTTTAGATAACACTATTTTGGGAGCATTGATTTTCAACATAATTGGAAAAAGTTTGTTGTCGTTCAGTTGGCTTAGTCATGTTCCCCTCTGTGACCCCATTTGGGGTTTTCTCGGCAAAGATACTTGAAATGGTTGGCTGTTTCCTTCTCCAGCTCGTTTTACAGATGAGGAACTGAGGCAAACAGGGTGAAGTGAGTTGGTCAGGGCCACTACAGCTATCTGAGTATCTGAAGCCAGATTTGAACTCATGAAGATGAGTCTTCTTGACTTCGGGCCTGGCACTCTATCTGCTATACCATGTACTTGCCTCTGAAAAAGTAGAAGATACTGAATAATTAGAAAAAACCATGGGCATGTTACTAATAAAAGAATCATTGAGAGGATTTAACTGTTAATCAACAGGATTAGTTTCTCATCATTCGAAAATCTTTATAAGAATAATCCATGTATGTACTGAGTGCATCCTTGATGAAAATATGAAAAACAAGCAAGAAGACTTTTATTTTGAAAATGACATTCTATAATAGACCATGTCTTTAGAGTCCCAGTTGACTATAAGGGGCAGAGAACTGTGCTTATTATTCGTTGACTGTTAAAAAAGCTTTTGATTTGTTCACAATGCGCTCTCCACGGCCATCCAAAAGTATGCCTCCCATGCATATGACCAGATTACGTTTCTTTGCCAGATGCAACAACAGAGATAACTTTGAGCTACTGATTACTAACATTAAGTGAGTGGGGCCTAAAAACAGGAAACATAAGCTTGCTAAAGGTGTTTTCTACACTCATGGAGGTCATCTTGTGAAAGATTGAAATGGAAGAAGGGTGTTATGTTGATTATATCAAGGCCTGGATCATTGCAGGGCCTCTTAAAATAAGATCCATAAATACTCAAGAGTACAGCCTGACTATCCACATAGTAAAAATCAAGTGGATGAAGAATCTTTTATGTAGATATGACATGTAATTGGATAGGTTCTCTGTCTCTTTCTCTTTCTCTGTCTCTCTCTCATCGTTGCTTTTGAGGGATGTTGATCTGGGCCCAGAGATGAATAGAAAGAAAACTGAGTTGGATTGCATTTGGAAAATTGTGCATTCAGTGATCCCAAGCTTCTTTCTGAAACAAAAATACATCTTTTTAATATTGCTGTTCTGCCAGTGTTTCTATATGGCCATAAAACATGGAATACTATAGTCTCCAAAGAGTAAAAATCATGGGTTATCCAAAGCTAGTGGAGAGGTGATGACAGTTATACCATATTACCAACAACAAATTGTGTTTGTGGAAGTATCCACATAGCTGAGATCACAGATCCATTGAAGCCCAATAATAGTAACATTTCAACAAATGTCATTAAGCACTCCTCAGGTACAAGGCATTGCACTAGGTACCGGGCTTGCAAAAATGAAACAAGACCCTCAAGAGCTAATACTTTTGTGTTTGTTATTGAGTTGTTTTAGTTGCGTCAGACTCCCTGTGATCCCATTTGGGGTTTTCTTGGCAGAGATACTGGACTGGTTTGCCATTTCCTTTTCCAGCTCATTTTTCAGATGAGGAAACTGAGGCAAACAGGGTTCAGTGACTTGCCAGGGTCATACAGCTAGTAAGGATCTCGGTTAACTTCAGGCCTGGCACTCTATCCACTGTGCTGCCTAGCTGCCCTTGCTAATACTTTAATGAGGATAAATCATGCACATAAATAACTATAGGTAGGGTAATTATTGTTAACAATAATGAGTAAATAGGGTAAGTATTTAATGATAATGAGTAAATAGTGAGTAAACACTCACTATCGCCAAGCCCTGTACCAAGTGCTGGACATAGCAGGTCAGACAGTCCCTGCCCTCAAGAAGCTTCCCTCTAATGGGGAAAGACAACATACAAGGAAGAACTAAAAAAGTGAGAGAGGTGACATCTATGTGGAGGCATGGTGAGGAGACAGTTGGAACTGACATGGAGGGCCCTGGTAAAATTAACTGCACCTACAGAGTACACACACACACACACACACACACTTTAGAGAAAAACTATACTACAAGGTGTTCCTAAAGTCTGGACACACAGGCAAAAATGCATATTTTCAAGAGATGAAATGAATGAAATTTTCAACAACATTTTATTTAAATGGAATATTAACAAATAACATCTTCAATATTATTTCCATCATTTGTGATGCAAAGGTTAATGCGCTTTGCAAGATTCCCATGAACTCGATGCAATAACTCCACCTTGCCATCAATTTTAGCACACTATGCGCTTATGTGTGCAACAAAGTATGTTTCATCTGGGATTTTCATTGAGTACGCCTTCTCTTTTAGCATACCCCAGAAAAAGAAGTCGCTGAACAACACAGTCTTCGGTGAAACAGTTAATGAGATTTCCTGTGTATCCAGACTTTAGGGATACTCTGTATAATATATTAATTATTAAAATTAATTAATATTTAACACATTCACATATTATATGTTATATTTTCTATATTATATTATAATTATGCATTGCATATTTTTATATATAAATATAATAAATATATAATGTATGTGTTATATAAATATATCAATTAATTAAAAGAAATTGATTTAAATTAATTACATTAAACTTAATAATTAATATTAATATAATTAAAATGATTATAATATCTTTGTAGGTAGACATTGACAGCGATGATCTATACATAGCTATGTGCATGTTTAAATATCATACAGGATTTGTAAAAGCCTTTTCAGGTTTCAAAAATATTTTTACTTAAATTTCTTGAGAAATGGCATTTTCTTAACTACATTCTTCATCCTGTTCTAAAAATCAATGTAACTATACAAATATGAGATATATATTAAAAACTAACAAACAGTGTTTTGTCTTTTTTTTTTAAGTTTGATAGCAACCAAACTTGGAATTCTGCTAACACTACAGATTCGAATACTCTGAGAGATTTGCTCCAATCCCAAGGCCTCTCCATTATAGTTTTGTTAGAGTTGACACATTCCCCATCACTACTGAAGTGTAGTGAGGTTGTCTATTTAACTTTGTTTAACATGGGGATGAGGCCTTGATAAAGGCCCTGGCAGCCATTGTTAGATAGTGTTCTGGGCTTCTGGGAAATGTTTTGTTAACTGTCCTTGAACAAGCTATGTATCACGTCTTAGCCCAAGGGGCAGGACTTTGTGACCTAGCAGCCTGGCATGCATGACCTAGTATGGGTAGAGAAGGTTAGAGGAAGATAGCGTGGGAATGACTAATCAGGTAGCCTTAGAGAGACAGCATACCTAAAGGATAGAGAGCCAGCCTTGGAGTTAGGGAGGCCTGGAATCAGGTCCTACTTCTGACATCCAACTCTAGGTTTTATGATCCTCTGGTCCTATGATATGCTGGCTATGTGACCCTGGCAACTATTAGTGCCCCCAGGCTACTCTCCAAGGCTATTAGACATTTGTAGATGTTCATCTGCATTGGTGAGGAAATTTCTTACATCAGTGAAATCATGGCTCCATTTAAAAAGTGGAGGGGCGAGGGTTGATACTTGATATGACAGGTAGAGAGACAATCTCACAGTAATGAGTTGATGTGTCAATAGAGAAAGGGCCAGAGGCAAGTAAGGATGTGTGATAACAGTCCAAATTAAGCATGCTGGATGGTTGAGGGGAGGCAAGGCTGACTCAAGAGCAGAGGGGGAGAGGATGAATCCCTAGTTAGTAGCTTTGGGCTCCAGGAGTAATCCACAGAGTGGCCAGCTGCCTTTGTGGCCAAGTGCCTTGAACTGGTCATAATCTTGATCTCTGACTCAGGTTCATTAGTGTTGCTAATGAGCTGTGTTGGATGTGTAATTGTAAGGCAGGGTGGGGCTCTGTAATGAGATCTTGGACTAAGGCCACTCTCCTGCCTCCTGCTTCCTGTCTGAGTCACTGCCCAGAGTTAGGAGGTCTGGTCCTGCTGCAGCAATGTGGAATGAGTGGATAAAGGTACTGAGAAGCAACATAGAGGTGTTAATTAGCAAGCCTGAGTGAGTTGGAGCTTGAAAGCCTTGAAAAAGCCTTTAATATACAATGTCTCTATTTAAAAATACTAAGGATGTGAGAATAGCTTCCTTCTTACCATGACAGAAATTGTTATTGTCATCGTCTATGTTAAGGGATTTTTTTTTCTATTATCCATCCATCAAGAGAAGATTTTGGAAAGTCGTTCCCTAGGGTTGGGGACGTCCATGTGAGTGGGAGCGGGGAGGGAGAGGGGGTGGAGAGAGAGACAGAGACAGAGAGAGAGACACAGAGAGAGAGAGAGAGAGAGAGAGAGAGAGAGAGAGAGAGAGAGAGAGAGAGAGAGAGAGAGAAAGAGAGAGAGAGAGAGGGAGGGAGGGGGAGAGGGAGAGGGAGAGGGAGAAGGAGGGAGGGAGGGAGCACGTCTAGAGTAGTATGTAGAACTGCACCTGAAGGTACTTGAATATGTTTTAGGCTTATGGCAAGTCATCTCTGATTTTCATGAGTTCAGTTCGTAGGGGAGAGGTCTACAACACAAAGGAGAGACTAGACTCAGATTCTAGTTTAAAATGAAAGGTCCATTTGGACCTTTGGTCTAGTTGGAAATTTTTTGAGATCAGGACTGGGCTTACTTGACACGGTGTACTGAACATAGTAAGTGTTTAACAAATGTTGGTAGAATGAAAGAAACTGCTTCACTCAAGGGTTGAGACAGTCTTAAGTGGCCAACAAATGTTACTTCATTTGCTCACGTGGTTTTTCTGAGATAAGCACTTTGTAAATTTTAAAACCTTGTGTTAATGTGTGTACCATCTAGTCTTTCCCTTCACACATTTTTGTTGTTCAGTCCTGTCTGACTCTTAAGTGGGGTTTTCTTGGCAAAGGTACTGGAATGGTTTACCATTTCCTTCTCCAGTGTATCCCCATTTTACAGATGGGGAACTGAGGCAAATAGGGGTTAAGCGACTTGCCCAGTGTCTGAGACTAGATTTGAACTCAGATCTTCCTGACTCCAGGCCCAGTGCTCTATCCACTACACTGCCTAGCTACCCTCTCTTTACACATAGACACAAGGAAAAGCTAGCCTAGGTTTGAGGTACCTACTCAATACCATAGCTTAAGAGCTCCCACCAATGTGTTTACTTTTTCTAGCTAGCCAAAGACCATATTAGTTAAAAAGAGAAAGTTAATCAAACCTAACAAATAAGGGGCAAGTGGTTCCCTTTCTTCTCATGAACATTGTGTGGTGTGATTTGTCTTTCGTTCTCGAAGAGGACCATGACATCAGGGAGATGATGACATGACTTGCAGTTGACTTTGATCTGAGTGAGGGAG
Organism: Trichosurus vulpecula; assembly: GCF_011100635.1. Classification (NCBI taxonomy): domain Eukaryota; kingdom Metazoa; phylum Chordata; class Mammalia; order Diprotodontia; family Phalangeridae; genus Trichosurus; species Trichosurus vulpecula. The sequence continues at coordinate 557,051,701 of NC_050573.1, read as the reverse complement.
AGCTGTGTAAAGTCACCAGCCTCACTTTCTCCTCAAGAGCCATCTGGATCCAGGGACTAGATATGGATCAGGATGACTGGAGAAGGCCCAGGATACTGTGAGAGACCTCAGCTTTTTTAAACTAAGGTCTTTTCAAGTTCTCATTTTGAGTGAGGCAATGTCCATTCAGTGAATAGGCCTCTTTAAGAAGTGAGTCAAGATATGGGCCTTTTAATCAAGAAAAAAAAATCAAACGGGGCTGGGGGAGGGGGGGAAGACCCTCAGGGTTTCTGGCCAAAAGAGAAACAGTTACCATTTACATTCACTCTCAGCCCTGAGGGCCCAAAAAATAACCAGCAAATGGTGCTTTGGCAGGGCAGGGACCTATCGTTGTTCAACCAATGAGATCTAAAGTGAATTGGGTTTAAGACTTGGTCTTTAAGAATGAAATCTACCCAGTAAACCCCAAGGTAATTAGGTAAGTTTCAGCCATTAAAATTTACCTTCCTTTGGGCAGAATACCCTCAGGCAAGGGCAGAGAGGAGAAGAGGAGAGGGGAGGAGAGGAGCAGACAAGCTGAGATGCCCAATTGGAACTGGCCAGCTGGCTCCTGGATAGGGCAACTTGGACTATTTATGGCTTGTGGTTTGTCCTTCCTACTGAAGAGGACCATGACATCAGCGAGATGATGACATGACTTGCAATTGAATTTGATCTGAGTGAGGGAGGGCTGTGTAAAGTCATCAGCCTCATTTTCTCCTCCAGAGCCATCTGGGTCCAGTGGCCAGATATCGATCAGAACAACTGGAGATGGCCCTCATGAACATGTACTTTACATTTACCCATAGGTTATCACACCACTGTAAGTAAGGAGGATTTTGTTATTCCTTTTTAGATAATAGTTCCCAGGATCCTAGATATTAGTTCCCAGGATCATAGCTGTATAAGAAGAGATATTATGGTATCTTGTTTTGCTCCCACAGAAGTTATTGGGAGATTATCAATAGCTGTGGGGAAGCTTGCTTAATAAGACAATGGCCATCCTGGCATCAGGGAGACTAGAAAGCGTAGGCTGGGACAACCAGCTCAAACCTGAGGGTTCATGCCCCACGAAGTAGCCTCACAACCACACCTATGTAATCTGCATAATCTGCATAAGTTAAGAAGGGAACGTAGGGAAATGAATGTAAACTAACCCTAACTCAGACAAGGCGGGTAGAACTGGTCAACCTCATTCCTGCTTCTGTATTGCTGTGAGTGTTCCTAGTGAGCACCACACCCACTCTCAGGAGAGAGGTGTAATATACACCTTCCTCTGCCCACTTTGTTTCTGTGTTCTTTGGATGAGAGTGGGCTATCACATGGATCTTCCTAAGGTTATACAACCCAGAAAGCATAGAGCTACAGAAGCACATCTTGGGCTTACTTCCTGACCCTGCCTAGGGAGTCTGTTAAGGGCTATCATGTGGGTCTTCCTAATGGTTTGATTCTGCCTGGGAAGTCCTGTGATCCCCACACCTGTGTTTCTCACAGGTGTAAACAATTTCTACTGTGACTGTGCAGTGAGAAATAGGGATGATATAATATAACATTTACTGTGCTTGAGCTGTATTTAGTCATGGTGATATTGCTAAAGTTAACCTGTGAGTTTAATGTTGGCAAAATGCCTTCTTTGTCTGTTATCCTATAAATCAAGTAAGCACTGGTCAGTAAGTGGAGAATAGGAATGCCCAAGGGGAATGTGCATGTATGCTTGCTTCAACAGGCCCTCATCGAGGCTTAGGTGGGAATGCACAAGCTAGAATGCTGTGGTGCTTTGATTGGCCCCCATCAAGGCTTGGGGGGCGGGGATTCGTTAATGTGTATTAGTCTCCACTGGGCCCCATTGAGACTTACTGGACCTATAGGAATTGTAGTTCTTACTATATTCTTGTCCACCTCCCTGTGAGAAGAGTAATTAGGCGATGCTGCGTAACAACAATCTTGCTAGCAGCTACGGTGGCTGTGTAAGACCAATAACACCAGCATACAGAAGGGCTGCCAATACAGGTTCTTTGATCTGCTTTTCTAAGGAAAGCCACTTTAAGGAGTTAACAATCTCAGTTCAATCAAACATACATATATCATTCACTTAGTTCAGGGGGAAAAGATCAGCCCCCTGAACTTCAAGGCAAAATACAACAGAAATTACAAACATCAACAGACAGACCTTGTCTGATCAAATCACAATTCATAGTTACTAGAGAATCAACAATATCTATCTGGGTTACAAAGCCGGGGTGGGGGGGTGGGTTCAACGGCTTGCCCAAAGCCTGTCACCCACAATCTATCAGTAAGTGTACACCCAAAAGTCAAACACCAACCTGGGATCTTATATACCTGTCTCAGGGCCCTGGGGCAGTTGATTACCTCAGTGCTAGAAGCACTCAAAGAACAGTGAAAAGTTCCATTCCCAGTATCACATCATATACAAGTCAGTGACTCCTGATTGCCTCAGTGTGGAGAAATAGCTGAGAAATATTCCCAAAGACAGCCAAAGGTTTCCCACCAATTCAAACAAAGGGGAGACTTGATAGTCTCAGCATCCCCAAAGGGAAGAACAGGGAAAAGTCTAATTGCCTTAACATACTGTAGGAGTTGGTGCTCCCATTATCAGAAAACCCTTTGAGAAGACTAGAATAAAGTAAGCTTTTTTAACCCCTTATCATGTCTCTGATCCTAAGAATGAACCTGCTAGAACACCTGCTAAAAAAAGCTCCCTCTCCAGGGTCTCCTGTGTCTCCTGTCTAACAACCACCAATAATGAGAATGCAAGTATAGGGAACCTGTGTGTCTAAGGTACTGTGATGTATAAAAAGTTTGTGAGACCTAATTTCTGGATAATTAATCATTTTATTAATAATACTAGCAAATTATTAATAAAAGGGGCCAGTGACACTCTGGAATGTCAAGACTAATCATAGAACCCACTCAATGCTTATATGCCCTTGGAAGAGTAGGCACTCCTGAGGGTGGAAATCCATTCTGATGGGTTAACAAGTAATGAGAGAAAATGAATATTATAATGAGAGGTATAGTATTAGAATGAGGGACTAGGAGAATGTGACTTTTATCATGTCATTTACTCCCAAATCACCCCTCGCCTTGGGCAATTTAATCAAAGAATTTATCCCCACCAAAACCTGAGTAGAACACAATGAGCTTCCTCTGACCTGGGCAGGTCTGAACAAGACTGAGAAGAAAGTCAATCCAATCTCTTCAGATACTGGCTTGGCCCAGAAAAGATTGAATCCTGTGTCTCCCTGATATTCACAATTGGTTATTTAATAATCACTTCTGTCAGTGCATTTATGGAGGACATACATATCAGGAACCAATGTGACCAGGACATGTGCTTTAGAGGCCACATCCATAAACATACATTTGGCCAGGGCAATTCACACTTCTGATAATGCAGAGTTACTGATAATATATTGTGCTTTCTCTGCTCACTTTCCAAAGTATTCTCTCCACTTTTTGTTGTGTTTCTGCTTGTTATCTCTGTTGGTCTTGTGGTCACTGGGCTGTTCCCTGCTACCATATGCTGATATGCCTCTTTAGAGGCAATTGCAGCTCTGTTCCCATTTACTAAGCATGTCTGCAAAACATCTTGACAAAGTCAGGTGGATGCTCTTTTAGCTAAACCACCTCCTTTGATTTTGAGACCAGGATTCTTTGTGGTTGGTATTCTTCTAATGACCCAGTGTTGATAAATTAACAAGAATCTTTTGAGTGCCAACCATACTCAGCACTGCTATGGAGATACAGAGGAGGAAGAAGAAATTGATCCTGCTTACAATTTAAAAACCATGTAATGCTAGCATTTCAGAGAAGAAAAGGACGTTAGAGTTTGCTTAGTCCTTCTTCTATAGAAGCTCTGACAAGTAATTACCAAGCTTCTGCTTGAATATACATAATCCATGGCATATAGTAGCACTTGATAAATGTTTATTGATTCATTGATTATACACAGAAATAGGGATTCCTTCAAAAGCTAAAATTTTATTCATCTCCTTAATTTCTTTCTTGTTTATTTTGTGGATAGATTTATCTAGTTCTGAAAGCAGGAGGTTGAAGTCCCCCACTAGTATAGTTTTGTTGTCCATTTCTTCTTGTAATTCCCTTAATTTTTCCTCCAAGAATTTGGATGCTATACCACTTGGCGCATATATGTTTAATAATGATATTACTTCATTGTCTATGATACCTTTTAGCAGGATGTAGTTTCCTTCCTTATCTCTTTTAATTGGGTCTATTTTTGCTTTTCCTTTGTCAGTCTTTTAACTTTACTCTGTGTGTATCCCTCTGTTTCACATGTGTTTCTTATAAACAACATATTTTAGGATTATGGGTTTTAATCCATTCTTCTTTAGGCTTCCGTTTAATGGGAGAATTCATTCCATTCACATTCACAGTTATAACTACTACTTGTGTCTTTCTTTCCATCCTATTTCCCCTCCTCCACCCCCGTTTATGCTTTCCTCTTTTCTTTCTCCCTTTCCTTCCTCACTAGAGTTTTGCTTTTGACCACTGCCTCCCTTAGCCTGCCCTCTCTTCTATCAGCCCCCTCCCTTTTCTTACTTTCTCTTATCACTTCTTCCCTCTCATCTATCCACTGCCTCCCTTTCCTTTCCACTTTCCCCTGCTACTTCCCTCTTTGAGCCAAATCTGATGAGAGTAAGGTTTAAACAATGTTCATCTCTTTCCCTCCCTTTTACCTTCTGCCCCCTCCTTTCATCTTCTCCCAGTACAATCCCTTTTTACCACTTGATTAGATTTTTTATCATTACATCAAAGCCAACTTACACCCATGACCTCTGTCCATGTATGCCCCTCTTAAATGTCGTAATAATGATACAGTTCTCATGAGCTACAAGTGTCATCTTCTCTTGTAGGGATATAAACAGTTTGCCTTTATTAGTAACATGTTCTTTTTTTCTTTCCTGTTTAACTTTTTATGCCGCTCTTGAGTCTTGTATTTGAAGTTCAAATTTTCTGTTGAGCTGTGGTCTTTCATCAGGAAAGTTTGGAAGTCCCCTCTTTCATTGAATGTCCATCTCTCCTGCCCTGAAAGATTGTGCTCAATTTTGCTGGGTAGTTAATCTTTGGTTGTAATACCAGTTCCTTTGCCTTATGGATTATCATATTCCACACCCTCTGATCTTTTAATGCAAAAGCTGCAAGATCCTGAGTGATACTGACTGTGGTTCCATGATATTTAAATTGTTTCTTTCTGGCTGCTTGCAGCATTTTCTCTTTGACCTGATAATTTTGGAATTTGGCTACAATATTCTTTGGCATTTTCATTTGGGATCTCTTTCAGGATGCAATTGGTGGATTCTTTCGATGACTATTTTACACTCTGGTTCTAGGACCTCAGGGCATTTTTCCTTCATGATTTTGTGAAAGAAGCTGGCCAGGCTCTTTTTTCATCATGGCTTTCAGGTAGACCAGTAATTTTTAAATTGTCTCTCCTGGATCTGTTTTCCATGTCACTTGTGGAGGGGTTTTGAGGTATTTTATGTTTTTTTTCTACTTTTTCATTCTTTTATTTTTGTTTAACTGATTCCTGATGTCTCATAGAGTCATTAGCTTCCACTTGCCCAATTCTGATTTTTAACAAATTATTTTCTTCAATTAGATTTCATACCTCCTTTACCATCTGGCCAATTTTGCTTTTTAAGGAGTTCTCTTCAGTGAGTTTTGTGCCTCCTTTTCAATTTGGCCAATTCTGCTTTTTTAAAAAAATATTTTTTAATATTCTTTAGTTTTCAGCATTGATTCCACAAGATTTTAAGTTACAAAATTTCTCCTTATTTCTACCCTTCCCCACCCTAAGATGGCATATATTCTGATTGCCTCTTTCCCCAGTCTGCCTTCCCTTCTCTCACCCCACTCCCCCTCTTATCCCCTTTCCACTTACTTTCTTGTAGGGCAAGATAGATTTCTATACCCCATTGCCTGTATATCTTACTTCCCAGTTGCATGCAAAAACAACTTTTGGGGGCACGTTTGTTTTTAGAGCTTTGAGTTCCAGATTCTCTCCCTTCTTCCCTCCCCACCCACCCTCCTTGAGAAGGCAAGCAATTCAACATAAGCCACACGTATCATTATGCAAAACACTTCCATAATAGTCATGTTGTGAAAGACTAACTATATTTCCCTCCAGCCTATCCTGTCCCCCTTTATTCACTTTTCTCCCTTCACCCTGTCCCTTTTCAAAAGTGTTTTCTTTTGACAACCTCCTCCCCCAATTTGCCCTCCCTTCTATCACCCCACCTTTTGTCCCCTTTGCCCCTACTTTTCTGTAGGGTAAGATACCCAATTGAGTGTGTTAGTCTCTCCTTAGGTCAAATCCAAATGACAGCAAGATTCCCTCATTCCCTTTCACTGACCCCGCCCCCCCTTCCCTTCCATTATAACTGCTATTTCTTGCCACTTTTATGTTAGATAATTTACCCCATTCTATCTCTCCCTTTCTCCTCCCAATATTTTCCTCTTACCCCTTAATTTTATTTTTTCTTTAGATATCATCCATTCATATTTTACTCATCCTGAGCCTTCTGTCTATATGTATTATATTCCCTTCAACTACCCTAACACTGAGAAAGGTCTCACGAATTACAAATATCGTCTTTCCATGTAGGAATGTAAACAAAATGGTTCAAATTTAGTAAGTTCCTTATGGTTTCTCTTTCCTGTTTACCTTTTCACACTTCTCTTGATTCTTGTATTTGAAAGCAAAATTTTCTATTCAGCTCTGGCCTTGTCATCGAGAATTCTTGAAACTCCTCTATTTCATTGAAAATCCATATTTTGCCTTGCAGTATTATACTCAGTTTTGTTGGGTAGGTGATTCTTGGTTTTAATTCTAGCTCCTTTGACCTCTGGAATATCATATTCCAAGCCCTTTGATCCCTTAATGTAGAGGCTTCTAGATCTTGTGTTATTTTGATTGCATTTCCACAATACCTAAATTGTTTATTTCTGGCTGCTTGCAATATTTTCTCTTTGACTTGGTGAAACAGTAAAGCAATAATAACAATGTAGATGATAATTGTCAAAATGCCTATGTATTTCTGTATCACAAAGTATATGAGACTCTCCACATAGAAGGTAGAAGAAATAAACCATTTATTCAGACACCAGAAAATCATATCCCATAACCAAATGTTCAGCTCCCACAGTCAGTCAGCCCACTTTATCACAACAGAAAGGAGCTTAAAACACCATATCACAGCCTGGAAACTCACCGTCCCAAAACCTCTCTGACCCCCTGCTGGGATCTTCCCCAAAACAAACTCACAGTACAGCTAAGTCAGCCTGTTCAGTCCTAATAATCATGAGGGCAGCCACCAGCAGCCATAACATCTCTCTCTCTGTCTCTGTCTCTCTGTCTCTCTCTTTCTCTCTCTCTCTCTTCCTCCCTCTCCCTCTCTCTCTCTTTCAGCATTTTCTGTGACATAACTTCCTTTTCCTGTCAGGAAGTTCCTCTTACCACATATGTCTTAGGCTTCCTGTGATGTAAGCAAGTCACATAGCCTATTAATGCATGGGAAAGATCTTCAAATCTAGTGGCTACTACACCTGGGAACTCTGGAATTTGGCAACAATATTCCTAGGAGTTTTCTTTTTGGGATCTTTTTCAAGAGGCAATCGGTGGATTCTTTTAATTTCTATTTTACCCTCTGGTTCCAGAATATCAGGGAAGTTTTCCTTGATAATTTCTTGAAAGATGATGTTTAGGCTCTTTTTTTTGATCATGGCTCTCAGGTAGTCCAATAAGTTTAAAATTATCTCTCCTGGATCTATTCTCCAGGTCAATGGTTTTTCTAATGAGATATTTCACATTGTCTTCCATTTTTTAATTCTTTTGTTTTATAATTTCTTGATTTCTCACAAAGTCACTAGCTTCTACTTGCTCCATTCTAATTTTTAAGGTGGTATTTTTTTCATTGGTCTTTTGGGCCTTTTCCATTTGACTGATTCTGCCTTTTAAGGCATTCTTCTCCTCATTGGCTTTTTGGAGCTCTTTTGCCATTTGGGTTAGTCTATTTTTAAGGTATTATTTTCTTTATTATTTTTTTGGGTCTCCTTTAGCAAGCTGTTGACTTGTTTTTTATGATTTTCTTGCATCACTCTCATTTCTCTTCCCAATTTTTCCTCTACTTCTCTTACTTGATTTTCCCAATGCTTTTTTTAGCTCTTCCATGGCCTCAGACCAATTCATATTTTTCTTGGAGGCTTTTGATGTAGGCTCTTTGACTTTGTTGACTTCTTCTGGCTATATGTTTTGGTCTTCTTTGTCACCAAAAAAAAAATCTATAGTCTGAGTCTGAGTCCTTTTATACTGCTTGCTCATTTTCCCAGCTAATTACTTGACTTTTGAGCTTTTTGTCAGAGTATTACTGCTTTCAGAGTGGAGAGTGCTTTGTCCCAATCTTCAGGGGTTTTGCACTGCTATTTTCAGAGCTATTTCTATCCTGAGGTGGTATGATGCTCCTCTTCTGGCCTGTCCTCTGGTCTGTCAGTGTAAGCACTCCTTTCTGCCATGTAACTACCAGGGGACTCCCTCTCCATAGTCACTGCAGGCTCTGCCACAGCAGCACTCCTCCTCCCCCAAGGACCACCTACCAGGACTGCGATCCAGATCCAAGCAGGGCAAAGCAAGAGAACCCTGCCTCTGCACCAGCAAACTTTCCCTGCACTCCCACTCTGATCAGTGCTTGATTCCTCCCATTGTGTAGGTCAGGAGCTTTGAAAGCAGCTGCCACTGGAGCTGTGGAAGCAGCTGCTAGAGCTTTCTGATGCTGCTGCCATGCCACCTCTGCCACCCCCAGGGCTGGGGCTGGACCACGCACTTCTCTCACCCAGATCCAGTGGTTTTTTTCACTGACCTGCTCTGTTGTCTTTGGCATTTGTGGGTTGAGAAGTCTGGTAACTGCCACAGCTCAATGATTCCCCAATTATGCTTTTTAAGGAGTTGTCTTCAGTGTACTTTTTTTTCCCCATTTGGCCGATTTTTTTAAGGATTTGTTTTCTGCTGTTCATTTTTGTCCTTTCTTTTCCAAGGTATTAACTCTCTCTTGCATAACTTTCATTTCTTTTCCCAATTTTTCTTCTACTTCTCTTATTCAACTTTTAAAATCCAAAAGGCTTTTTGGTCTTGAGACCAGTTCATATTTTCTTTTGAGGTTTTGGATATATATTGACAATGTTGTCCTCTTCTCAATTTGTGCCTTGATCTTCCCTGTCCTCATAGTACGAATCTATGGTCATGGTCCATTCCTGCTTTTTGCTCATGGTCTTTGCCTATTTCCTGGCTTTTAAAGTTGAGCTCTCTTAATGGAGCCCAGGGGGTACTGACTCAAGTTTCTTGAGTTGGGAGCCCAGGGCCTGGTCCCTGGTTTTGTGTGCTGGGGCCTCAGGTGCTGGTAGCCAGAGACTGTAGGGGTCTGGCAGCTTACCTGGTACTATGCTGGGGTCAGCAACACTGAAACTCTCGGGGTGGGAGTGGGGTGTCTGCCCCCTGGAGGATGCCTGCTCACTTCTTTAAAGCACTAGAAGGTTTGGTTGCTCGAGGATGCCTGCCAGCCTAGAGCTATGTCTCCTGGCTGCACTGAAATATCAGGAGATTCAGGTGCTGGAAGAAGCCCCTCCTGCAGGTGCACATGGTAGTTTTCTGAGCTGGTGTCTACTAGTTTTCCTGCCTGTGTCAAGGAACTCAAGGGATCCTTGCATCAGTGCTTGCCTGCTCCACCACCCTTGGGCTCAGGATCTGGTTTGCTGAGGTGGGGCTTTCTGGGACGCTCCCATCTTGTACTGCTCCTCCTCCACTCGAGGGAGAGGGGCCTTTCCCTTTAATCCCTTAAGCTTCCTGGGCTGCAAGACTGCTGGACTCCATCTCTCTGCTGGCTCAGCTATTCCAGGGATTTTCCTGGTGCAATGTTTTCAGAGCTTTCAGAGGTCAACAAGGGACAGTGAGAGTGAGTTACTTCTTACTCTGCCATCTTGGCTCCCAGAAGTCCCAGATTCTTTTTTTTTCAATTTATTTATTTTCAGTTTTCAACATGTACTTTCATAAGTTTTAAATTTTCTCCCCCTCCCTTTCTCCTCCCTCCCCAAGATGGCATGCAATCCAGTACGGGCTCTACACATACATTCCTGTCAAACACATTTTCACATTAGTCGTGTTGCATCGAAGAATTATAACAAATGGGAGAAACAATGAGAAAGAAGCAAAACAAAACAAAACAAAAGAGATAAGAGTCAGAATTCTAAGAATTCTGTAAGACTTAGAAATGATTCTAATCCTAATTTGCTTTGGGTTGGGAACCTGTGTATCTTGGGATAGCATCCAGCTCAAATAGGGTTGAGGTGAAGAATAGGCACGAGGAATGGGTAACAATCTGTTTTTATTGTATGAAACCAAACCAATCTGTGGCTGTGTCTTTGAATTCATCTTTGTTTGAAGGTTTGTAGTACCTCCTAAGAGAGTTGGTTTTCAAGAAAAGGTAATGTGCTGTGATTGGTTTTTTTAAAATTTGAAATGAGAAGATTTGGGTTCTAATCCTAACTATGATAGTTAATAGCTGTGTGACAAATCACTTAGCCTTTGGAGGCCTCAGTTTCTTCATATATAAAATAAGGGGACTAGACTGGATGATCTCCCAAGTCCCTTTCAGTTCTGAATCTATGATCCTAAGACCCAAGCTCTGAACCAGTGGACATACATGTGTTGGTAAGCAAAATGGGCTCTTAGCACTTAGTTCAACAAGTGCCCTTGAAGAGTTTGGCTTTTGTTTCTTTTGAGTGATTCAGCATATTTCATTGAGTTTTACTAAGTGATAAGCCCCAGGCTCTAAATCCTATTAGGTGTTAACCTAACCTGTGTGGATGTGAACCTCCCAGGTCCTAAGGGGAGGGCTAACTCAAGAGCCAATCACAGCAGCCTAAGTTCTGGTCATTCAGATGACGTTTGATGATGTCTGAAACCCTATAAGAAGAGAAGACAGAGCCATTTGCGCAGGGCTCTCACTCAGAGATGATGTTGATGTGGAGATTCCGGGCAGCTGTAGCTAAGGGCCCTCCAGCTTGTAACCTGGATTCTGAGACTTTGTTAAACTCTGGTAACTATGTATTGGGATTTGAATCAGACAAAGTCTGTCTGTCGATGTTTGTACTTTGTTTGTATTTTGCTCTGAAGTTCAGGGTGGTGGTTTTTTCCCCTGAACTAAGTGAATGATATTTGTATGCTGAATTAAAGTGAGCTTGTCAACCCCTTCAGTAGCTTTCCTTAGTTAAGCAGATCAAAAGAACCTGTGCTTTTGCAGTGCTGTTGGCAGCTTTCTGGGTGCTGGTTGTTGGTGGATCTTGCACCCCCACAGAAGCTACTAGCTGGATTGTTGAAACAGTACACTAAAAACTAATAGGTCTAACTCTATTTACAACCAGGATATGTGCCACTCTAGATGTTAAAGAATAGACTCTTCTGTTAATTCTCTTAGCTAGCTTTGTGTTGGCTTCTGTGAGGCTTATACCCAATACTCCTAGCCAAGGAAGGAAGCTGACTTACTCTCCCATCCCCCTCCTCCATCATTTCCCACCCCAACTTGGGGTCTAGTAAGCTTTATAAATATTTTTATTGATGCCTTTTAAAGAAAAAAACACTGTTACAACTTAGTAGAACTCTCCTTACAAGGAAGCTAGGTTGAACAAAACCATCGCAGAAACCACATCTGAAACTATATACAACATTTTATACCTACAGTGGTCTGGGAGGTTTGCCAACCACTAATGCGTCTCATACACACCTTCCTCTGATTCTGGGGTTGGGGAGAGTCTGTTGTACCTTCAAGACTCCTCTTTTGATAAGTGGTTGTTAAGAGTAGATCTTATCTTCACCCATACCTTGTCCTCTCTCTTACTTTCCCTTCTTGGCTGCTGTGAGCCCTGAGTCTGGTTCAGAGAAGGATATTTCCTCTTCTCTATTATCTTCTTTCAGCTGGCTCTGAATCCCCATGAACCTCTGATGTCATTCACTACCTTAAAGATAATGTTATCATTTTGTGGTGGTGAGTTGATAGGCACCTCAGTTAACATATATTGGATGCCTACTCTGTATACAATGTATACTAAAAGTGCAACAAAGAACTTTCTCCTTTAAGATGCTTTTTTTTTTCACTCTGAAATTTTCAGTAACAACCAGTTACAGTTTTCACTTGCAACCACAGAGGGGAATACCATGTTTACCTTCATGTATCTTGGTATCTTCTAATTCCTTCTTACCTCTAGCTATAGGAAATCTGTGAAAATATGTTTTAACAAGATTGTCTTAGGCAATCTAGTATGGTCCCACTATACATAGTGGGATGCTGTAAATCTCCTAGCTTAGCCCTCTTTTCTCCTTCCTTCCCTTCTTGTTTTCTTCCATTTTCCCTATGCCAGGTAGTTGTATTCTGTGGCTCTCTGTCGAGGATAAGATCTCTTTCCTGGAGATTCCTTGGGAGATGAAATGGCTCTTATCTGGCTGGGAGGAGCTATTGCCTTCTAGATCTTTCCAGGCCAGATTTTGTCAACATCTTCTGGAAACTGTATTCCAAGACTGACTTCCCTTCACCCATGCTACATTTAAGACTGGTTCTTAGCTGATATCTCATCTCCTGCTTCTCTGCCTTTGCTTAGGCATGCCTCTTGCCTGTAATGTTCTCCTTCCTCACTTTTGTGTCTCTTAGAATCCCTATCCCCTCTGAGGCTCATTTCAGGTGCTACTTCCTCCAGGAAGTTTTTGTTGATCCATGCTTCTTCCCCTCCCCTAGTTACTAGAACTCTGTTTACTTCGTATATATTTTGTAGTTAATTCTCTCAAAGTGTCATTCTAGTAGAATGTAAGATCCTTGAAGGAAGAAACTATTTATTTGTCTGTGTACCCTCAGTGCCTTCCATATAGTAGGCATTTAATGAATATTTCTATCACTAACACTACCCACCCCCATGGTAGATCTCTTGCATTCCCTAGAAGAGAGCCCTCTTTTGTAGCAAATAAGTGCTGTCAAGCAAAACAAATTTGTGTTGTTTTGGTTCTCGTTGAAAACATGTTTCATTTCACACCTACAATGTTGCTCTATTATTAATCTTCTGGAGTTTTTATTGGTGATTGCATTAATCAATATTCTTAAGTATTTGGGAATAATTTTTCATTACAGTACTGTGATCCTGCTATATACAGCTAAAAATAGTTCTCTTGGTTTTTCTTCTCAGGTTCCTTGGAGTCTGTCCTTTTCATTTCTTATGACAAATAATATTCTGTTATATTGATATGGCAGAGCTTGTCAGCCATTCCCCATTTGTATATTCCCACTTTGCTTCAGTTCTTTCCTACTGTGCTGCTATAAATATTTTAAGAATAGCATAAATATTTTTTTATAATTAAATTTATTTATTTTTACTTTACAACACTTCCATATAATTTTGAGTTCCAGATTTTCTCCCCCCCCCCCACCCCAAGATGGCATGGAATCTGATATGTCTTCTACATGTAACTTCGCTTTGAACTTATTTACACAATAGTCAAGTTGTAAAGAAGAATTATGACCAATGGAATGAATCAGGAGAAAGAAGAAACAAAACAAAACAAAACAAAACAAAAAAAAGACAAAAAAACCAAAGGGAAAAAAAGGCGAACATGAAGTGTGCCTTAATCTGCATTCAGAATCAATAGTTCTTTCTTTGGAGGTAGATAGCTTTCTCCACCATGAGTTCTTTGGAGTTGTCTTTGCACCTTGTGTTGTTGAGAAGAGTGAAGTCTATCAGGGTTAGTCATCACAGAATCCATATATCTGTGGTTGTGTATAATGTTCCCCTGGTTCTGCTCCGTTCACTCAGCATTATATCATGTAGGTTTTTCCATGTTATTATGAAGTCTGTATCATCCCCATTTCTTATCGCATAACAGTATTCCATTACCTTCATATACCGCAACTTGTTCAACCATTTCCCAATTGATTGGCATCACCTTGATTTCCAATTCTTTGCTACTACAAAAAGAGCCACTATAAATATTTTTGTACATATGGGTCCTTTCCCCGCTTGTGTGATCTCTTTGGGATACAACCCCAGGAGGGGTATTGCTGGGTCAAAGGGTATGAACATTTTTATAGTCCTTTGGGCATAGTTCCAAATTGCTCTCCAGAATGGCTGGATCAGTTCACAACTCCACCAGCAATGTAACAGTGTTCCAATTTTCCCACATCCTCTCCAGCATTTATCATTTTCCTGTTTTGTCATTTTAGCTAGTCTGACAGGGAGAGATGTGGTATCTAAGAATTGTTTTGATTTGCATTTTTCTAATCAGTAGTGATTTCCAGCATTTTTTTCATATGCCTATAGATATCTTTAATTTCTTCCTCTGAAAACTGTCTCTTCATATCCTTTGACCATTTCTCAATTGGGGAATTACTTGTATTCCTATAAATTTGACTCAGTTCCACGTATATTTTAGAGATGAGGCCTTTATCAGAGACAGTGGTTATAAACATTTTCTCCCAATTTTCTGTTTCCCTCCTAATCTTTGTTGCATTGGCTTTTTTTATACAAAACCATTTCAATTTAACATAATCAAAATTATCCATTTTGCATTTTGTAATGCTATCTATTTCTTGTTGTGTCATGAATTCTTTGCTTTTCCATAAGTCTGATGGGTGAACTATTCCTTGCTTTCCCAAATTGCTTATAGTATCAGCCTTTCTTACTGAATCATGAACCCATTTTGACTTTATTTTGGTATATGGTCTGAGATATTGGTCTATGCCCAGGTTCTGCCCTACCATTTTCCAATTTTCCCAGCAGTTTTTGTGAAATAGTGAATTCTTAGCCCAGAAGCTGGATTCTTTGGGTTTATCAAAGAGTAGATTGCATCTTGTATACCTATCCTATTCCACTGATCCATGGCTCTGTTTCTTAGCCAGTACCATGTAATTTTGATGACTGCTGCTTTATAGTACAGTTTAATATCTGGTATGGCTAGGCCACCTTCCCTAGCATTTCTTTTCATTAATACCCTAGATATTCTAGACCTCTTGTTCTTCCAGATGAATTTTGTTATTATTTTATCCAGCTGTGTAAAATAATTTTTTGGTAGTTTGATTGGTATGGCACTGAATAAATAAATTAATTTAGGTAAAATTGTCATTTTTATTATATTAGCTTGGCCTAACCATGAACAACTGATCATTTTCCATTTTATTTAGGTCTGAATTTATTTGCATGAAAAGTGTTTCATAATTATGTTCATATAAGCCCTGGATTTGTCTTGGCAGATAGACTCCCAAATATTTTATAGTGTCTACAGTAACTTTGAATGGAATTTCTCTTTCTATCTCTTGCTGTTGGGCTTTGTTAGTAATGTATAGGAATGCTGAGGATTTACGTGGGTTTATTTTACATCCTGTAACTTTGCTGAAGTTGTTTATTATTTCAAGTAGTTTTTTACTTGATTCTCTAGGATTCTCTAAGTAAATCATCATATCATCTGCAAAAAGTGATAATTTAGTTTCTTCTTTGCCTATTCTAATTCCTTCAATTTCTTTTTCTTCTCTTATTGCTACAGTTAATGTTTTCAGTACCAAATTGAATAGTAGGGGTGATAATGGACATCCTTGTTTCACCCCTGATCTTACTGGAAATGCATCTAGCTTATCCCATTACAAATAATGCTTGTTGATGGTTTTAGGTAGACGCTATTTCTTATTTTAAGGAAGGCTCCATTTATTCCTGTGCTTTCTAGTGTTTTTAATAGGAATGGATGTTGTATTTTGCCAAAGACTTTTTCTGCATCTATTGAGATGATCATATGGTTTCTGCTAGTTTTGTTGTTGATATGATCAATTATTCTGATAGTTTTCCTAATATTGAACCAGCTTTGCATTCCTGGAATAAATCTTACCTGGTCGTAGTGTATTATTCTCATGATAAGTTGCTGCAATCTTTTTGCTAATATTTTATTTAAAATTTTTACGTCAATATTCATTAGAGAAATTGGTCTATAGTTTTCTTTCTCTGTTTTGACTCTTCCTGGTTTTGGTATTAGTGTCATACTTGTGCCATAAAAAGAATTTGGTCGGACTCCTTCTGCACCTGTTTTCCCAAATAGTCTATGAAGTATGGAAATTAATTCTTCTTTAAATGTTTGATACAATTCATTTGTAAATCCTTCTCACCCTGGAGATTTTTTCTTAGGGAGTTCATTGATGTCTTGTTCAATTTCTTTTTCTGAAATGGGTTTATTTAAGTAATTTATTTCCTCTTCTGTTAACCTGGGCAATTTGTGTTTTTGTAGATATTCATCTATATCCCTAAGGTTGTCAAATTTATGGGCATAAAATTGGGCAAAATAATTCCTAATTGTTGTTTTAATTTCCTCTTCATTGGACGTAATTCACCCTTTTCATTTTTGATACTGGTAATTTGATTTTCTTCTTTCTTTTTTTTAAATCAAATTTTATCAATTTTATTGGTTTTTTCATAAAACCAGCTCTTGGTTTTATTTATTAATTCAATAGTTTTCTTGATTTCAATTTTATTAATCTCTCCTTTGATTTTCAGCATTTCTAATTTGGTATTTAATTGGGGATTTTAAATTTGTTCTTTTTCTAACTTTTTCAGTTGCATGCCCAGTTCATTGATCTCCTTTTTCTCTATTTTATTCATGTAAGCATTTAAATATATAAAATTTCCCCTAAGAACTTCTTTTGCTGCATCCCATAAGTTGTGGTATGTTGTCTCATTATTGTCATTCTCTTGAATGAAGTTATTAATTGTTTCTATGATTTGTTCTTTGGTCCACTCATTCTTTAGAATTAGATTATTTAGTTTCCAATTAATTTTTAGCTTTTTTTTCCCTGATTGTTTATTACAAATAATTTTTATTGTATCATAATCTGAAAAGTATGCTTTGATTACTTCTGCCTTTCTGTACTGGATTGTGAGGTTTTTATGCCTTAGTACATGGTCAGTTTTTGAGTATGTGCCATGTACTGCTGAGAAAAAAGCATGTTCCTTTTTATCCCCATTCAGTTTTTCTCCAGAGGTCTATCATATCTGGCTTTTCTAAAATTCTGTTCACCTCCTTAACTTCTTTCTTGTTTATTTCAAGGTTAGATTTATCAAGTTCAGAGAGGGGGAGGTGGAGGTCTCCCATTATTATGGTTTTGCTGTCTATTTTTTCCTGTAACTCCCTTATCCTCTCCGCTAAGAATCTGCATGCCATACCACTTGGGGCATATATGTTAAACAATGATATTGCTTCATTGTTTATGGTGCCTTTTAGCAGGATGTAGTGTCCTTCCTAGTATAAATGTTTTTGTGTATATGGGTCCTTCCCCTCTTTCTTTGATTTTTTTGAAGTAAAAGACTAGTTATGGTATGGCTAGGTTTGAGGGGGATACTCAGTTTTGCGACTTTCCACAAGCTTTAAGTTTGCAGATCAGCAAATAGTACATTGATTTGCCTGCCTTCCCACATTCTCTCTGACAATTGCCATTTTTTTTTGTCATTTTAAAAAATTTGATACTTATGAGGTAGAACCTCAGAGTTACTTCAATGTGCATTTCTCTTTTACTAGTGATTTGGAGCGTTTTTCTGTGGTTGTTGAGAGCTGCCAATTCTTCTTTTGTGAATTACTGGTTCATGTTCTTTAAGCATTTATGTATTGGGGAATGACTTTTGTTCATATACATGCATGTGTACACATAGATGTACATATATATTGGTATGTATATACATATATATATACATACATACCAACACACACATATCAATTCTCTCTAGATCTTGGCTGTCTAATCTATATCAGAGAAATTTGCTGCAAATATTTTCTCCAGTTAATTTTTCCCTTTTTCATTCTAACTGCATTTATTTGGATAAAAACTTCCAATTTTATGTAATCAAAATTGTCCATTTTATGTCCTGTGAGCCTCTCTATCCTTTGTTTGGTTAAAAATTCTTCCTTTTTCCACAATTGTGAAAGGCATCTCCTTCCATTCTCATCTAACTCGCTAATTATTATTACATAATTTATTATGATTTTATTATAGAACTATGTCATTTTCTTTTATGTAATCCTTCAGTAATTTAGGTAGTGTTCTTGTTTTGTTGGCGTATTCAAACCATGAAAAAGTAATATTTTTCTAGTTGTATGATATTTATCTGATAAAATATCTTTATTTTTGTATTTTATAGAACTTGAAAAAAATAAATATAGGCAAGGAAGAAATAAAATAATGACTTTTGCAGATGATAATATGGCATGCAAGAGAACCATATTCAACTAAATAAATAGAGAAATTAATTACTCCAGTAAGTTGGGAGATACCCACAAAATGCATCAGATTTTCTGTTTATTACTAATAACATCCTGTAGAATTAGAAAACAAAATTACATTTAAAATGAAAATACATTAAAATATTAAAAGTGTACAATGTCTGGGAGTTCATTGACTGAGGCAAGTAGGAATTAAATCAATAAGACTAGATATTAGACATCTGATTTCATGGAATTTTTGGATGAGGAAACTACCCAGGCAAATTAGCTCTTTCTCCACAATTTATCTTCTTTGAGCTTTACCTAGAGTATTGTGGAGTGATGTGACCTCCTCAGATTCATGCAGCCATCATCTGTTGGAGGTAGAATTTCAATTCTGGTCCTCCTAACTTTAAGGCCAGCTCACCATCCATGACATCATGCAGCCTCCCTCTTTCTGAAAAATGGTGAAAGTAATGCTTATTCCTTCTACTCCACATGATACTCCACATGTCGTAACTCTTACCTTTTGCCTGTTGGGATATCACATTCTATGGTTTCTCTTTGTAGTAATTGTTGATAAGTCTTGTGTGATACTAACTTTGATTCCTTGGTACTTGAACTCTTTCTTACTACTTTCAGTATTATTTCTTTGACTTGGAAGCTCTGGATTTTGGCAGTGTCATTTCTGGGTATTTTAAGGATGGGTTTTCTTTCAGGGGATGATGAATGCATTCTTTTTGTTTTGATTCTAATGGATACGGGCAGTTTTCTTTGATCATTTCTTGAAATGTGATGTCCTGGTTTTCATATATATTGTCTTTTCTTGGCCTGTTTACCAGGTCACTTTTCTTGGGCACAGTAAATATCTTATATTTCCTTCTATTTTTGCAATCTTTTGACTATTATAATTCTTCGTATGTCATAGAGTGATTGAGTTTTCTTTGCTTTATTCTGTTTTTCAGGGAGTCCATTATTTGGGTAAGATTTTCTTACTTTCTATTCTAAGCAATTCTCTTTTCTATTTTTCACTTCTGAATCCTCCTTTCATTTCTAATTTCTTATTTTTTTAATCTTGGGTTTTTATGGTTTTTTTTCTGCAATTGCTATTTTAGTCTTTGTGGCCAAGTCACTATTTTCCTCTTTGAAGCTCTTTCTATACTTGTTGTGAGGTTCTTCTCTTCTTTTGGGTTTATTTCTTGAACTTATCTTACCCCATGGTATTTCCTCATTGTGTTTGATATCTTTTGTTACTGATCTCAAAGAACTTACTTTCTAGTTGGAAAGGAGAGTTTAACACATGTATGCATATAAGTATCATACAAGGCAGAATGTAAATGTGATCCAAGAGAGGCATCGAGTGTTATGTTAGTTTCTAATGGTAATTAGTAGCCTGGTTAATGTCTAGGTTTTATATTAAAAATATGGGTCAGAGTTTTTTTATTAGAAATTTGTCAGTGAAACCTAGGCTTGTTCTCAGGCAATGGTAGCTCATACTTACTGCAGAAAGAGTAAGTCTTGATTGCCCTCACATTTCCCATTTCTAATCCTTGCAGGCACGTTTCCCAACTTGGCTCCTAATACGTACCCATGGTTTGACCTATGCTTCTTAAGCACCTATCATCAGAGTGTTTCCCCAGTAACCTAGTCCTAACTGTAGAATCCCATGGCAGCAGAAAGATGCTTCTCCTTCTCCCTTTCTGAATTATACTTTTGCCTACCTACAGAGAGTAGCAGACAGTGCTGGAGAAGTCAGTTTTGCTCAATTGTACATAGTTTAGTTAGTGCCCATTTGTAGGGAATCACAAGCTGACTTGTTAAGGGTGTTTTTCCTTTCCTTAAAGATATGACATATGATTCAGTTTCAGGTGTCTGTGCCACTTGTCATGTACATGCCACCTGTCAGCAGAGAGATGGGAAGGAGATCTGTATCTGCAATTATGGATTTGTGGGCAATGGGAGAACCCAATGTCATGGTAAGTCCTGAATTCTCTAATATTGAAGAGTTGAAAAGGAGTGGAATGTTCATATAGTCATAGAATAATAGGGATGGAAGAGGCCCAAGAGAACCACTGGGTCTGTCCCCTCATTTTACACATGAGAAAGCTGAGGCTCAGAGATGGGAAGGGACTTATGGGACTCCTCATCTAGGGGTGTTGGACAACTGGATTTGTTCATGTGAGGTTGTGTGGAATCCTCCTTATTCTTAACTTTTAAAGACTATTTCTAATGGTAAGTTTTATATTCTGGAGGGATAAGGGAAGGCAGCATGGTGTAGTGGAAGGGGAACTGAAATTACAATCTAAAAAAAATGGGTTTGAATCCTGGCTCTTCCACCTAAACACTGTGTGATCTTGGGAAAGTCACTTGATTTCTGTGTGCCTACATTCCCCATGTGTATAAAGAAGGGTAGTGGAAATAGATATTTTCTAAGGTCTCTTAGCTCTAAATCCTATGGAATAAATCTCCCATTATGAAATCCACTTTTTAGCTTAGAAGAAGCTTTAATTTCGTTTCCCCAAAGTGATAGGAAGGCATTGAATAACTAGTTTCTCATCTTGTATAAAGAAAAATGAGTTGAAAAAAGACAGATTAATTGTATCATGGGATAACAGCATTAGAAAGAACCTCAGAGATGAGCTACTTTAACCCCTACCTGGGGCAAGGATTGCCTCTACAACATTTGTGATCAATTTAATGACAAATATTTATTAAGCACCTACTGTGTGTAAGGCACTGTTTTAGGCACTGTACATACAAGGATTAGAACAATCCAGGACCCACCCTAATGGAACTTACATTCTTACATTGGGATACTATATATAAACATGTATACACATATTATACACACACACACACACACACACACACACAAACATATACACATAAGTATACGATAGACGTAAGTATAATTCAAGGTCAGGAGTGATGGGGGCAAAAGAGTGATCTAGATACTAGATCCTAGGAAAATATGAGGTCACTGATCAGTCAGCCTCTGCTTGAAGACCACTAGGGATGGGGAACTCATTAACACCTATGAAGTGGCTCACTGTATTTTTGGGCGGTTCTAATTATTTGGAAGTTTTTTCCTTTCTATTGAACTGAACCCTGTCTCCCTATATATTTGCCCCATCCATTGGCCCTGTATCTCCTCTCTGGGGCTAAGGAGAACAAAATTTTGCTGGGCATCATATTGCAGTGGTGAGAGTATTGGATTAGGAGTCAGAGGAACTCTATCTGACTTACTACCTGTGTGACTTTGGGGGAGCCATTCAGAACCTCTGAGCCTCAGTTTCTTTGTCTATAATATTAGAGGATCAGACTAAATGATTTCTAAGCTCTTTTCCATGAGACTCTATGATCCTGTGCCTAAGCCCTTTCCACATGAATTATATCTCATGAAAATAAAATGTTAGTAAACCCATCTTTGTGGTTCTAAAAGGAGCATCACTGCACAGTGTGTCTTTATGACCTTTTTTGTGTATTGAAATGTGTCAACAGATAAAGATGAGTGTCAATTTGGAGCTACTGTGGTCTGTGGGGATAAGACATCCTGCCATAATACACTTGGAGGCTTTTATTGCATTTGTCTGGAAGGGTATCGAGCAACAAACAACAAGGAGACATTCATTCCCAACGATGGCACTTTTTGTACAGGTAAATGATGAACACCTGGGTAAGGAGCTTAGGGGAGGTATGGAACTGAAAGAAAACAGAAGCAGGTGTTGTTCTTCAGTGCTAAGGTTTTCTCCCCCATCGCTCATTCTTGCCAGTGGGAACAAATGACTATAATCTTGTGGGGTATATTTAGCACCATCAGGAAGAGTTTGGAAGCTAGCCTGGGGGTGGTTAGTATGTCAGCATGGAAGTGGCTATGTGGACTGTGTGAGTTCCAGGTGAGTGTGTTCATCTTTGTGCAGATGGTCAATTAGATGGTAAGTAAGAAAATTAGTTCAGGAGAGAGTGGCAACTGAAGTCTTGAACATCAGGCATACTGTTGGAAGGAGCCCAATGGAAAGGTGAGAGATTGGACTGAGGATTGCCTTGGGGTGTCTTTTTCTTCTCCTCTCACCCCCTCTTCACTCCCCTTTGTATGACCAGTAATGAAAAGCTCAAAGATCAGATTTCATGTAATTTAACTGTGTCATGTGTGGCTGTGCTCATTCCTGGGTTTCTGTCATGGAAGGAGATGCACCTTAGCTTCTACACATTGGTAATGGCATTGTGGATTCTGGAACCAGGGGAGTGATACTTTGGGGATCATCTTTTGGGGATCTGAGAAGCAACTGTGGTATAGTTGATAGGAGTGTTGGCTTTGGAGCCAGGACCTCTGATACCTACTGGCCCTGTGGCCCTGGGAAACTCTTCTAACCTCTTAATGCTCTAGGCACATCTAATTATAGGTTAGATCTATATTACACACTAATATATTTACTATACCCAATATGATATAAAATATCTAAATTATATATTTGTAATAATATGCAGTATATATTTAATGTTATAATATATAATAATATTATATATGAGATTTATATACATCAAATTATAAATTCCAGGAAAAGGTGTGAACCTACCTTAATAGAGGGAGTTTCTTCATCTAAGAGTTCCTTATATTAATGAAACCACAGGTCTAGTCCCTATCCTGTCCTATGTACTGGGACAAAGGTCATGGGGTTCATTTGGTCACCCTTAGGTCTCCAAAAATGGTAGGAGAATCTGAAACAAAAATAGATTGTACTGTGTCCTTTCAGTGACTAGTTACTGTGTCCCTTGAGTTTTAGGGACTGGCTTCTAGGGAGGAGAAACACAGCTGGTGTCTTGCAGCGCAAAGATGATCTCAAGAGGCCACTGCCACACCTGGGTTGGAAAGGAGGAAGTTCTGTGCTATTATTAGGGCTGGCATACAGTAATCAAAGCTGTTAGACCTTCTGGCTCATCCTGTAATATGAGGGAAAATGAGGGGAGGGAATACTAGCTAAGAGCTTTGAGCGGCTTGACTTAGGTGGTCTATTGTTCTATTCTGCTTTCTCAGTGTTTGTTGTGGGTGATCCTGGCTGATAATCCCGTAGAATGGGCAGTCAGGAGCTCACATGGTATGCCTGTTCCTTTGGGTGTTTCTGTATGAGTCATTGGCAGTCATTGGCACTGATCCAGAGCCTAGATGCAAAATATATTTAAAAAGGAAGGTATTATATGATGGGGGAGACTTGCCTGTTCAATCTAAAATCTATTTATTCTGTAATTGAGCTCAATACCCACATCCCTCCTAAGAGATAACCTTTGACGGGCTTCATAACAAGATACATGAAGCCATTTGGAGTTGGTTCATGGATGGCATCTTACTAATGTTGAACTGACATCTTGGGGTATTGAATGATATATTCCTGGAATTGAGATCAAATTCTTACCTTCTCAAGGAAAGGGGATGGGAAGGAGGGAGGGAGAGAATCTGGAACTCAAAATTAAAAAAAAACGAATGTTAAATTTTTTTTTAACGTGTAATTGGGAAATATTTAATGAGATACATAAAAATGTATTAAAATATTACGTGTTCCTGGTCAACTTATAGGAAGAAATTGATTGAGGAAGAGGAATTTCATTTTTTTTTTTGAGGGGCAAGGCAGGGCAATTAGGGTTAAGTGACTTGCCCAAGGTCACACAGCTAGTAAGTGTGTCAAGTGTCTGAGGTCAGATTTAAACTCAGGTTCTCCTGACTCCAGGACTGGTGCTCTACTCACTGCGCCATCTAGCTGTCTCAAGGAATTTCATTCTATTCATGGTTTCCCTAGGCAAGATATAGATTTAGAGCTAGAAGGAACTTTAAAGATCATTTGGTCCAGCCCCCTCATTTTATAGAAGAGGAAACTGAAGTTCAGAGTTGTCAAGAGACTTACCCAAGGTTACAAAGATCTCTGGGTACAGGTAAGAGATTGGTCAAATACTCATAATTTTCAGTGTATTCATAATGACAGTGAACCTGAATCATGTATTGTATCACTCTGGTTTTCTGGTTTTTTGTTTGTTTGTTTGTTTCATTTTATGATAATGGTAAGGCAGGAAAAGTAACCAACCAGGATTATGAGGGGCTCCCATAGGTCTACTTAAGTGGTTCTTAATCTTAAAATATGGCAGAGTTTGTAAAGTAATCAGAGAACAAAAAAAAAGAAAGAAGCATGTTTTCACTTCTTCCTGGACTGAAATGACAAGTTCTGCTTATTTCATCCTTTTAACTGGTACCAAGGCTTAGCAGGCTCTTGGCATGACTCTTGGAATGAATATGGGAATTAGCGAAATCCATTTCAGAATATCCTGAATGGCTTTGATAGCCAATGACTTTCCACCTGGCTGCATAAGTGACTTGCTGTAAAGTTAAACTTGGTGGGTGAAAAAAAAAGTGAACATAGCAAGAACTCAGAATCATGGAACTTACCAGACTTTATTTTATCCTGTTACATTCCACTGAATCTGAGGCTTGCCATATATATAGAAGTACCATTTCTGAGGGGCCCTTGACCATCCTCCCTACCCCCCACCAAAGAGCTAACAAAACAGTGGAAGTTTTCTTTGTGGTTGGGGATTTTTTTTTGTTTTAGGATCATTTTAAAAGAGTTGGATGATTTGAGGATTTTTCTAGGGTCACTGATTCTGCTGGGAAGAAAGAAGAAGAAAAAAGCCAGTTTCCTCATGGCTCAGATGCTTAACAGGGTGGCAAGTGACAAGATGTATGAAATGGAGCTGAAGGTGAAATTGTAGGCAGTTGCTACTGTTAGTTTAAATTGACCACTCACTAGCTGTGAGACCCTGTTCAAGTCACTTAACACCGACTACCCCCCCCAAAATAAAATGAAGCGACCACTCCTTTTGATGTTTTTGTTCTCTCAGTCTGTAGAGTGGGTTTAGGGTTCATGACAGAGTGGGGAAAGCTCTAGAGTTGGAGTAAAAGGATCTAGATTTGAGTTCTAGATCTGATATGAAGTGTGTGGAAGTGATTCCAGTTCTGAGCTTTAGTTTCTTTATCTATAAAATGGGATGAAGATAATAATTATGCTAGCCATTTCACAGGTTTCAGTTCCATAGTGGGAGAAGTAGCTCTCTCCAGAAATGACTGTGATATAAAAACTAAAGGCATCAAAACATTTATTTTATAAGTAATTTATCCATATAAACTTATTTTAAAAGAAATAGGGTTATTCTGGCATGGCCATTCTTGATATATCCATGTTATAACCGTTTCTCTTTCTAGTGATCATAGACCATCTTGTTAATAATATGGAAGTCAAGCTTCTTAGCTGAGAATTCAGAGAATTACCTTTTTTGAAATTGGGACCGTTTTTTTTGTTGTTCCTTCATTTCATTCATGTTCTGATTCTTCGTGACTCCATTTGGAGTTTTCTTGGCCAAGATACTGGAGTGATTTGCTGCTTCCTTCTCCAGCTCATTTTCCAGATGAGGAAACTGAGGCAAATAGTTATGTGACTTGTCCAGCATCCCATAGTGTCTGAAGCTAAATTTGAGCTCAGAAAGATGAGTCTTTCTGACTCCAGGCCTGGAATTCTATCCATTGTGCCACCTAGATGCCATGGGACCGTATTTATCCACCTCAAATTTTGTTTTTCTCTGGTTTCTCAAAAATCATAGGCAACATCTTGGTAGTCACATCCTCATGTCATTTCAATACCCTGGAAAACTGTTTGTGTCTCTTTTTAAAAGGAAATTCAGTTAAGCAAAAATAATTCCCAGAACAATTGCGTCTGATGTCCCATTCTGCCCCTGCAGTTTTCTCATCTCTGCAAAGTACAGAAAGGGATATTTCATTACCTGTTTTCCTGAACCACAATTGGTTATTGCAAATATTCAGAGGCTGGCTTCCCTTTGATATGGTTTTTCAAAGTAATAATATTTATCTTACTCTTGAAAAAATGATTTTTCTTATTCTTTACCTCTTTTAAGTCTTTCACTAAACTTGTAAAGTAGGGGGGACTCCAGGTGTTATTTTCATTTTGCGAATGAGGAAACTGGCACTGGGGAAGTTAAATGACATGCTTATGGTCACACGACTAGGAAGTGCCAAGGATGGGATTTAAATCCGGCTCTTTTTTACTCCAAGTCACGTCTGCTGTACCATATAGTCTTCCCTTGTGTTCTTTTTATTTCCATAATTGTAGTCATCTTATGTATTGTTCTTCTGATTCTTATTTCACTCTGGATCAGTTTATAAAATATTTCTTTGTTTTCCTCAGTTCCTCATATTTATTACATTTTTTCTGCATGATAAGAAGGCATTGTATTCCCATGTTGTAGTTTGTTTAGGTATTTCCCAGTGGATGGGCACTGACTTTGCTCCCAGTCATTTGTTATCAACAGAGTGCTGTTATGAAAATTTGGGCATAAATGGGACTTTTCTTTATGTCCTTGACCTCTTTTGGATATATTTCTAGTAGTAGTATTGTTGAGGCCTAGGATATAGACAAGATAGTGCTTTTTCTTAAACAATTCTAAATCATTTTCCAGAAATGTTGACCCAATAGGCAATTGCACCAACAGTATATTCGTGTGCCTGTCTTTCCACAGCCCTTCCAACATTGATGGTTTTCTGTTTTTAGTCATCTTTGACAATTTTTGGGGTGAGGTGGAAAGCTTCAGTGCTGATTTCATTTATACTTCACTTGTCACTAGTGACCTGAATTATGTTTTCTCTGGCTATTAATTGTTTGCAATTCTTTTGAAAACTTTATATATTTTAACCATATTTTAAATATATTTTTATTTTTACTGGGGGAATGACTCTTGGTCTTATATATCATTCATGTCAATTCCCCATGAATCTTGGATATTGGACTTTTGTTAGAGATGTTTCATAATTTTTTTCCTATCTGATTTATCTTCTTAGTTTTTAAAAATTTCTTTTTTTGGCAGAGTTCCCTGACAGATTAGGTAAATTCTGTAGATATAATACACTTAGATTTCAGCAAAGCATTTTATAGATTCTCTCATATGTTCCTTGTGAACAAGATGAAGAGAAATGGGCCAGACAACAATAGAGTCAACTGGATTTGGGACTGCTTGAATGACTAGGCTGAAAAGTAGTGACTGACGGATGAATGTCGACCTGAAGGGATATCTTAAATAGAGTGGTCCTTGAACTCTATCCTTGGCTGTAAACTGTTCAACTTCTTTTTAAAGCAGTGATTTGGATGAATGTATAGATAGCGTGATCATAAAATTTTCAGATAGTATGGGGGTGTGAGAAATTGAATGACAGAATCAGTAGCTAAAAAGATCTTGAGAGGCAAGACTACTGGACCAAATCTAATAATATTAAATTAAATATGGATAATAAAATCTCATATATAGGTAACTTGGCTTTTCAAGCCAAGACTATTTTGCATAGGTCTGACTCTAGGTTGGTGGATAAAAATGTTGACAAAATGCTGCATTCCTGCCTGAGAGACAGATTTAGTGTGAGAGTTTTGTAGAGAAAAGACATTCTTTCTCTCCAAATATATCTCCTTCAATTCTAGAAGAGAATCTAGACCCATGCTTGTATGTCAAAGAAGAATGTCATGCCTAAGCAGTGATACAAAAAAAACTTCAGTTCTGAAAATCTGAATTCCACATACCTTCAACAAACTACTTGCAAATGTACAGAATGAAGGGAAGACATTACTAAATAAGTTTGTGTGAAGAGGAAGTAGAGTTTGTAGATGACCATAAACTAAACATGTCAGCAGCATGATATGGTGGCCAGAAATGCTGATGCATGTTAAGTGGTGTTAAGAGAAACAAAATATCCAGTACAAGGGAGGTTATAGTTCCACTGTATTCTCCCCTATATAGACAAAATCCATCTGGATTATTGTTTTCAGTTCCATATTCCGCATTTTAGGAAGGGCATTGATGAAGAATAGTGAGGGCTTACGAAGGCTGATTGATGCACCTGAACGTGTTTAGCCTGGAGAAGACTATGGCAGAATGTGATAGAATCCTCTAGTGTTTGAAGGACTGACCTATGAAGGAGGAATTAGCATTAATTATCCAGCATTTAGCATAGTGTCCAGCATGGAGTAGGTACTTGATAAATATTGATTGATTTTTTGCCTCCAGAAAATACAATAAGGATCGGTAGGTAGAAGTTACAGAGAGGTAGATTTCTGCTCTGTGAGGAAAAACTTACCATTAACTAGAGTCGTGGCAAAGTGGAATAGAGTAACCTATGCCTGCTAGGTGGCGTGTTCCTGTGCTGAGGTCTCCAAGTTGGGACTGGATAACCATTTTTTGAGGTTGTTAGAGGAAGGATTCTTGTTTGAGTTGTCAATTGAATTTGATAACCTCTGAAGTTCATTCCATTCCAGTTCTGAGTCTGGGCATATTTTTCTAGATTCTGCATTCCTCTTGACTATCCACAATTATTGGGGATTCAGTGGTTATCACATGGAGAAGCGGTGTTCACAACAGCAAATAAAACTATTCACTGGGGTGAAGTTCTAATCCTTCCTTAGAACTCACCACCTGAGTAATATAGAAGGGCTCTTCTGGAAGGTCTGAAGATATATAGGTTTTGAAAGGATAACCAGACTTGATCACCAGTACGTAGTGACTCTCAGGGCCTCCTCTTTGACCGAGAATCACAGGACCTCTGAGTTGGAAGGAGCCTCAGCAGTCCTTCAGTTCAATTTGTTTCTAAACTTACATTGCTTCTACAGTATCATCAACAACTGTGGTTCTCTTAAGGCTAAGACGTAAATTCACCTGGGCAGTTGCCAACTTGCTCAGATCATACTGATGATGGGATGGGTATAGGAAAATATAGGACTCATAGTGATGGCAAAAGTGAATCCACTTGGGTGAAACTGCATTATTATACCAGAATTCCATAGTTGGCAGTAAGGTCTTCTTTGTGGTAGGTATACAGTACCTGAGATACTGTTCAGAGGTGCCATTTGTGCACTTTGCCGGCCTTTTAACAAGAGTTGACATTGGTATATGTCACTTGAAGGTTTACAGTTTGATTTATATCCATCATCTAAGGCGCTTACGTAGGGATCGATCAGCAGTCAAGTCTGACAGACCACGTGAGTTGTGAGTCACTATCTGTGTCGCATGGAAAGATTAAATTTCTCAGAAAGAAATTAGATGTGTTTTAGCTGCGTAGTGATTCCTCTGACTGACCTGTTAAATCCCAAGGATAAAAGGATCTCAGTTTCTTCCCCTTTGGCCCCATTCTGTATGCTTGTATAATAATATCTTATTAATTTGAAATTTGTGCTAATTGGTGTGAGGGTTGGGTTAAAGTTTATGCTTCTAGTCATTATGGAAACAGAGCTTTCTAAACAGTGTTAATAATATATTTTACAAACTTTTTAGCAAGAATCTCAGAAGTGTATACATTCGTGCAAATATCTGTTAGTCACAGGTCAGTGTTTAGTCAGCCATTAAAGCAAGTCCCTCTATGAGCATGATTTGAAGATAACCTCTACCAGGCAGGCCTTAGGTTAGTTCTGCATGCATTTGAAAGTAATGACATAGCATTTCTCTTAAAAAAAACCAACTAACCAACCAACCAAACTCTAATATATACTTTTTACTAAACTTAGCCTTCCCTCAATTAGTATGAATTAATGAGACTTTATTTTCATTAAAGATTTTACCATGGTATTTTAGCTGCCTTCTGCCTTGCACTCCTTCCCTTGGTGAGTTCCTACTAGTCTTTGTTTTCTTCTGTTTTGTTTTGGGGAAAGGTGTTATGCAGAACATGTACCTGGCGGGGCCTATTCAGCCCATTTACTAGAGACTACCTCAGAGAGGTTTATCTGAGTATGTTTCTGTCATTCACATGAGCCATAGTAGAGAGTTGTAGTTGAAGCCAAGTCTTGTCTCTTTGCTGTGTGACTATGGACAAATCGTTTAAATTCTCAGTGCTTTCGTCAACTCCCTAAGACCATGAATTGCAGAGAAGGCTATTAGCTGCATTGGGAGGAGTTCGTGTCTTCATCCAGCTCCCTGTAGTAATGAAATCATGGGTTCAGTCCCTGTCACCTATTTCCTCTCCCCTAGGCCTCTGTCTTTCATTAGCTGTGGGTTCTAGTTCAGATTGTGAAGGGCCAGAATCACCATTCATTCTCTTGATATTGACAAAGGCTGTCTGTCAGGGCACAGATGGGTACACAACCCCAGGGTGAAGTTTTGAGTGGCAGCTGGGTGGCGACTTGATCTCATGGGCAGTCTTTGAATGTTCACAGGTTGCAGAACAGCAGGAAGTAGACAGAGTGATGAAGTGATTTTAACTGCCTCCATTCTAAATGGATGTTTCTGCTCTTTAATGCTCTGCCTTAATTTGGATATGGACACAGGCTGGCCTTTGCAGAGAAAGGCATCAGGAATGAATTAAGGGACAACCTTGATTATACAGTCACCAGGAGGAAGCTTTCACATTCATTTTCTTTGGGAGGCTTTGCCTGCTTGGACAACACTTGTACTTTCTTGTAATGGTCTTTCTTTTTTATTTATAGATGCATATTTATTTATTTTGCTGCAACATGTTTATTATGTGCCCAAAATAACTATGTCACAGCATACTGTACACATTTGCAGGAGGGTGCAGTCTTGCCTGCATACACTACAATGAGGTAGGGACTTCACACACAGATTCACAAAAACCTACAAGAACAACTGGGATATGCAACAACACAACATCAGCTCAGCAGGAGGGGGAGGAAAAGGAGGGAGGGTTATAATGTTAGCTCTTTGGCACACAGCTTCCCATAGAGGGGCAAGTTCTGTTTTCTTCTTTAAAAAAGTCAGGTTTTCAAATCCAAGCAGCAGCAGCCAACTGCCCTGTTGCTTCATACATTTTTTAACTGCCCCCCCCCAAAAAAAAGAAAAAAGGGAAAAGTCCTTGTCCCCTCTAAGTGTAAGGTGTCTTGTGAACCTTCATCTGCCCCCGTCAAAAAGTAGCCTTTTTTAGCTTAGTTACAAAAAAGGAAAAATTAAGTCCTGTGACTTTGTGATTAAAAACCACTATTAACTCCCCACTTAAGTGCAACTTAAGAAGGTGCAGGAAATGGTTTGTCTATGTACAGCAGCTCTGCCATTGCTTATCCCATCCAGTTTTAAATTTGAAAATCTTGTCTTTTTCCGGGTTGCAATGCCTCTCTCCACAACTGTGAGAAACCCTAAGCCGCAGTCCCCAGCCACAAATTTGCATTAATGTGAAAAGCTGGCAGGAATCTTTTTTATCTGAATGCCTTCCTATTGGGACCAGCTTCTCATGACAAGCACTGACTTTTAAGTGATATAGCAAAAGCCCAGCTCCTTGCCCGTGTCTTATTCTTCTGGTTGCAGAGTTCAAGTATGGGGACGATGTGGGTAGAATGCAATGTTCTCTTTTCCTACTCTCCTCTCCATCACTACTTGTCGTGTATCCTTAAGTGCCTAAGGAAGACTCCATGGGCTCATTTAGTAGAGGAACGGTCCTGGGTATGGCAGTTTATATTCTGAGGAGCCTTAGAGCCAGAGGGAAGAACGGTATTGATTATTACAAATCTGTAGGATAGCCCATCCATCCTGAATTACGGAAATGGCCTGATTTTGTCCAAGGTTCTGGGTATCCTTGAAGAATGTCAGAGAAAACGGTGAGAGGCATACTAGCTGGGAAAACTGTGTTCTAGTTACTAAAAAAGGAAACTTGGAGCACAGCTTTTGGACACAGAGGACTACAGTGGAAAGAGTGTTGCATCTGACAGTCGGGAGAAATAAGGGTTCAAATCCTGTCTTGTCCTGACAGTGAGTTTCTTGACACTTGTGTGGCAATAGGCAAATAAGTTCTGTAAGACTCAGGTTTGTTCTTATCGTTCATTCATTTCAGTTGTGTCCAACTCTTTGTGGCCCCATTTGGAGTTTGCTTGGCAAAGCCTGGGGGTGGTCGGCCATTTTCTTCTCAGCTCATTTTACAGATGAGGAAACTGAGGCAAACAGGGTTAAGTGATTTGCCCAGGGTCACACAACGAGTAAGTGTCTGAGGCTGGATTTGAACTGAGGTATTCCTGACTCCAGGCTGAGCGGGCTATTTACTGCTCCACCTAGCTGCTGCCAAACCTCAGTTTACTTATCTTTAAAGCAGTGATAATGAGATCTATTGTATTTACTTTTTAGGCTCACTGTGAGGAATAAATGACAGACTTTGCAAACCATAAAGTACTGTAATTATATTTGTTTGTATTCTTAGTGCTTGTACAGAGGAACATGAAGAGAAAATGTTAGATGCTGGACTGTGTGTATGTGTGTGTGTGTGTGTGTGTGTGTGTGTGTGTGTAATTCCAAAATAACTCACACCCTGGCATAGTATATGCCAACATGAAACCCTGCTGTTCAAGTGCCCATCCTCCTAGATCTCTCCCCCTCTTTGCAGATGGCTAACCTGGGGTGGTGCCAGGTAGGTGCTGTCAGCCAGTGGTTGTCACCATGACGACAGTGAAACTTTCATTGATTTGTAGTGGGGGCAGGGTGGAAGGAGAGACACTCAAGGATAGCTGCCTCTTCCATCTCGTTATTATTGAGGGTCTCTCTATGTTTCTCTACTATTTGGAACCAGCATCCCCATTCAAGGCCGTTGCCAAGCTTTGCTTCTACTATTATTAAAGAAAAAAACTAATTTTGAGAGAAAAATTTGACCAGTAGTTATTTTCCCTGCCCCATCCTCTTCACACTCCCTCCTCCCCCAATCCCTTTGGTCTTATAATAAAATAGTTCTGGGACACAGCTGGGTTTCAAGGTTTATGCCTCTTGAAAATATTAACCAAGAGTTCCAGGAAACCAAGGGTGACCCTCTCCTGACCCCTCTGCCTCCCTTCCTCTCCTGACTTCCTCCCCCTCATGTCCCTAAACTCCCACCTTTTACTGCTTCTCAGGTTTATTTATTCTTCCTATTTTTTCCCTTGCTTAGCCAAGGGAGAGATGTCAGCAGATTGGAATTATCTCGTTTTGGATCATTAAAACTACAACTCAAGACAGGATTGCCCGGTGATTTGTGGTGACCTGAAAAAATGTTCTTTTCTGGGTAACCAGATTCCACTTTAATCTGCGTTTCAATCGTATTTCAACCTGTGATCTCATCATTGTGGGTGCTCTTTCTCTCTACCAAGCAGCAGCTCATAATCCTTCCAGGCCCTTTCATCCCGTGTGATGCTTGTTTATGTCTTTCTAGTATAAATCACTGTATCTTCTATAGAGAATGCTGCACTGGAGGCTCACCTCTGATTCTTTTCATAGTTCATGGATACCAGTACAATAGTCAGGCTCTGTCATCCTCCCCTCTGGCTCCATGAGCAGTCCCCCGGTAGCAACTGGAGGTGCAGTGGATTGTGTGCCGAACCTCATCAAGAAGGCCTAGATTAAAATTTGGCCTCCAATCATTTACTAGCTGTAGGATCACTTAACCTCTGTCGGCCTCAGTTTTTCTCAACTGTAAAATGGGGCTAAAAATAGCACTTTCCTCTCTGAGTTGTTGTGAGCATCAAATGAGATGGTATTTGTAAAATACTTAGCACAGTGCCAGGCACATAGTTGGTGCCTAATAAATGCTTGTTCCCTTCTTTCCCACCTCCCTTTCTGGGCTTCCACGTCCTTGATGTCATTTCCTTATACCACTTGTCCCATTGTTAGTATGCTGCTGCCTACTAACACTCACCATCTTAACGCTATCCTTTCTTAGGGTCTTCTGTGATTCTATGAAGATTGCAGGGATCCGTGGTCCATCAGCATGTTCCATCACCATTGCGTTATGCGTGTTAAGAATATCGAAAGAGCCAAAGATAATTGAAAATGCTGTATAATTTCGCAGAGGTGACACAGCCCAGTTTCTTCTCTCTTTTCAAATCTGGGCCTAGCTCATTATTTGTCTGTAGCGTTTGTCCTAAACGTATATTCAGATAGACTCATTCAATGTGTTGTCCATCCAATTGCATGCAACAATCTGGGCCCAATGTCAAGCCATCAAGCATTTATTAAGAGTTTACTGTGTGTCAGGCACTGTGCTAAGTGCTGGGGAAACAAACACAAGCAAAACGAAAGGCTTTTATTCAAATGGTAGAAAGACAGTATGTAAAAAGGGAGCCAAAAACAGGGAAGGTAGAGAAGATGCTGGACGGAGCGTGGTAGGAAGAGCCAGAGAATCAGGAGTGGATCCAAAAGCCAAGTGAAGGAATCAGTATGGCTGGCCTGAGTACATCCTCAAAACATAGGTTCTGAGAGTGGGAGGAAGGAGCCATAGGGCAGAGGAATCTTCTAGGGGGAGAAAGTCACAGGAGTTTAGGGATCGTCCAGGGTGAGAAGGGAGCTAAGCCTTGGTGGATATTGTGGCTACTTCATTTGTTTCGATTTTTCGTTATGGATGTCTAGACTGATTTCTTTTGAGTTGCTATGAATCTTAGTAAGGAGATCCTGTTCTGCAAACCTGGAGAACCTTTCCATCAATCAAGACTCTCTTCCATTTAGAATTTGCAAAGGATGTTGTGTTTCAGTGGAGAACATCTTTGGGAAGAAATAAGTCCATAGGCAGTGGATAGAATGTTGGGCCTATAGCCAAGAAGGCCTGAGTCCAAATCTGGTCTCAAACACTAGCTGTAGGGAAGTTGCTTAACCTCTATGTGCCTCAGTTTCCTAGTTTTCAGTTGTGTCTGACTCTTTGTGACCCCATTTGGGGTTTTCTTAGCAAAGACACTGGAGTAGCTTGTCATTTCCTTCTCCAGTTAATTTTACATAGGAGGAAACTGAGGCAAACAGGGTTAAGTGACTTGCCCAGGGTCACACAGCTAGTAAATGTCTGAGGCCAGATTTGAACTCAGGAAGATGAGTCTTCCTGACTCCAAGCCTAGTACTCTATCCACTATTCCACCTCGCTGCCCCTATTACTACTTACTATTTATTCATTGCTTAAGTATGGTCAGTGGATTGTTGAGCAGTCGTATCCATGCCATAGATTTGTATATGATTTTATGGCAAACATGAGAGCTACCTTGTTTGAGTAGCATCTGTAAAGTTTCATTTTGTTCCATTGTGTTCATTTTGACTTTGTAGTCAAGAAGCAAAGGATGTAAAAGTATGTTGTATTCCTTACACCTCTTAATTGGCAAAGATATGGTCTGTTTTAGAAAATGCTCTGTAAGAGACTGCTTATTTTCTTCTCATGTTTTCTTTAAGAGAAACTTTGTTGACTGCACATATCATTTTGATAAAGTTTTTTTAATATTTAGTATTTTGTTTTCCCATAGTTACATCTAAAAACAATTTTTAACATTTGTTTTTAAAACTTTCCAAATTCTCTTTGTTCCTCCGTCCCCACTCCCCTTATTGAGAAGGCAAGCAATTCCATATAGATTATACATGGGTAGTCATTCAAAACATACTTTCATATTAGTTGTGTTGTGAAAGAACCTCACGAAAAAAAAGAAGGTAAAAAAGTATGCTTCAATTTGTATTCAGACACCATTCTTTCTCTGTGGGATGCATAGCGTTTTCCATCATAAATCCTTCAGAGTTGTCTGGGATCATTGTATTGCTGAGAATAACTAAGTCATTCATAGCCAATCATCTTACAACAATAGTTTGTACACAGTATATTTCACTTTGCATCAGCCCATGCAAGTCTTTCCAGGTTTTTCTGAGAGCATCCTGGTCATCATTTCTTATAGCACAATAGTATTCCATCATAATCACATAGCACAATTTGTTCACCCGTTCCCCAGTTGATGGGCATCCCCTCAGTTTTTAGTTCTTTGTTTCCAGAAAAGAACTGCTATCAATATTTTTTGTGCATATAGGTCCTTTTCCTTTTTGTTTTTTATCTCTTTCTGGAGATACAGACCTAGTAGTGATATATTGCTAGGTCAAAGATTATTGCATGGTTTTGTAACCCTATCGGCATAGTTCCAAATTGCTCTAAAGAATGGTTGTATCAGTTCGCAACTCCACTGACAGTGCATTAATGTCTCATTTTTCCCATATCTCCTTCAATATTGGTCATTTTCCTTTTCTGTTTTATTAGCCAATCTAATATTTATGATATAGTACCTCAGAATTGTTTTAATTTGCATTTCTCCAATCAAAAGGGATTTAGGAATTTTTTCATATGGCTATAGATAGCTTTGATTACTTCGTCTGAAAACTGTTCATATTGTTTGATGATTTATCAAATGGGGAATGACTTTTATTTTTATAAATTTGAGTCAGTTCTCTATATATTTGAGAAGTGAGGCCTTTATCAGAGAAACTTGCCTCAATTTTTTTTTCACAGTTATTATTGCTAACTGTGAAACCATCCTATTCCCCTACCCTTGCTTATTCTATTCTCTCTCTCCTTTCAGCTTGTCCCTTCTCAAAAGTGTTTTGCTTCTGACTACCACCTCTCCCAGTCTGCCCTCCCTTCTATCACTCTCCCATCCCCTTTCCCTCTTGCTTTCCTGTAAGGTAAGATAGATTTCTGTACTCAATTGAGTGTTTATGTTATTCCCTCTTTGAACCAATTCTGATGAGAGTAAGGTTCACTTACTCTTTCCACATCTCCCATCTTCCCCTTTGCTGTAAAAACTTTTTTGTGCCTCTTTTATGTGAGATAATTTATCACATTCTACCTCTCCCTTTCCCTTTCTCCCAGTGCATTCCTCTTTCTTACCCCTTAATTTTATTTTTTTAATATCATGCCTTCATATCCAACCCACACCTGTGCCCTTTGTCTATATATACTCCTTCTAACTGCCCTAATAATGAGAAAGCATTTTTATGAGTTACAAGTATCATCTTCCCATGTAGGAATATAAAAAGTCCCTTATGATTTCCTTTTCATGTTTACCTTTTTATGCTTCTTGTGAGTTTTGTATTTGAAAGTCATATTTTCTATTCAGCTTTGGTGTTTTCACCAAGAATGCTCAAAAGTTCTCTATTTCTTTGACTGTCCATTTTTACCCCTGAAGGATTATACTCAGTTTTGCTGGGTAGGTGATTCTTGATTGTAATTCTAGCTCCTTTGCCTTTTGGAATATCATATTCCAAGCCCTCTGATCCTTTAATATAGAAGCTGCTAAATCTTGTGTTGACTATGGCTCCATGTCACTTGAATTATTTCTTTATGACTGCTTGCAATCTTCTCTCCTTGACCTGGCAGCTCTGGAATTTGGCTGTAATATTCCTGAGAATTTTCATTTTGGAATCTCAGGAGGTAATAGGTAGATTCTTTGAATTTCTATTTTTCCCTCTGGTTCTAGAGTATCAGGCCAGTTTTCCTTGATAATTTATTCAAAGATGATGTCTAGACTCTTTTTTGATTGTGACCTTCAGGTAATCCAATCATTTTAAAATTATCTCTCCCGGATCTATTTTCCAGGTCAGTTGTTTTTCCAATGAGATATTTCATGTTTTCTACTATTTTTCATTCTTTTGTTTTATTGTTTTGTTATTTCTTGATTTCTATAGTCATTAGCTTCTATTTGCTCAATTCTAATTTTTAAGGAATTATTTTCTTCAGTTACCTTTTGTACTTCCTTTTCCATTTAGCTTATTCTATTTTTAAGGTGTTATTTTCTTCAGGTCTTTTTGTGTCTCCTTTATTAAGCTGTTGACTCTTTATTCATGATTTTCTTACATCACTCTCATTTCTTTCCCCATTTTTCCTACCTCTTACTTGATTTTCAAAATGCTTTTTGAGCTCTTCCATGGCCTGAGACCAGTTCATGTTTTTCTTGGAGGCTTTGGATGTTGGAGCTTTGACTTTGTTATCTTCTCCATGTGTTTTGATCTTCCTTGTCACAATAGTAACTTTCTATGGTAGAATTTTTTCTGTTTGCTCATTTTCCAAGTCTATTTCTTTTTTTTAATTTAAAAAAAATTTTAAAAAAAATTTTTAGTTTACGACACTCAGTTCTACATAATTTTGAGTTCCAGATTTTCTTCCTTCCCTCCCCCCTCCCTCCCTAAGACAGCATGGAATCCCATATAACTTCCACGTATAACTTCACATTGAATTAATTTACACACTAGTCAAGTTAGGGAGAAGAACTGTGATCAATGAAATGAATAATTAGGAAGAAGAAACAGGACCAAAAAAAAACCAACCCAAAAACAAAAACAAAGGAGAGAAAAAGAAAAAAAGGGGGTGGGGGAAGGCTATCATGAAGTGTGCCTCAATCTGCATTCATATGTCATAGTTCTTTCTCTGGATGTAGATAGTATTCTCCATTGTGAGTGCTTTGGAGTTGTCTTTGTACCTTGTGTTGCTGAGAAGAGCGAAGTCTGTCAGGGTTGGTCCTCACAGAATCCATATATCTGTGGTTGTGTGTAATGTTCTCCTGGCTCTGCTCCACTCGCTCAGCATTATGTCGCGTAGGCTTTTCCAGGTTGTTATGAAGTCTGTATCATCCCCATTTCTTATAGCACAATAGTATTCCATTACCTTCATATACCACAGCTTGTTCAGCCATTCCCCAATTGATGGACATCCCTTTGATTTCCAATTCTTAGCTAACACAAAAAGAGCCGCTATAAATATTTTTGTATATATGGGTCCTTTTCCTGCTTGTGTGATCTCTTTGGGATACAACCCTAGAAGTGGTATTGCTGGGCCAAAGGGTATGAACATTTTTATAGCCCTTTGGGCATAGTTCCAAATTGCTCTCCAGAATGGCTGGATCAGTTCACAACTCCACCAGCAATGTAACAACATTCCAATTTTCCCACATCCTCTCCAGCATTTATCATTTTCCTGTTTTGTTATTTTAGCTAATCTGACAGGAGAGATATGGTATCTAAGAGTTGTTTTGATTTGCATTTCTCTAATCAGTAGTGATTTCCATCACTTTTTCATATGCCTATAGATATCTTTAATTTCTTCCTCTGAAAACTGCCTGTTCATATCCTTTGACCATTTCTCAGTTGGGGAATGACTTGTATTCCTATATATTTGGCTCAGTTTCCTGTATGTTTTGGCAATGAGGCCTTTATCAGAGACACTAGTTGTAAAGATTTCCTCCCAATTTTCTGTTTCCCTCCTAATTTTTGTTGCATTGGCTTTTTTTGTATGAAAACGTTTCAATTTAACATAATCAAAATTATCCATTTTGCATTTTGTAATGTTCTCTATCTCTTGTTGTATCATGAATTCTTTTCTTTTCCATAAATCTGATAAGTAAACTATTCCTTGCTCTCCCAAATTACTTATAGTATCAGCCTTTATTCCTAAATCATGAACCCATTTTGACTTTATTTTGGTATATGGTGTAAGATATTGGTCTATGCCCAGTTTCTGCCCTACCATTTTCCAACTTTCCCAACAGTTTTTGTGCAATAGTGAATTATTAGCCCAGAAGCTGGCCTCTTTGGGTTTATTGAAGAGTAGATTGCTATAGTTGTTGCCAAGTCTATTTCTTGACTTTTAACTCTTTGTTAAAGTGGGGCTCTGCTTTCAGGGTGGAGGGCACACTGTCCCAAGCTTCAAGGGTTTTGTGCAGCTGTTTTCGGAGGTAATTCTGGGGACCTGTAAGTTTTCAGTTCTTCCAAAGTGGTATGATCTAAGGAGAATTGTGTTTACTACTGTCTTGGCCTGTACTCCGCTCTGTGAGTGACCACAAGCACTTTTCTACCGTGGAACTGTGACGAGAGTCCCTGCTCCACTTTGGCCACAAGTTCTGGTGTGCTAGTGTTCCTCCTCACCTTGGGACTGCCACCCAGAACTGTGTATGGGCCAAGCAATAGAGTCCAGCCCTGAGTGCCAGCAAAGAGACCCCTGTAGTATTCTGGTCAGTTTTTTGACCCCCTTACCATCTGTGGGCTGAAAACTCTGGAAGCAGCTGCTGGTGATGATTTATTGGCTCCTAAGATCTGCTCCTGTTTTGCTGGGGCCTGATCTGCACTGGCACAGCCTGTGCTGGATTGTCCTCTGCTTTCACCCAGGTGCAGCAGACCTTTCCTGCCAACTTTCTAAGTTTTCTTTGGCTGGAGAATTATTTAACCCCATTGTTTTGTGGGTTCCGCCACTCTAGGAATTTTTATGGCATTATTTAAAGATGTTCAGAGGGGTTTTGGGGAGATGTCTGAGGAGTTCTTGCTTTTTCTCCACCATCTTTGCTCTGCCTCCTTTGATAAAGTTTTTGCAGGTATGAGAAAATAGGTATATCTATTTGTGGTAATTCATGCCTTCTTGGACATCTATCTGACTGCCCATTCTCACTTTTCTTTCCTGAATTGTCATCCATATGATATCTGTCATGCCCATTAACTAGGCTCTGTCCTGGGTATTCTTTTCTCTTTCTAGACTCTTTCCCTTGGTAACTTTATCAGGTCTCCTGGGTTCAATTATCATCTCTATGTTGACAATTCCCAGAACACACACTCTCTCTCTCTCTCTCTGTATGTATGTATGCATGTATTATGCATATGTATAGATATAGCTAGCTATATCTGGGAATTATCTATATCTATTTATACATATATATGTGTGTATAAATGTTTATGTGTGTATACATACATATGCACACACATACATATATATGTATATATATGCATATATATACATACATACATACGTATACATATACATATACATATATATATATGTATATATATATATACAGAGAGAGAGAGAGAGAGAGAGGCGGGGGGGAAGAGGTGGGGGGAAGAAAAACCAGAGGTCAGGAAAGAGATTAGCGATGAGACAGTCCTGTATCAACTGCCTATTGGACAGTTCAAACCGTGTTTCCTCTAAGTATCTTTTTTTTTCTTTTTTTTTTGGCAGGGCAATTGGGGTTAAGTGACTTGCCCATGGTCACACAGCTAGTACATGTGTCAGGGTGGATTTGAACTAAGGTCCTACTGACTCCAGGGCTGGTGCTGTACTCAATGTGCCACCTAGCTGCTCCTCTAAGTATCTCAAAATGAATATTTTCAGAATAGAACTTACCCTCACCTCTCTCCTGAACATCTCTATTACTGTCTATGGCACCCCTATCCTTCCAGTCACTCAGGTTCATAACCTCACCATTACCTTCGATTCCTCATTCTTCCTCATCCCACATTTGTAATCAGTTGCCAATCCTGTCATTTCTTATCTCTGTAGCATCTCTTCAATCTGACTTCCACTGTCTCTGTTCACACAGCCACCACTGTAGCTCAGACCCTCAGCACCTCTGGCCTGGGCTTTTTATAGTCTCCTCTTTGGTCTCCTGACATTCTGACCTCCTGACCTGTGTCTCCTGACACAGTTGCTAGAATGATTTCTCGGTACCTACTGATTCCTTACAACCCAATCCCTTCTTACATTTCAACATGTCAGTAAGCATTTATTAAACACTTACTATGTGTCAGGTTCTGTGTTAAGTACCGGGCATACAAATGTAACACAGGCTACCACGGCCTCTACTGCCTTAAGGCCAGGTAAGTGACATTTCACCCTCCTCCACCTAGCCCATTCTCTGGTACTATTAAGGGCTTTTGGGGCATCTTTACTTTCTATAAATGGCTTCAGTCCGCACTAAGAATGTTCCCTAACTATAGGGAGTGGTTTCCTTGTACTGGGGATAGGGCAAAAAGAGATGCTGAGAAGGAAACAATGCCATTTACTTTTATAAAGGAATGTTTCCTTTAAAGGGTATGGTCATAAACCTGCAGAATTACTCTCCCAGTACCCAAAAGGAATAGTCCCTCTTCCCCCTTGTACCACCTTAGGCTCTGAGGAGAGGAAGAGCATTAATTCATAGTTTAGCTCAGTTCCCATAGAGCAGAGACCCAGGTCCAAGTCCAAAACCCTCCTGGCTTCTCAGGGTTTCCGTGCTGGTCTGACTGGCTGTACCAACCCAGTCGCAAGCCTGCCTCTAAGGCTTCCATGGTTTGAACATGGATCCTGTGAGGATCACCTCCAGCACCTGAAACTGAGGAGGACAAACAACACAGAACAGAAACAAATATCCCTAGGCTCATTTCTTGGATCTGCAGGTAAAAAAGAGAGAGCAGGAAGGAACATCCTTCTCATCTCACTGGTTCAGTTCATGGTGTCCTTTCTCGTGGTTAAACTGGGGTCAGCTGGGATCTTCATTCTCTCAGTGAGTGAGATAAAAATCGCTGAACAGAGAGCAACAGAAAGACAGGGAACTGTTCAGTCTTGCCAGTCTAAAAGACACAGGCAGTCAAGGGAGACTTCACATTCCAGCGACATGGTAGGTGGTGAAGAGGCCTCCATATTAGGCAATCTAGTTATTCTCCAAAAAGTGGCACAGTAGATAGAGTGCTGGGTCTGGCGTCAGGAAGGCTTGAATTCAAATCTGGTCTCAGATATTGCATATAAGGTTGCTGAAGATGGTACTCTAACTCTCTAACTTTTCATACAGATGATCCTGAATTCTGAGCATAAATAAAATCTACATATGACTATCTCTGTGTGTAGATTTGTGTGGTGATCAGCAGCAGTGCCTCATCAATGAACCCTCAGATAATTTTTATTATATAGAATATTAATAGGTAAATTGATATTTTCAGATTGTCAGATTTGTGTCTCTTGCCCTACTCTGTCATACTCTGCCCCTGTGTTTGGGTGAGTGGGCCATCCAGGACCAAGGGCCATTTTACATTTTTATATATCCTGGGTTATTACTTTTAGCAAGGTGAAAAGATTCAGATATCGTCTTTGCCCCTGATTTTGTCTGATGACCTAGGACTAACTTAACTAAGCATAGAGAGGCTCATTACTAGAAGGCTGGCCATTAGAGGATGAAAAATGAAAACTTGAAAAAAGCCTTTATTAAAAGGGTTTACCATATGCCAAGTACTGTGCAAACAAATACAAAAACAAAGGAACTTGCTTTCAAGAAGCTTATTCTAATGGGGAAAACAATGAACTTAGGACCGTGGTACCCAGGGAGCATTACTTTGGTCCAGAAAGTTGTATCAATGAGGAGTGGGATCTTTGGGGAATAGATTGACACACCCCTTGAAAGAATAATGGCAGAGTTGATTTGATCATGAATCTTGGTTCCAGAACTGGAGTGAAGTTGAGGGTAGAGAAGAGTATGTGCATAGTAGCAATGGAAGTTTTTTTTGACTACAATAACTCATGAATCACATTTAGTTAAATTAAACTTAGTTATGCTATATTCTTCAACCACCACATATTTGTTGAGTGTCTGCAGCATACATTCTGCCATGGAGGGATCTAAGAGAAATATAAGACAAGGACCCAATACTGAAGGAGCTTGCCATCTAGTTGGGGAGACAAATCTAAAATCGATGAAATGATGGTGAGACGGTAACAAGTGTATTCCTCTATGGAGCCATGTAGAATGGAAAAATGATTTTTTTTATCCTTTTTTTTCTTTTTGCTCTCTCTCCTTTCTTCCTTTACTTTTGTTGGATCGTCAAGACTTGGATGAATGTGAAGTACCAGACACCTGTGGGCCTGGGGGACAGTGTGTGAACACTCCTGGAAGCTATGAGTGTTATTGCAAGGATGGCTACCTTCCCCCAAATGGGACCCAACCATTCTACCCTATGAGAGATGGTACATCATGCACAGGTGGGTCACTGCTTAGGTATGTAATGCTTGGAGGGAAGGACGGCCTCATGGGGACATCTGTCTGCTCTGAGCTACTTACCTTAGAGTCATGTGAGTTTATAGGGGTATATACACAATGTGTGATTGACCTGTTCCCTCGCAAAATCTACAAAGAAAACAAAATTACAACAAGGTGTCAGGTGGAGTGTTTAACCAACCCAAAAGCATAAACTGTTTTTAGGAAGCCATGGCATATTAATTATTAATATCTCCCAGCTGGAGAGGCAGTGTGAGCTCGAGGACATAGAACTGGCCTCAGAGTAAGAAAGGCCTGAACTCAAGTTCCCCCTTCAATATATACGTGCTGTATAAACCTAAGAAAATCACTTATCCTTTTGGTGCTTTAGGACAGTGCTGTCAAACTAAAATAGAAATGGAGGCCACAGAACTGTACAGAAAGATCCCCACAGGCCACATATTGACCAGAAAACCACATATTAACATTGTGGATGTTTTATTGCATTTTTATTTATTTTATTAAATATTACCCAATGACATTTTAATTTGGTTCAGCCCCACTCTTGGAGGCAGCCTGTGGCCTCCTGCATGTTTGACACCTCAGCTCCAGACAATTAAAACCATTTATTGTACAGAAGGTGCTGTCCTGCATTGGTATGGCGAGCTTTCTCATCCTGCATCAGTGAAATGATGTCAGTGAAACAGATCCCTATTGTAAATGGATACTTCTAATTACTAATTTATTTTAATTCATTGAAGCAGTTTTAGCAAGGCTTATACTTTGAAACATTAGAATAATAGAGGGGGAAGGTTTAATAAGCATTTCCATAGAGCCTACTGTGTGCCAGGCACTCTGGTAATCACTTTACAAATATCTCATTTGATTGGACAACAACTCTAAGAGGTACGTACACTGTTATCCCCATTTTGCAGTTAAGGAAATGTGAAGCAGAGGTTAAGTGACTTTTCCAGAGCCACAAAGCTTATAAGTGTCTGTGGCA
Organism: Trichosurus vulpecula; assembly: GCF_011100635.1. Classification (NCBI taxonomy): domain Eukaryota; kingdom Metazoa; phylum Chordata; class Mammalia; order Diprotodontia; family Phalangeridae; genus Trichosurus; species Trichosurus vulpecula. The sequence goes on along the minus strand of NC_050573.1, from coordinate 557,006,838 downwards.
GTATTTGAACTCAGGCCTTCCTGACTCCAGGCCCAGCACTCTATCCATTGTATCACTTCCAGCAGCTAGTAATTGGTTGTGTATTGAGTATGACCTTGAATATAATAAAATTGTGTTAGTTTTTAAAAATTTGTATCATTCTGATTTTTCATTGTCAGACTGTCCTTGCCCCTGTTCGTCTACACTAGTCAGACTTGCCTCGGTAGTTGTACATGCATACATGTGGCTCCTGTGGAAAATTAGAATGGAATGTAGACACAGATTTAAGAGTTCCCTCCCAGACACTTGTTGAAATCGAGCCAAGTGGTCAAGCCAGAGTGAATCCATTCATTTGGGAGGAGGGCTGGTTTTTGCCTTTGAAGAATCCACACAATGACCAATTTGGCGTGATTTTACCTGTAGAAATAGACTGTGGGACACCTCCGGAGATTCCAAACGGCTACATCATCGGACAATACACCTCTAGGCTGGGCGGCCAAGTTCATTATGCTTGTAAAGAAGGATTTTACAGTGACCAGGAAGAGAGCATGACGAGTTGTACTGTTGCTGGCACCTGGGAGACCCCAAAGATACATTGTCAAGGTGAGAGGGACTACAGAATAAAGGCACCTCTTTGTGATTCAGCCCAAAGGAGATAATTTTTTACAAATTTTGTATTTAGGGGAAGTGTCATGGCGCTCAGAACTCACTGCCTGTGATTGGTTCCTTCCATACCTACCTCTTTTGTCACAGTTTGACCCTAATCAATCACATCAAGTAAACAAATACTTATTGAGTACCTACTATGTGTTTTGTAAAAAATCTTTGTAAAAAGCACAATAAGGCTGATAGCAAAAGTAGAAGATAGGACTCTTGCTTTTTGGAGATGCTTACTACTGCCTACTACATAAAATCTATGCTTTTTGAACTTGACAGAGCAGTCCTGTATTATTTGGACCAGCTAGGTGGTTCAGTGGATAGAATGAACTGGAGAAGGAAATGGCAAACCACTCCAGTATCTTTGCCAAGAAAACCCCAAAAGGGGTCACAAAGAATTAGACATGACTGAAAACTGACTAAACAACAAAACAACATTATTTGGGTCCAACTGACCTTTCCTAGTTTACCTCCTATAATGGCCCTTCACAATTCTCTATTGTGATTTCATCAGTCGAGGGAATCCTAGGTAAGCAAATTTCCTTTACAAATGCAGGTCGTTGACTTCTGTGATGATGCTTAGGGTTGCCTTCCTAGAGCACTGAGAGGTTATAAGTGACTTGTCCAAAGTCTTGCAGCTAGTTTGTGTCAGGGGCGAGGTTTGAACTTGGACATTCCCTGGCTCTAAAGCTGGCTCTCTACTCTACCGTTCATACTCATTGTATACCTTCCCCATACTGGATTACTTTGCTATTCCTCGGACACATTCCACACTTCCCCAACATTCTACTTATGTTTGTGATGTTCACCTCTGCTTTCCATGCCCTGGCCCATTCTCTACTTGTTGCAAATCTGCTTATCCTTCCAACTTAGCTAAGATGCCACCTTTTCCATGAAGCTTTCCTAAATTTCTCTCAGCCATAAGTGATTTTTTTACAGCATTTTGTACTTCTGTGCTTTTTTCACAGAAGACTTTGTTTATGTTTTTTTTCTTTACCTCTCCAGGCTTCTTCTCAAGTTGTGCCTTTGATCTTTGTACCATGTATAGCATATCACATTGACTTGCCCAGGGTCACACAGCTAGTAAGTGTGTGAGGACGGATTTGAACTCAGGAAGATGGTTCTTTCTGACTACCGGCCAGGCACTTTAGGTACATAGTTGTTTAATGCTCTCTTCCCAATTAGAATGTGAGCTTCTTGAAAACAAGAACCTCCACTGACAATAAGTGGCCAAGCTGAGATTCCAACCTAGGTCTTTCGATTCTAAGTCTTCTTCCTACACGTTATTTTTGTATTGCTTTCAGTTGCAAATAAGGTAGCATAGAATGTTAGAGCTGGAAGGCACCTTAGGGACTCTCAGTAGTGTAAAGCCCCTCACTTTGCAGGTGAGGAAGCTGAGGTCCATAGGGATGAAATCCCACAGTGAGTTATAAATGGGAGTGGGGAGTATTCAAAACTGGTTTTCCTATCGCCAGTGTTCTTTCCACTGTACTTCTGTCCTCCACAATTTGACACAGTGCCCATCAAGCCAGAAACTGAATCTCTTGGCACACATTTCTTTCCACAATTTCACCAGGAGAAATCTCCTTCTCATAAGCACCATTCATGTTGGATATGGTTTAGAAAAAAAACATGGATTTTGCTTATGGATATAGCTTCTCGCCAAGCAGAGCAGATGCTTGCAAGACAGGTTTCCTAATGGGCCATTTTATTTTATTTTAATTAAAGAAAACATTTTGTTGATGTCTTTTTTTATGTCACAACAATTTCCCAATATATCCCTCCCAAGAAAACCCTCTCTTGTAACAAAGAAGAAAAATTAAGCAAAAATATCCAACAAAATGGCTGTTTGATATATGCAACATTCTGAGCCTATTGTAATTCCATTTCTTTACCAAAAATAGGGAGATGTGTTTCAACATCTGGAGTAAACACTTAACTTGAATGAATAATGATAATTTTTAAAGCTCCCTTACAAGCTGCTTACTCTGTGCTAAGTGCTGGGGGTAGTGGTTGGGAAGGATGTTTTGCCATTTAATCAATATATACTTAGTAAGTACCTAGAAGTCACAACCATAATGGGGGTGGGGGGAGTCCTAGAAAAACTGATCGTGGTTGCTGCTGGGAAGGGCTGTCAATGTTGATTTATTTACTGTTTCTAGTGCAATAGGTGGGAAGATGAAAAGGGAGGGGGTAAGTGGGTTAGGCACTTAGCATGCCGTGGCTAGGTAGCCTAGACTCACTAATCAGGAAATTTAATTATTTTCATTTCATTTCATTTCATTCATTCATTTATTATTCAGCTGCTTGTATATATATTCACATAAGGAAACCTTAACAACTTGGAAATAATTCACATGAGTTTCATACCAGTATTTTCATAATTTTCTATTTATAGGCAAGGGTTAACATTCCTTTATATTGTGATTTTTAAAACGTATTCAAGAATTCATGGGGTGGCTCTGCCTCATTGAAGATGCCTGACTGAAGACTCAATCAATGTATTACAGATAGATGTCTGTCTTTTCCTTGCTTCCTTCTTTCTACACAGTACTGGGATTTAATCAGTTATTGTTTAGTTGTTTTTCTGTCACGTCTGACTCTTCATGACCCCACAGGGGGTTTTCTTAGCAAAGATACTGGAGTGGTTTGCCATTTTCTTTTCCAGCTCATTCCTCCAGATGAGGAAACTGAGGCAAACAGGGTTCAGTGACTTGCCCAGGGTCACACAGCTCTAGTAAATGTCTGATACCAGATTTGAACTCAGGAAAATGAGTCTTCCTGACTCCAGGATTGGTGCTCTATCCACTGTGCCACTTATTGGGATTCCAAAAACCTTGATCCCTAGTTCTAGCTCTGCTACTTAATACGATATGGCCTTGTATAAGAGACGACTCATTGGAGCCTCAGTTTTCCTTTCTGAAAAATAGGGATATTTGCTCTTCTTCCCTCACCTAAGTTGTTAGGATCAGCTAAAATAGTATGTATGAAAGTTCTTTCTATATTGTAAAGCATCGTGCTAGCATGTAAGGTTATGAATCTTTCTGGAAATCTTAATAATCTTTCTAGTCCACATGAATTTTGGAAGCTTGCCCACTCTTTTAAAAGTCACCTGAAGGCAGGGCACATCGTCATCATCATCATCATGTTTAAATAGCACTTTAAAGCTTGCCAGATGCTTTAGATAGGCGATCTTATTTGGTCCTCACAACAGTCCCAGGAGGTCAGTACTATATTATCCACATTTTGCAGATGAGGAAACCAAAGTTGAGAGAAGTTAAAAGACTTACCCAGGGTCACATAGCTAGTGGGTGTTTGAGGCAGGGATTTGAAGTTGAGTCTTCCTGATTCCAACTTCAACACTCTTATTTACTACACCGCCTTCCTCCCTTCATTGGACGTCATTGTTCAAAGGTGAACAGGACCCGCTGATACGTATTTTCATTTTTAATTAAAATTTGTAGAGGTACATAGTTTGGTTTTTAAAATTTCTCTGATGTCAGAGACTGCCCAATTTCTTCAGGCTTGTGCCTTTGTGCCCATGCTAATATGGCAGAGTGAATAATACGACTGGTGGGGAGCATTTGTCCTATGTGAAATTACAGTCGGGTCTCAGTTGTCCGTAACCATGGAGGAAAGAGGAGGCATTTTTTTTTGAAACTCATATAGACATCATGGGGATGAGAGCCCTTGGGTCATTAGCTATAATTTGTAGAGTGGGATAATATATGGTTGTAAATAATTGAAAAGGCGACTGCATATGTCTGTGAAAGGGTTTGGGGAAATCGGCATCTCTTTCTGTATGTGGAGTTTTATTTGGTCCTAGAGACAAAAGAGAGGGTAACTAACAGCGAATGAGTCTGCAGAAGGCTTCCTGCAGAAGAATTTTCTCTGGGGGGGAGGTTCAAAAGGGGAGAGAAGACAGAAGTTGGTAATCAAATGAAAAAAAAATAAAGAGAATAGAATCCTCCATAAACAGGACTATCACTTGAGTATTTTAGTCCTTTCACAATTAATTTGTTCAGATGTTTCAGTTTTATCCAACAATCCATGACCCCATTTGGGATTTTCTTGCAAAAATTCTGGAGTGGTTTGTTATTTCCTTCTCCAGATCATTTTATAGATGAAGAAAGTGAAGCAAATAGGATTAAGTGACTTGCCCAGGGTCACCCAGCTAGTAAGTTTCTGAGACCAGATTTGAATTCATGAAGATGAGTCTTCCTGACTCTAAGCTTGGCACTGGGCACTGTGTCACCTAGCTGCCCCTTCATAATCAACAGTATCCTTTAAATTTGACTTGAAATTTAAAAGTGGCATAGGAGAGGGACTGCTAGACTTGATGGAGTCAGAAAGTGAAAACCTCACCTAGTGAAAACAAAGGATAGCTAATGAACAACCCATATGCTCCATTGGTGTCCATGTTCTGTCAAAAGAACTAGAGAATGCCCTCAGCACCTTAGAGCCTGTGATGGATTTACAGTAGTAGAGAGACAAGAACTGTACAGGATGGGCAGGCACAGATGGGCTGTGACTGACCATGTTGGAAGGAGTACCCACATTGAGAAGGTCCATGGATCCAACAAGAAATCAACCTAACAAGGAACTCAGCTTCATTATTCAGCTTAAGAGTTAAATTAATAACTTGATTGTTCCATTAGTCCTTGGGTTTCACCCTAGATAGCTTGATTCACAAGATTTGGCTCAAGAATTCTTAGAGGATAATGATTTATGACTATTGGAGATATTCAAAAGAATATGCTATTGGCTTCAAAAGCAGCTCCCTTAAGAAAAGTCCTGGAAATATGATTATTAGAGTGAGTAGATGGCTTCCAGGTGACTACTTTCAAGTCACAAACACTTTGCTGGGTGTATAAGTTCTGTTTGTTTAAAATTTAAAAAGCAAATTTACTAGTAAAACCAGCCTCTTTACTTCTAAATCAAATATTATTTTCCCCACTTTGATGAAAGCCTTTTTGTAGAGTGATTAAAGAGCCAAAAAGAAAAATGGGCAGAATCCTTTCCCCAAATTAACTGTTGGTCCAACTCTAGTACAAGAGCACACGGTAGAAATTATGCCAAAGAATGTTTGTATACAAATATTAGTAATTACTGCCCTTTGCTAACTACAGTCTAGTTGCGATGGCGCTTCCTTGCATAGGGCATTCATCTCCCATCTCTAGGCTCTTATCCAGGCCTTCCCTAAGGTCTGGAATGCACTCCCTCCTTACCTTTATTTTCTAGAATCAATAGTCTTCCTTCAAGATGCTCCTCAACCACTATAAGAGGCCCTCGCTGATCCTTACACCCTCTCGTATCCTCCCAAATTAGCTTTTGTTTATTTTGTACATACTTATATGTGCCCATATTGTCTTCTTGAGCAGAACAGAAGCTTGCCAAGAGCACAGGGACTCTCTCGTTTTGGTTGTGGTATCAAAAATGTCCACATACCTGACACATAGTAGGCACTTAAGTGTTTCACTGATTGGTTGAAATCCAAATAAAACCCTTGACTTCTGAAAAGGGGAGGATCTCCGGGGGGAACATTAAACCTATTTCAGATCATGGCTTTAGGCTTTTAATGTCTGGTTTTATTTTCCTCCTTCTGCTTTGTTTTCTCCTCCCACAAATCAATTTCTCACTCTAGGCCTTGTGTTTTTTCTTCTTCTTTTCTTTGTACTGCAGCTGTGGACTGCGGGGTTCTGCCTTCATTCCCAAATGCTTATCCAGCTCTTCTGAACACCACCACATATGGAAGTCTAGTTGGGTACAAATGCTGGAAGGGGTACGTGCCAGAGACCAGCAACCCTGTTGTTTTTTGCAATGCCCAAGGACAATGGGAAGGTCCATCTCCCATGTGCAGAGGTAAAGGGAAAAGAATACAAAATAATCTTAAATGACATTGAAGGTCTTCTAGAGCCAGAACAGGGAGTCTCTGTCACCAAGAGTGGGTTAATTGGGGACAGGATGGGAGAAGTCTCATCTGTCACATAGTGGCCTGATAATTCACTTAGGTGGATTGGGCTTGTCTGTGTCAGTGGGTCCCCTTTGTGTCTATTTGAGTGGCAGTTGGAAACACCTTACAACTCCAGAAACATTTGTTGTAAAGGCTCACATCTATGTGGCACTTGAAAGTTTACTTTACACCAACCGTTGGAGGCAGGCAGTATCCATATCATTACACCCATTTTACAAATAGAAAACTAAAGCAGAGTTCCGACTCAATCTGGAATTCTTTCCATGGCACCATTGTGAATGAATACAAGAGACAGTTGGAGGGATTCAGTTAGCCAAAAAGTATTTACTAGGTACCTGCTATGTGTAAGCTCTGTCTTCAGTTAAATTAGATTGAATTATTAAATTTCAGGCAGCTAGGTGCCATAGTGGAAAGAGTACAGGTCCTGGAGTCAGGAAGAGTCATCTTCCTGAGTTCAAATCTGGCCTCAGACACTTAACTAGCTGTGCCTCTGGGCAAATCACTTCATCCTGTTTGCCTCAGTTTCCTCATATGTAAAATGGGTGGAGAAGGAAATAGCAAACCGTTCTAGTATCTCTACCAAGAAGACTCTGAATGAGGTCTTGAAGGGTTGGACACAACTAAAAAATGACTGGGGTCACAAATGGGGTCACAAAGAGTTGGATGCTACTGAAAGGACCGAACAACAGCTTCTTAATTCTAGGCCCAGAACTCTATCCTCTGTGTTACCTTTAACCTGCTGTATTTCTCAGTATCATTGACTCCCAAAAGGTACATGAGCCAGGGAGGCTTCCAGTAAATACAGATCCCAGAGCCATTCCAACTCCTACCACAGGATTCCTAGGCCTTCTTCCCACCCCCACCCTCTAGATTCAGTCCATTGAGTTTGCCCCACCTGTCCGAGGAGTGGGGCAGGGGGAGGGGAGTTCTTAGGAAGTTGATGTCATAGTTAAGATCATGTCTTGGATTATTGTTTTAGACATGTTCTATTCCCCCAGCATCGCTAAATACTGACATATCATGCCATGAAAGTTAGAAAGGAATGCTTAAAATCTTTCATTGTTTGAAGACTTATTATAGCTTAGGGCATTAAAAAAGTTCAGAGAAAGGAATCAAATATCTTTAGAGGGATGTTTTTAAGTGTGGTTTGAAGCCCATAGGATTGTAGATTTAGAGTAGGAAGGGATTTCTGAGGTCATCCAATCCAATGTCTTCATTTTGAAGACGAGGAAACTGCGGCAAAACTTGTCTGAGGTTACACAGATTGTCACTGAGCTGAGATTCGACCCAGGTGTTCTGATTGCAAATCTGGAATTCTTCCTACTGTACCTTTCTGAATGGAGACAATTCACACCATCTGGTTTTTTTTCTTTTGTGGGGGTGGGGTGGGGGTGGGGAGAATGAAGTGAGAGCCAGCATTATCCCAAAATATTTCCTGTCCAAGGCACTCTTCTAAGCATGGTATAATGTGGCCCCTCCCTCTCTTTTGGAGTATAGTGTAGTTTCCTAGGGAACAGGAGTCACATCCTTGTAGTTTCCTTTATTCATATGCAAATAGGTGCTTAAGCAGTGCTGTTTTAAAACTAAGGAAAATAAGTATGGCATCCTGGAGCTCTGAACTGGAAGTCGGGAGAGTTAGGATGTTGTCTCATTTCTGTTCTAAACTAACCTAGTGGATTTTTACTTGGCGTTTGAGGCAGCTAGGTGGAGTGGTGAGTAGGGGATTAAATTTGGAGTTAAGAAGACCCGAGTTTCAATCCTACCTCAGACACTTATTAGCTATGTGATTCTTGGCAGGTCTCTTAACCTCTGTCTGCCTGAATTTTCTTGACCGTAAAATATGGATAGCTACCTCCTGAGTTGTGAAGACCAAGTGAAATATTTGTAGAGAACTTTCCATGACTCAAAATTGTTCTCTGTGTCTTTCTCTGTCTCTGTATCTGTTTCTCTCTGTGTGCGTCTCTCTCTTTCTCCCTCTCTCTGTCTCTCCCTTTCTCTCTCTCTCTGTCTCTCTATATCTCTCTATCTATCTATCTATCTACATGTACATTGATAAGTTATTATTATTAGCGTCAGCGTTCCTGAGCCTCATCAATAAAATGGAGGTTGTTCTAGATAATCTCATCAGAGCGTTCCAGCTCTCATGTTCCTTGAATTCTGTGACTGCTTCTGTTCCCAGATTTGCCATTAAATACCGTTGTGACTTTGGCCCTCAGTTTTGTCATCTATAAAATGATGGACTTGGGCTAGCTGATTTCTAAGGTAGGATTTACTTTAAATTCACTCAATTTTGTAATCTGTTAGGATCTTTTCCAGTGCTAATGTCTTGAACGCTGATGGGGGCATGGAAATAAATGAATGATCTTGGTCATATGTAAGCTAAATAAAAAAAGTGGAGGACATTTTTAATGCCCCTAGGGGCAGTGAGTCAAGAAGAAATTGTACACGATAGGAGGATGGTTTATAGTTCATTTGCTGCCAGTAGCAAAAACTGAAAAACTTCCCAAAAAATCCTTCCAAAGTGAAAAGCCCTCACCTTGCTAATAGCTAACGACAGCTGGCATTTATGTACCACTGCAGGATTCATAAAGTGCTTTTCATGTGTTATCTTATTTGATTCTTACAACAACCCTGCCTGGTAAGGGCTGCTGTTTTCTTGTTTAGTTGTTTTTCCGTCGTGCTTTTTGTGACCCCCATTTGGAGTTTTCTCAGCGACTGGAGTGGTTTACCATTTCCTTCTCCAACTCATTTTATAGATTAGTAAACTGAGGCAAGCAGGGGTAAGTGACTTACTCAAGGTAACACAGCTAGTATGTGAGGTAGGATTCAAACTCAGGTCTTCTTGACTTTTAAGTGCAGCACTTTATGCATTATACCATCTAGATGCCCCCTTCCTTTTCAGAATGTGGTTGAGGGAGTAGGAAGACCTTTACACATATTGTTTCCATCCCCCTATTGATGTTAGAACCATAAAATATCAACGCTGGAAAGGTTCCTGGTAGATTATGGAATTTTAGAGTAAAGAGCCACAATTAAAATGAATAAGTGTAGTTCTTTGAAAATGTGACTCTAGCCCTGATGGAGTGGGGGCATAGAAACAAATGAATGGAATCCTTCAGATACACCTCAGTGAATGGGTCAAATTTGAATTTGCTGGGGTGGGGGAGGGGATGGTGAATGGAGAGGAAATTGTACTTGGAGGTCACAGTAACAGACAACATTCAGCTGATACTTCCAAGGTGCCTACTGTGTGCAAGGCTACTTTTTGTGCCAGATATTCCTATTAGACTGGAAACTTTTGTATACTTGTTTTATTTTCCTAGTAGACTGGGAGCTATTGTCCAAACGGGAATCCCAGCACTGAATCTGTCTTGCCTCTTTGATGCTGATCTCCCTGGGTGATTTAAGAATGTTTCCAATAGCCTAACTCCAACCCACCTTGGCATTCACAGGGTCATAAATTTAGAGCTAGAAAGGATCTTAGAAGTTATGAAGTCCAACCTCCTTATTTTACAGATAATTAATAATAATATTAATAGCCAGTATTTGTATAGCATTGTAAAGTTTGCAAAACATTCTATTTATATTATCTCATTTGACCCTTATAATATCCCTGTGAGGTAGATGCTAAGATCCTTTTCACAGATGAGGAAACTGAGACTAACTGGGTTAAATAACTTGTCTGGGGCCATGTCCTTTATTTAGTGTCTGAAACAAGATTCTAATTCAGGTTTTCATGCTGCCAAGTCCAGCTTTCTATCCACTACATCCCCTAGCTGTTTCAGATGAGGAAACTGAGGCAGAGAAAGCTTAAATGACTTGCCCATTTTCTCCTCAGAAATACACTTTACCTAGGCACTCTTAATGGTAGACTTGCAAAGGCAGAATCTGATCCCAACTTCATGGGAATTACTGGAGCCTGAAGTTGCTAACACAGATCCTCCTCCCTGTGTGCCTCTCCTCCGACTTCCCCCTCTTGAGCTTATGAGCCAGCAGATGTAGTCTGATTCATCAGTTTTATCTGGGAAAAGAAAAAGTCATAGTGTTTTGAGCTGGTATCAGAATAAAATGTTGCTCCTGGCAACTCAGGAGTGCTTGATTGCCACCAATGTGTTAGTAGAACCCAACACCATCTTTGCCTGGCTTGCTTCTAAAGCATCCTAATTGTGCCCTCTTATGTTGCCATAGTAGTCACATTTCTTGCTTCCATAGCCTTAGAGTTATTGTTCACTTTTCTGGAGGCAGTCTCTCTTCTACCTTAGTCTTGCCTTATTTTTTTCTTCCTCTTTTTCTTCCTGCCATGAGACTCCTGTGGACATGAAAAACCTTTTCAATTTGCTGTACAGTCAGGGAGTGCAAAACGAGAGGGCCTTGGTTCCAGATACTCAGTGTTGCTTCTGTCAGCTTGTAGTCTGTCTTAGCTTACCTACCACTTAGTGTTTCTTCTCATATTTTTTCCTCTTTACAAAATTGGTACCTATGTTGGCATGCTCTGAAATCCTTTGTCTCTCTGGGGAATATAACAGCTTCTCTGGGAACAGACAGGTTTCACCAAAATAGAGACAGAAGCTTCCTGGGTTGACTCGCAGGCTATAAATGGAAAAGTCTCCTTCTCATATGCTGAGGGAAAAGCATATTAAAGCTTTCAAGACCTAATAATTTTATTTTTAATAATTGTAATTCGCATAAGCATTATACTTTTAGCTTGACATTAGCTATGTGACTATGGGCAAGGATTGAACCTCATTTTCTGCATTTGTAAGATGAGAATAATATTATCTGTATTCCCTAGTTCACAAAGTTGTTGAGAGGGAAGTACTTTGTCAATCTCAAAAGGAGAAGGACCTGCCCTGCGATTTCACTGGTATAGGGAACTCTCAGGAGAGAAAACTCCATCTACCAGTGCAGGCTAGCAACTTTCTGTTACCTAGAGAATTGTCTAATGCACTAAAGTGACTTTTTAATCCTGGTTCCTTCACTAATTACCTCGTTATCACTAGGTACATCACAGCCTCTTTGGATCTCAATTCCTTCACGTGTAACATAGGGATAGTACCATCTATTCCATTTATATCAAAGTATTTTTGACCCGGCAAAACTGCTAATAGGCATATACCTCAAAAAAAATCAGAGAAAGAGGAAAAAGATCCACATGTACAAAAATCTTTTAGTAGTTCTTTTTGTGGTATCAAGGAACTGAAAATTAAGGGGATACACTCATCAATTGGGGAATTGGGGAACATACAGCCTTGAGGCCACATGTGGCCCTCTAGGTCCTCAAATATGACTCTCTGACTGAGTCCAAGTTTTATGGAACAAATCCTTTTATTAAAGGGATTTGGTCTGTGAAGTTTGGATTCAGTCAAAGGGCCGCACTTGAGGACCTAGATGGCCACATGTGGACTTGCCCAAGGTTCTGCATTCAATATATGTCAGAGGTAGAATTTTAACCCAAGTCTTCCTGGCTCAGAGATTGCCTTTGTATTCACTATTCTAAGTTGCATCTCTGTTAAATTGCTATGTAAATGTGATTAGATTCGGCTGTTGATCCAGGATCTCATAATAACCATTTGAAATACTTTTAAAATACAATTTTACTTTATGGTCCTCATAATCTCTTTCCCACCCTTCACTACCACATTGAGAAAGCAAGAAAAACAACCCATTATAAAAATGTATAGTCGAGCAAAACAAATTCCCTTATTAGCCATGTCTAAAAATGTCTTCTTTTGTACTCTCTATCGAGAGGTGGACAGCATATTTAATTATGAGTCCTCTGGAATCATGGTTGGTCATTGTATTGATCAGAGTTTCTAAGTCTTTCAAAATTTTTTGTCCTTACAATATTGTTGTTAAATATGTTATTCTCTTGGTTCTACTCATTTCTCTTTGCATCAGTTCATACATATCTTCTCAGGTTTCTTTGAAACTATCCCCTTCATGATTTCTTGTGGCACAATAGTATTCCATTTCATTGATATGGTGTAATTTGTTCAGCCATTCCCCAACTGATGGGTGCATTCCCTTAATTTTCAGTTCTTTCATACTACAAAAAGAACTACTAAAGGATTTGTTTTGTACATATGGATCTGTTTCCACTTTCTTTGATTTTTTTTTGAGGTATAGACCTATTAGCACTTTTGTTGGGTCAAAAATGCTTTGATATAAATAGAGTAGATGCTACTATCCCATTTTACACAGGAAAAAATAGAGATCCAGAGAGTCTGTGATGTACCTAGCGATAACAAGGTAATTATTGGAGGAACCAGGATAAAAATATAGGGCACCTGATAGCCAGTTACAATGTTCTTTCTGCCAAAACACAAAAAGTGAGGAAAGGCATTGAAGATCTTCTCCGTTTCTTTAAATCTATTTTCATTAAGATTAAAACCACTCAGGAGTATTGCCTGAAATAGGGGATACTAAAGACTTAGCTGGAGATTCTCTACCCATGTCACTGACATTTTATGCTCCCCATAACTATTTCTGAGTCCAATCAGTATGAAATTCCTACATATGACTTTGCCTTTTCTTTTAGGATAAAAAGCAGTATGTTTATTTGTTTTGATTTTAAAAAATACAATTTTAATTAATTTAAAGAATCTAGAACAGGGGTGGGGAGCCTACAGCCTTGAGGCCACATGTAGCTCTCTAGGTCCTCAAGTGTGGCCCTCTGACTAAGTCCCAGTTTTATAGAACAAATCCTTTTTTAAGGGGATTTGTTCTGTGAAGTTTGGATTTAGTCAAAGGGCTGCACTTGAGGACCTAGAAGGCTACACATGGCCTCAAGACCTTGATCTAGAACTTATGAATAATTTTTCCTCCAACCCCAAATAGACTTTTCCCTCATACATGTTTTTTTCCTTTTATTGGTTTTTTTTTAACACAATTGTAATTTTCTAATTTCTTTGTCTTTACTACAGGCTCTCCCCTTGCAACAAAGAATCAAGTAACACAGTCAAAAGTACCCCTTCCAAAAGTGTTTGTAGTATTCTGTACTTGTAGTTCATAATTCCTTACCCCTCTAGTATCTCTGCCTTTACTGAAGTCATCAATGATGATGTTGAGCAGCACAGAGTCAAACTCAGATCCCTGGGTACTCTACTAGAGACCTCCTGCCACACTGAAATAGAAAAACAACAGCTGTTCTTTGAGTACAGCTGTCTAACTGTCTGATCCATCTCTCTCCATCTTCTCCATAAGAGTAGAATGAAAAGTTCTGTTAAAATTCATGTATGCTGTTTATAGAGTTCCCTTCATTTAACGATCCTGTCAAAAAGGGAGAGGCATGACATGTTCTTGATGGTGCTGGGCTGATTCTTTTGTAATCACTTCTTCCTTTTCTAGATGGTCTAGCCATTTCTCTAGAATATCCCTCCATTCTAGAATTTTCCTAGGGATTGAAGTCAAGCTCACTGGCCTCTAGTTTTCAGATAGACTCTATTTTTTTCATTTTCTCCAATCCCATGGTACATCTCCTGTTTTCCATGATCTTTCAAATATCACTTAAGGTATCTACACATGCCATATCTTTTCAGGATCCATTGAGGTAGTTCATCCGGGCTAGGAGACTTTAGTTCAGTGGTAGCGAGGCGTCTCCTTACTCTTCTCAGCACTCAGTTCCCTGTTAGCCATTTTTGTTCTGTCATTTCCACTTTCAAGGAAATTCTCCACTGTAGGGAAGACAGGAAAAAAGCAGCTCTGCCTTCTATCTGTTGTCAGTTATTATCATCCCATTCATTCCATACAAAAGTCCATTTTCTCCCCATGTAGCTAAAAAAAGAAAAAGAAACAACCCCCAAGCCCCCAGATCTCCCCGTTTTGTTGTCCTTGCTTTCTCTGGCCAGCTTTAGTTTGTTCCGATCTTTAGCATTCCTGACACTTTTTATAGCACTGTGCCCCATTCTAATATCCATCCTCTGTTACTTAGCCTTGTTTCCATCTTCTGTGGATTTCTTTTAAAAATCTAAGTTGGTTGTTGAATTACTTGTGCATCCACATAGTTCTCTTTAGACAAATTCCACGGTTTGTCCTCATTGGGATTGTTTCCTTTTGTGTCTTACAAATTTAATTATTGAGCATTTTCTACTTCTCCTTGACCATTTTACTCCATAAAAGAGATCCTACTTATCTGAACCCTTTGACAGCTGCTTTCCCCAACTCTAGGGTGCGTATCATACTATACCCAGATTCCCACTCCTCTATCACAAGCTCTAGAAACTTCCTCTCTTGGTTCCTATATTTTTTACTCCCACCAACCAATTCTTTCCTTTTGGATTATCAACTGCTTTCTATTGAGAGAGTGAATAAGAAGAGATGATGGAGAGAGATAGAGAGAGCACTCTAGATATCAGGATACTTGAATCCCATGGCGTAAAATTCTGTAGGGAAAGTCAGCTTAATATGAATAGAAAACTCTCACAAATTAAATTTTGAACATCCTAACAAAATTCTGATGGAGAAGAAAAGGAGGAACTTTCTAAAGAGACTTCTGTGGCTACAAAGGGGACATCAGTCAACCTGGATTTTTATTTTTATTTTATTGTTTTTTTAAAATATTTATTTAGTTTTAGTTTTCTTTTTTTTCTTTTTTTTCACTTTTTTAAAAAATATTTTTAGTTTACAACATTCGGTTCCACATAATTTTAAGTTCCAGATTTTCCTCCCTCCCTCCCCCTCTCCCTCCCCAAGATGGCATGGAATCCCATATAACTTCCATGTATAACTTCACATTGAATTAATTTACACACTAGTCAAGTTATGGAGAAGAACTGTGATCAATGAAATGAATCATACGAAAGAAGAAACAGGACCCCAAAAAAACCAAACAAACCCAAAAACAAAAACAAAAGAGAGAAAAAGAAAAAAAAAAGGCTAGCATGAAGTGTGCCTCAATCTGCATTCATACTTCATAGTTCTTTCTCTGAATGTAGATAGCATTCTCCATCATGAGTCCTTTGGAGTTGTCTTTGTACCTTGTGTTGCTGAGAAGAGCAAAGTCTGTCAGGGTTAGTCCTCACAGAATCCATATATCTGTGGTTGTGTTCTCCTGGCTCTGCTCCCCTCACTCAGCATTATGTCGTGTAGATTTTTCCAGGTTGTTATGAAGTCCGTATCATCCCCATTTCTTATAGCACAATAGTATTCCATTACCTTCATATACCACAGCTTGTTCAACCATTCCCCAATTGATGGGCATCCCTTTGATTTCCAATTCTTAGCTAACACAAAAAGAGCCACTCTAATATTTTTGTACATATGGGTCCTTTTCCCGCTTGTGTGATCTCTTTGGGATACAACCCTAGAAGTGGTATTGCTGGGTCAAAGGGTATGAACATTTTTACAGCCCTTTGGGCATAGTTCCAAATTGCTCTCCAGAATGGCTGGATCAGTTCACAACTCCACCAGCAATGTAACAACATTCCAATTTTCCCACATCCTCTCCAGCATTTATCATTTTCCTGTTTTGTTATTTTAGCCAAAGGAGAGATGTGGTATCTAAGAGTTGTTTTGATTTGCATTTCTCTAATCAGTAGTGATTTAGAGCATTTTTTCATATCTTTAATTTATTCCTCTGAAAACTGCCTGTTCATATCCTTTGACCATTTCTCAATTGGGTAGTGACTTGTATTCCTATATATTTGGCTCAGTTCCCTGTATATTTTAGAAATGAGGCCTTTATCAGAGACAGTGGTTATAAACATTTTCTCCCAATTTTCTGTTTCCCTCCTAATCTTTGTTGCATTGGCTTTTTTTGTACAAAAACATTTCAATTTAACATAATCAAAATTACCCATTTTGCATTTTGTGATGTTCTCTATCTTTTGTTGGGTCATGAATTCTTTTCTTTTTCAATAAATCTGATAAGTAAACTATTCCTTGCTCTCCCAAATTACTTATAGTATCAGCCTTTATTCCTAAATCATGAACTCATTTTGACTTTATTTTGGTATATGGTGTAAGATATTGGTCTATGCCCTGTTTCTGCCCTACCATTTTCCAATTTTCCCAACAGTTTTTGTGATTAGATTTATCAAGTTCAGAGAGGGGGAGGTTGAGGTCTCCCAATATTATAGTTCTGCTGTCTATTTCTTCCTGTAACTCCCTTAACCTCTCCTCTAAGAATTTGCATGCCATACCACTTGGTGCATAAATGTTAAGCAATGATATTGCTTCATTGTTTATGGTGCCTTTTAGCAGAATGTAGTGTCCTTCCTTATCTCTTTTAATTAAATCTATCTTTACTTTTGCTTTGTCTGAGATTAGGATTGCTACACCTGCTTTTTTTACTTTAGCTGAGGCACAATATATTTTACTCCAGCCTTTTACCTTTACCCTGTGTGTATCCCCTTGTTTCAAATGTGTTTCTTGTAAACAGTATGTTGTAGGATTATGGTTTTTAATCCATTCTGCTATCTGCTTCCGTTTTATTGCAGAGTTCATCCCATTCACGTTCACAGTTACAATTTCTATCTGTGTCTTTTTCTCCATCCTAGTTCCCCCTGTTTATGCTTTTATTTCTCCCTTTCCCCTTCTCCTCCTCAACAAAGTTTTGCTTTTGACTGCCGCCTTCCTCAGTTTACCCTCCCTCTTTATTCCCCTCCCTTATCTTACCATTTCCCACTTGTTACTTCTCCCCTCCCTTTTCTCCCCCCTTCCCCTCCTACTTCCTGTAGGACAAGTTAGATTTCTATACTTATCAGGGTATGTTATTCCTTTCTTGAACCAGATCAGATGACAGTAACGCTCAAATACTGCTCTTCTCCCTCCCTTCTTTCCCTCTGCTATAATAGGTTTTTGTGCCTCTTCATTTGGTGTAATTTACCCTTTTCTACTACCTCCTTACCTCTTCTCTCATAGCCCTCCCTTTACATCTCTTACTTATGTTTTTTATCCTTATATCAGTTATTTTATACAGGCATTCACAATCTATGTATATCCCTTATTGATTAATAATGTTTGCGGGGGGTTTTCCCCCTGTTTACCTTTTTATGTCTCTCTTGAGTTTTGTATTTGGAGATCAAATTTTCCATTGAATTCCGGCCTTTTCATCAGGAAGGTCTGGAATTCCCTTATTTCGTTGAATGTCCATCTCCTTGCCTGAAAAATTATGCTTAGTTTTGCTGGGTAGTTGATCCTTGGTTGTAGTCCCAGTTCCTTTGCCCTTCGGAGTATCATAGTCCAATTTCTCCTGTCTTTTAATGTGGAAGCTGAGATATCCTGCGTGATCCTGACTGTAGTTCCACGATATTTGAATTGTTTCTTTTTGGCTGCTTGCAGTATTTTCTCCTTGACTTTGTAGTTCTGAAATTTGGCTATAATATTTATTGGTGTTTTCAGTTTGGGATCTCTTTCAGGGGGTGATCGGTAAATTCTTTCAATGATTATTTTGCCCTCTGGTTCTAGGACCTCTGGGCAGTTGTCTTTGATAATTTCTTCGAAGATACTGTCAAGGCTCTTTTTTTCATCGTGGATTTCTGGTAGACCAATAACTCTTAAATTGTCTCTCCTGGATCTATTTTCCAGGTCAGTTGTTTTCCCAATCAGATATTTCACATTTTTTTTCTAGTTTTTCATTCTTTACATTTTGTTTTACTACTTCTTGATGCCTCATAGAGCCATTAGCTTCCACTTGCTCAACTCCAATTTTTAATGAGTTGCTGTCTTCATTTTGCTTTTGAGTCTCCTTTTCCAATTGGTTGATTTTACCTCTCAGGGTGTCATTTTCTCTCTTTAGATTCTGAATCTCCATAGCCATTTCACCAATCTTATTCTTTAGGGACTTGATTTCATCAGTGGATTTTTTTTCATATTTTCTTTTAGCTCTCTAATTTGGTTTTTAAAATCCTCCTTTAGCTCTTCCAGCAATGCTTTTTGGGCTGGAGACCAGTTCACATTACCTTTTGAGGCATCAGATGTATCTATAGTGTCATTGCTGTCCTCTTCCAAATTGGTATTTTGATCATGCCTGTCTCCATAAAAAGACTCAATGGTCCTCAGGTTTTTTGTGTTCTTCTTCACGTTGGTTAGCCTTTTCCTGGCTTTGCAACAAATTTCTGCCTTTTGGGCTTAGGGCTCTCTGTCCCACCTTTCTTATTCTGGGGATTGTGAGTCTAGTTGTTGTCTTTGTGAATTATAACCTTCAGTTTCCTGAGGTGTGGGGGAGGGGTCTGGCTCCCTGATGTCTCTTTCCCTAGGGGTGCTCTCCAGCACTGTTGCTCTTCAGCAATGGTCTCACCTCTTTGTTATTTGAGCTGGGGTCTGGCACTCCCCCTGGGGGAGCAAGAGTAAGTCTAGGTTCCTGGTGTTGACCCCTGCTGGCTCTGCCCCTCTGGGACTCAGGAACTCCTACTACTTGGGCACTGAAGCCCCACTTCTATCTCCTCTGTTCCAGCGTTCTTTTTTTTCCCCCAGGAGTTCTCTGGGTGAGGGGGGGGGAGGGATTAGAGCCATTTACCTGGCCATTATGTCTCCCAGAAGTTCAAGAAGCCAGCGTTTCTTACCTTTGGGCTACAAGCCTCAGGAGTTGGTGTTTCCCAGCGAGTGGCATTGCGCTGCCTCTCATCGCTTCTACAGATTGCCATCCTGTGTTGGGAGGCCTGGGGATCTCTGCTGGTTTCCGGTGCCCAGCTTTCTCTTAGCCTGTATCCCACGTGGGTTTTCCTGGCTGGCACTTCTGCTTTGGTCTGGAGCAGCTCCGCACGCCGAGCACTCTCCAAGCCTCCAGATTCATGCCTTTAGCCTTTCAGACTCTCCCGGCTTGGAAATTTGCCCTACTCAGGCTGCTCTTGGTTTCTAATTCTCTCAAATCTGCTCAAATTCACTATTTTTGTAGGAATCTGACAGACCTTGTGAGAGAGCTCCGGTAAGATGCCGTTTTCATGATACCATCTTCTAGTTTTAGTTTTCAACATTCACTTTTATAAGATTTTGAGTTTTAAATTTTTTCCTCCTCCTTCCCCTTCCCTTCTCCAAGATAGCGTGCAATCTGATATAGGCTATACATGCACAATCATATTAAACATATTTCCACATTAGTCATCCAACCTGGATTTTTAAAAGTTGTGTTTTAAAGATGGAAATCAGGGCAAGTAACAAGAACAAGTGAAAAAGAACGGAAACGGAAATGTAAGAACGATGTCAGGATGAAGAAATTTCAGGAAGATCTGAGACTGATATTGAGGGGTCAACAAAATGCAAATAAAAAAAATGTTATGTTGAGATCAAGAAGAAAGTAGAAGTTATGCTTCTGGTAGAAGAGATTATCAATGAATCAACATTTATTAAGCACCTGTTATGTGCCAGGCTCTGTGCTAAATACAGGGGATACAGGAAAAGGCACAAGACAGCTCCTGCCCTCAAGGAGCTTACAGTCTAACGGAGGAGACAACATACAAATATATACTAAGCAGTCTGTATACAGGAAATAGTTAACAAATGGAAGGCACTAGAATTAAGAGGGGTTGGGAAAGGCTTCCAGTAGAAGGTGAGGTTTTAGTTGGGCCTTAAAGCTAGGGACAGTGATAATTAATGAAGAAAACGCAAAACTATTCAACTCATGTTTCTCTTTTCTCAGTCAAGGGGAATGATATCAGACTATAAAATAAAGAACAAAAATGATTAACATGGAGTTGAAACCCCAGATAAATGTGATGTTAAGAGAGCCCTTGATGAGTCCCAGTCACCAGGTCTAGGTGCTTTTTCTCAGGTTGCTGAAAGAACTGGCGGATAGGATTACTGAGTGTGCTTCCAGTGAACCTGGAGAGATATGGAGAACAGGAAAGGCGCTTCAAGACTGGAGAAGGGACAATGTCCTGATTTTCCCAAAAAGGAGATGGGGGCAAAGTCTGTAGAATATAGAGAGGTGAACTTGACTTTATCTCTGGCTGAATCGAGGACTCTATTAGTTGTTATGAGCAATAGTGAGCATTTAGACAAAGAAAGAACTTCATCAAAACAAGTCATACCTGATCATCTTCATTTCCTTTTTTTGACAGGGTTTCTATACTGTTTCTATCTGTAGATGCGTAGTTTTAAAACAAACATTTAATAATGTCTGTCGTGCCATCTTTGTAGACAAGATGAGATGTATGCAGTCTGGTGGTATGGAGATGATTGAATCACTGGACAAAAAAAATAGGAAGGAAATAAGCATTTATTAAGTGTTTACTATGTGCCACACACTGTGCTAAGTGCTTTACAAATATCTAATTTGATCCTTACAATAACCTATTACTAGACCCATCTTAGAGATGAGAAAACTGAGGCAGACAGAGGTTAAATGACTTGCGCAGCATCGCATAACTGATAAGTGTTTGGGGCCAGATTTGAACTTAGGCGTTCCTGACTCAAGGCTCTGTGTTCTGTCTACTTGTACCAACGATCACAAACAGTACATTATTCAGTGCCAATTTGGAGGGCTCCACAGATATATTCTTGGCAATTTGCATTTTTTAAACATTTTTGGTGGTGAATTAGATTAAATCTAAATGGCATGCTTATCAAATGTGGAGATAACATGAAGTTGGAAGGGACAACTAATAAATTGGATGACAGGATCCAAAAAAGATGTCAACAGTCTAGTGATTGTCCCAGTCTGATAAGATGACATTTATTAGAAGTAAATGTAAAGTCCTACACCTGGGTTCAAAAAATCATCACTGCAAGCATGGGAAAGGAGAAATATGGCTAGACAATAATTATTATGAAAAATGATCTGGGAGTTTTAATGGATGAGTCAACAGTGTGAGATGATAGAGATATCAGTCCTTGACAGCTTTAAGAGAGGTGCAGCGTGGAGGAGGCGGGGAGGTGACAATTTGTCTGTGCTCTGTACCAGTCAGATCATTTGTGCAGCACGCTATTCAGCTGGTCTCTCAAATGTTAGGAAGGATGTAGACAAGCTAGAGGGTGTCCTGAAAAGGACAACCAAGATGAGGAGAGGACTTAAGACCATGTTATATGGAGATTGGTTGGGGGGAATTGGAGATATTTATCTGGGTATCTATTATGTGTTTTGTAGTGCCATCAGGAGTGTGCTGGAACCAGTTCAAACTGGCTTGAGAAAGCTAGTTGTTAAATTTCAGCATGAGCACTTATTTACCCCTTGAAAATGGGTAAATGCTACAGGGCACGATTTATTGTTTTATTGACTGTCCTGACAAGAAAATGATGAAGAATAGGTTAAAAATGCAAGTTAAATGTGTTGAGGGTACATTTTTTTTCCCCAGAGATTTGGTTGTTAAATGTTTACTAGCACCCCTCTGAATATCATGATAAGTACTAGGGGAGATATAGAGAAAATAATAATGCTGTTAATATTAAGAATAATATAGTTATATAACACCTTAAGGTTTGCAGTGCCCTTTACATATTTTATCTCATTTGAAGAGGAAGGTGATCATAATAGCTCATATTAATATAATGCTTCAAGGCAAGGGTATCAAACATTGCAGGCCAATAATCCAGAATGCTAAACCAGATTAAAATGTAATTGAGAAGTATTCAGCAAGATACATGAAAATAGAACACAGATAATGTTAGTATGGGTTTTTCTAAGTCAATATGTAACCCACAGGGATCTTTATGTATAGGTTAGTGGTTCCCATTTCTATTGGACTTTGACACCACCGCTTTAAGGTTTGCAAAGTGTAGAGTGGGTAGAATGATACACTTGGAGTCAAGATGTTCGTGTCTTGCCTCAGTTACTTACTAGCTGTGTGACCCTGGGCAAGTTACTTAACCTCTCTCAGCTTCAGTTTTTTTCATCTGTAAAATAGAGATCATAACACTTTTGGAGATCCTCACAAGGTTGTTCTGAGGGTCAGAGCAGATAATACATGTAAAATGCCCTGCAAATCTTAAAACACAATGGTGAGTGTGACTTCTTCCTAGCCCTTCCATTCTTTGGTTATTAGCACTGCCTTCTTCAGTGTTGTATCATGCCTATTCTCCCTCACTGACTTTTGATAATAAAAGTTCTTATTTGAAGCTAAAGATGTTAATTTCCTTAGAGGACAGTAGTTGTAGGACTCAGTTTAATGTATTTATCCCACAATTATGCACTTTGCCAGTTCTTTGCCCTTAGAAAGCATTCCCTCTTTCCCTGCTTGGTGATTTTTAATTATGTTGCACATTAACAGCTTTGGTTTTCAGTTCCTTCTGTGGGATTTTCTGGCAATTAAGAAGTTTGTAAAAAGAAAGTATGGAAGCCAGATGGAGTACTTAAAGATGAAGTGGGCAGTTTTGTTTTTTAGTAAATAAACTTTTTTTTTTGGAGGGAGATAGAAAAGGAGGAAGTTTTAATGTTCTTTCTTTTGAGAGGCAGTGCAGGTGTGATGAGAAGAATGCTGGACCTGGAGTTAGGAGAGGCCTAGGTTTGAATCCACATTTGTGGTGTGGACATTGCATAACCTTCTTTGAGCCTCATCTGTAAAATGGGATAATACTACCTGTAGCACTAATTTCACTATATTCTTGTCAGGCTCAACTGACAACTTGGACCTAAAGCATCAAGAAGTTAAGTGACTTACATAGCATCACACAGCTGCCTTATGTCAGAGATCAGAATTGAACCCAGGTCTTCCTGGCCCTGAGGTCAGTTTTGTATCTGCTATGCTACATTTATAAAGAATATATTAAATACTATATATTTATACAATATTATAATGTTATTTATTAATAAATTAACTTAAAAAGTAATCAAATAAATAAATTAATAATTAATAAATATTAAACAACCTATATATGCCAGGCACTTTGATAAATGCTGGAGATATAAAGAAAAGCATAAATAGTCCTTGTCCACAATTTAATGGATGGGGGCGGGGTGGGAGCAATATGCAAAAAATTATCAGTGAACAATATATCTGCAAGATAAACTGGAGATAGTTTCAGAGGAAAAGCATTAGCATTAAGGAGGTGGAGGGATAAGGAAAGGCTTCTTTTAGAAGATGGGATTTTAGCTGAGACTTGAAGGAAGCCAGAGAAGCCAGGATGTGAAGGTGAGGATGGAAAGAATTCCAGGCATGGGCAACAGCTAGTGAAAATACTCAATCAAAAGATGAAATGTCTTGTGTGAGGAACAGCAAAGAGGCTAGTATCACTATATCATGGAGTACATGGGAGGATATATCTGATTAGAAAAGGATTCAGAGAAAGAACAAAAGGTCCAAAATATAAAGGGAATTAATGAAAAGAAATGCAAGGGAAGGTGGCATTACTGTACCAGATCTAAAACTGTATTATAAAGCAGCAATCATCAAAACTGGCTAAGAAATAGAGTGGTGGATCAGTGGAATAAGTTAGGTACACAAGACACAGTCAATGACTGTAGTAATCTACTGTTAGATAAACCTAAAGACCCCAGTTTCTGGGATAAGAACTCACTATTTGACAAAAACTGCTGGGAAAACTGGAGAATAGTATGGCAGAAGCTAGGCATAGAGCAACAGCTCATACCATATACCAAGATAAGGTCAAAATGGTTTAGGTACAAGATATAGATATAAAGGGTGATAACCTAAGCAAATTAGGAGAGCAAGGAAACCTGTCAGATCTATGGAGAAGGGAAGAATTTATGACCACACAAGAGACAGAGAACATTATGAAATGCAAAATGGATAATTTTGATTACAATAAATTAAAAAAGTTTTTGCACAAAGCCAATGCAACCAAAATTAGAAGGGAAGCAGAAAGTTAGAAAACAATTTTTACAGCTAGTGTCTCTAACAAAGGCCTCATTTCTAAAATATTTAGAAAAGTGAGTCAAATTTGTAAGACTACAAGTCATTCCCCAATGGATAGACAAAGTATATAAACAGGCAGTTTTCAGAGGAAGAAATTAAAGCTATCTATAGTCATATGAAAAAAAAATGCTCTAAATAACTATTGATTAGAGATACGCCAATCAAAACAAGTCTGAGGTACCACATCACACCTATCAGATTAGTTAACATAAAACAGGAAAATGATAAATGTTGGAGAAGATGTGGGAAGATGTAATGGTAATTAAGGTGGGGACTTTTTATTTTAAACTATCTTCTCTTTTGGAGCAGTGAGGTAATCAAGTGTCTTTGATGAGTCTAGCCCTTGTTTCTTTGATTCAATCAAGAGCCTTTGACCTGCTTAAGAAACAAGAAAACCTAGTTCATATGGGTTTGAATCTCATGATTGTGATGCCCTTTGACCCTGAACAGGGAATATAAACTCAGAGGTTAGCGTTTTGTTTGGGGCTCTCACTCCCTGGAAGAGTGTCGTGTGATTTGACCAGATGAGACTCTGGGTAGCCACCGGAGCCCCCCCGGCTTTGAAAACCTAGATGTTAGTGCCTCTCTCTCTGGTAACTATGTAATTCTTTGGTCAGATAGCTAGAGGCCTGTCTGTTGATAACTGTGTGTATTTGCTCTGTTTATATAATGTAAGCTTGTAATTTCTGTTTGTATTTGCTCTGAAGTTCAGGGTGCTGGTTTTTCCCCCCAAACTAAGTGAAATATATATATACACATATATATATGTGTGTGTGTGTGTGTGTGTGTGTGTGTGTGTGTGTGTGTGTGTTTGATTGGAATGAGATTGTTAAACCCTTATAGTTGCTTTCCTTAGAAAAGCAGATCAAAGAACCTGTGCCAGCAGCCTTCCTGGGTACTGGTGTTTTCAGTCTTTTACCCCCACAACAGCTGCTAGCAACATTGTTGTTACAGAAGATTGGAATGTTAATGGGTTGTTGGTGGAGTTGTAAACTGATCTAATCATTCTGGAAAGCAATTTGCAACTATGCCCAGAGGGCTTCCCTTTGATCCAGCCATATCAATACTAGGTCTATGTCTAAAGAGATCACAAAAAAGGGAAAAGGACCCACATGTCTAAAAATATTTATATCAGCTCTTTTTGTGGTGGCCAAGAATTAGAAATTGAGGGGCTGCCCATCAATTGGGGAATGGCTGAAGGAGTTGTGGTATATGAATGTAATGGAATACTATTGTTCCATAAGAAATGGTGAACAGGCAGATTTCAGAAAAACCTGGAAAGACTTACATGAACTGATGTTGAGTGAAGGGAGCAGAACCAGGAGAACATTGCACACAATAACAGCAACATTGTGTGATGACCAGCTTGGATAGACTTGGCTATTCTGAGCTAATTATATAAGACAATTCAAAAGACTTGTGATGGAAAATGCTATCCATATCCAGAGAAAGAACTATGGAGTCTGAATGCAGATCAAAACACACTATTTTGTTTTTCTTTCTCAAGGTTTTTCCTTTTTGTTCTGATTCTTCTTTCACAATATGATTGATGTGAAAATATGTTTAATGTGATTGTACGTGTATAGCCTATATCAGATTGTATGCCATTTTGGAGAGGGGGAAGAGGGGGAGAAGAAAAAATTTAGAATTCAAAATCTTATAAAAGTGAATGTTGAAAAGTAAAAAAAAGAAAAGTAGGAAGAAAGAAAGAAAAAAGAAAGATAAAAGAAAGAAAAATGGAAAGGAAAAAAAAAGTTTGAGACAAAGGGTAGGCAGCCCCATTGCTGCACTGGTACCCATGGAGTGCTTTAATAACCAGAAGAAGGCCTTTGGTGTGTTGGATGGGTATCTGAGCAAGCATTTAAGTTTGGGAAATGATGCTTAAAATATTTTTCGTTTGCTTATTTGTGTATATATTTTTTATCTTCAAAAGAATCCAGAAGGCCTTCAAGGAATCATAAAATCATTCCAATAGAATGTAAGCTCCTTAAGGGAACTCCTCCAGGGACTATTTATTGTTGTCTTTATATCCTTATTGCCTAGGAAAGTGCCAGGTGTCTAGGAGACGTTTGAAAAATGCATGTTAGTTGGATGGATGAATTTATGGAGGACTTACAGAAAGATGTAAACAAAAATCTTTCAGGATGAGTCAACATGAATGAGTTGTGATCTGTATTGGTGGAGAAAATACCTACACCAATGAAACCTGATCGATGGAAATATTGATTCATCCTATATACAAGCACTATGGGAAATACAAAGAAATATAAAATTTACCTCCTGCTCTTAAAGAGCTTATTTATCTAGTTGAGGAGAAAGGATGTACACATAAGCAGACATACAAATACTCTTTAGTATAGCATTAAGGCCTTCCATGGCTGGCTCCCACCTTCCTTTCTAGCCACACTTCGCAAACTCTTATGTTCTAGTAAACTAGACTGATAATTGTTCCCTGTACCCTGTGATCCATCTCCCATTTCTATATGTTTGGGCAAACCATTCCTTGTGCCTAGAGGGAAGGCCCTCCTCATCTCTACCTCTCCATCTTTTCTTCGTTTTAGGCTTTATTAAGGTTCCATGAAGGTGCCACCAAGGTGGCGTAGTGGATAGAGTGCCAGGCCTGAAGTCAGGAAAATTCATCTGCATGAGTTCAAATCTGGCTTCAGACACTTACTAGCTGTGTGACCCTGGTCAATTAACTTCACCTTGTTTGCCTCAGTTTCTTCATCTATAAAATGATCTGGAGAAGGAAATGACAAACCATTCCATTGTCTTTGCCAAGAAAACCCCAAATGGCATCATGAAGAGTAGGACATGCCTGAGGCAGCACCAAGATGGCAGAGTAAAGGCAGGGACTCACCTGAGCTCTTCCCCAAACCCTTGAAAAAATGTCTCTAAATAAATTCTAGAGGAGCAGAACCCATAAAAAGATGGAGCAAAACATTTTTCCAGCCCAAGACAACTTAGAAAGTCAACAGGAAATGAATGTTGCACCTGGTGAGAGAGAAGCACAGTCCAGAACAGGTTGCACCAGTGCAAACTGGACCCCAGAAAACCAGGAGCTGACCTTGGGATGGCTGAATCAGTGGCAGCTGTGGTAATTTCCAGACTTCTCAACCCACAGACGCTAAGGGGGTTGAACAACTGTCAGAAGGAGATTTACAGAGGTCCCTTTACTGATGTCAGGGGAAGGACCTTGTTGCATTGCTTTTACTTGGATCTGGGTGGCAATCTTGAGTCTAAGTCCCAGCGTGAGGAGGAACACTGGCACAGTAGAACTTGTGGCCACAGGGGAGCAGTGAACCCGGTCACAGTTCCAGGGTTGAAAAGAGTGCTTGTGGTCACTCACAAATCAGTGCACAGTGCAGGAGAGTAGTAAACACTCCCTTACTTCCTTGGAAGAGCCAAAAACTTATAGGTCCCCAGAATTATCTCTGAAAACAGCTATGTAAACCTGAAGCTTGGGACAATGCCCTGCCACATGGGAAGCTAAGCCTGACTTTAGCATGGAATTAAAAGTCAAAAAATAGTCTGGAAAATGAGCAAACAACAAAAAATTCAGACCATAGACAGTTACTATTGTGACAAGAAAGATCAAAACACACGCTCAGAAGGAAATAAAATCAAAATTCCTATATCCAAAGCCTCAAAGGAAAATATGAATTGGTCTCAGGCCATGGAAGAGCTCAAAAAATATTTTGAAAATCGAGTAAGAGAAGTAGAGGAAAAATTGGGAAGATAAACGACGGATGCAAACAAAAATCGTGAAAACCCCTTTTTCCTGGCAAGATGGCAGAGTACGATCTTACTACTCACATCATGCACTTTTTGGACTGCCATCTGGTCTTCCCACTGCTCGAGTTTCTCTCAGTCAGAGATATATAATGAAAAAGAATTGCTTCAAGGAAAATTGGACCTTCTTAGTGACACAAACATGGTGGATTTTGCAATGGATGTTTATAAAAACCTTTATTCTGATGACATTCCTCATGCTTTGCGTGAGAAAAGAACTACTGTTGTTGCACAACTAAAACAGCTTCAGGCAGAAACTGAACCAATTGTCAAGATGTTTGAAGATCCAGAAACAAGGCAAATGCAATCTACCAGGAATGGTCGGATGCTGTTTGACTACTTGGCTGACAAACATGGTTTTAGACAAGAATATTTAGATATACTGTATAGATACGCAAAATTCCAGTACGAATGTGGCAACTATTCAGGAGCAGCAGAGTATCTACTTTTTTAAAGTATTGGTCCCTTCAACTGATAGAAATGCTTTGAGTTCACTGTGGGGAAAACTAGCACCTGAAATTTTAATGCAGAATTGGAACGCAGCCATGGAAGACCTTACAAGATTGAAAGAGACTATAGATAATAATTCTGTTAGTTCTCCACTCCAGTCCCCTCAGCAGAGAACATGACTGATTCATTGGTCTCTATTTGTATTCTTCAACCACCCCAAAGGTCGAGACAACATTATTGATCTCTTTCTTTACCAGCCACAGTATCTTAATACAATTCAAACTATGTGTCCACATATTCTCTGCTATTTGACTACTGCAGTCATAACAAACAAAGATGTTTGAAAATGAAGACAGGTTTTAAAAGACCTAGTCAAAGTTATTCAGCGGGAGTCCTACACATACAAAGGTCGTATAACAGAGTTTGTTGAATGCTTGTATGTTAACTTTGACTTTGATGGTGCCCAGAAGAAGTTAAGAGAATGTGAATTGGTTCTGGTGAATGACTTTTTCCTGGTGGCTTGCCTTGAGGATTTCATTGAAAACGCTCGACTCGTCATATTTGAGATTTTCTGTCGCATTCATCAGTGTATCAGCATAAGCATGTTGGCAGATAAGTTGAACATGACTCCTGAAGAAGCTGAAAGATGGATTGTCAATTTGGTTAGAAATGCTAGGCTTGATGCCAAGATTGACTCCAAATTGGGCCATGTGGTTATGGGTAACAATGCAGTCTCACCCTATCAGCAAGTGATTGAAAAGACTAAAAGCCTTTCATTTCAAAGCCAGATGCTGGTCATGAATATTGAGAAAAAACTTAATCAGAATAGTAGGTCAGAGGCTCCTAACTGGGCTACTCAAGACTCTGGTTTCTACTAAAATACTTTGGAAGAGGATCATATTGAAAAATTCCCTCTTAAATAAACATATTATACAAAATATTTAGTTCTAGAGAAAACCTGAAATATTGTGAATTTGAATAAAATTGGCAATGTTTCACTTTAAAAAAATCATGAAAAAACAGTCAACAGCTTGGTAAAGGAAGCACAAAAAATACTGAAGAAAATAACACCTTAAAAAACAGACTAGGCCAAATGGTAAAAGAGGTCCAAAAATCCAATGAAGAGAAGAATGTCTTGAAAAGCAGAATTGGTCAAATGGAAAAGGAGGTACAAAAAAAGCTCACTGAAGAAAATAATTCCATATAAGTTAGAATTGGGCAAGTGGAAACTAATAACTTTATGAGACATCAAAAAACAATAAAACAAAACCAAGTGAATGAAAATATAGAAGAAAGGAGGCAGAGACAAGATGGTGACTGGAAAGCAGGGACTTGCCTAGGGCTCTCCCCCAGGACCCTCCAAACACCTCCAAACATAAAAATGGCTCTGAACAAATTCTAGAACTGTAGAACCCACAAAATAGCAGAGGGAAGCAGGGCTCCAACCCAGGACAGCCTGGATGGTCACTGGCTAAGGTCTATTGTGCACAGAGCTGGGAGCAGAGAGGAGCAGAGCAGAGCCCAGTGTGGGCCGTGCAGACCAACCAGACTGGAAGCCAGGTGGAACAGGCCCTAGCACCCTGACTCAGTGAGCCGTGGCAGTTACCAAACTTCTCAACCCACAAACACCAAAGAAAACAGAGAAGGTTAGTAGAAAAAGCTGTGGGGAGAGAGTGGAAGGAGTTTGCAGTTTGGCCATAGCCCCTGGGACAGTGGAGGTGGGGCAGCTACAGAACTACAGCTGCAGTTGCTTCTGGCCCCAGGCCCACCTGGTGGGAGGAATTAAGTGGTAGATCAGAGCAGGAGTTCAGAGACTGTATAGATCTGAGTCAGGTGCTGGTTGGTGGTTCTTAGGGGAGGAGGAGCACTGGTGTGGCAGAGCTTGCTGTGAGAAATAAATCTGAAAACAACAGTGCATCCCCTCAAGCTTGGAACAAAGTACTCTCTACTCTATAAGCAGTCATACCCCAACAAAAAACTCAAGGGTCAAGTAGTTGACTGGGAACATGGCCAGGCAGCAAAAACAGACTCAAATTCAGACTCAGACTTTGGAATCTTTCTTTGATGACAAAGAAGACCAAAACATACAGCCAGAGAAATCAAGAAAGTCAAAGAGCCTACATCAAAAGCCTCCAAGAAAAACATGAACTGGTCTCAGGCCATGGAAGAGCTCAAAAAGGATTTGGAAAAGCAAGTTAGAGAAGTAGAGGAAAAATTGGGACGAGAAATGAGAATGATGCGAGAAAACTATGAAAAACAAGTCAATGACTTGCTAAAGGAGACCCCCAAAAATACTGAAGAAAACAGCACTTTAAAAAATAGACTAACCCAAATGGCAAAAGAGCTCCCAGAAGCCAATGAGGAGAAGAATGCCTTGAAAGGCAGAATTAGCCAAATGGAGAAGGAAGTCCAAAAGACTACTGAAGAAAATACTACCTTAAAAATTAGATTGGAGCAAGTGGAAGCTAGTGACTTTATGAGAAATCAAGATATTATAAAACAGAACCAAAGGAATGAAAAAATGGAAGACAATGTGAAATATCTCATTGGAAAAACCACTGACCTGGAGAATAGATCCAGGAGAGATAATTTAAAAATTCTTGCACTACCTGAAAGCCATGATCAAAAAAAGAGCCTAGATATCATCTTTCAAGAAATTATCAAGGAGAACTGCCCTGATAGTCTAGAGCCAAGGGTAAAATAGTAATTGAAAGAATCCACCGATCGCCTCCTGAAAAAGATCCCAGAAAGAAAACTCCTAGGAATATTGTTTCTATTCAGCTCTGGTCTTTTCACTGAGAAAGCTTGAAAGTCCTCTATTTTATTGAAAATCCATATTTTGCCTTGGAGCATGATACTCATTTTGCTGGGTAGGTGATTCTTGGTTTTAATCCTAGCTCCATTGACCTCTGGAATATCATATCCCAAGCCCTTTGATCCCTTAAAGTAGAAGCTGCTAGATCTTGTATTATTCTAATTGTGTTTCCACAATACTCAAAATGTTTCTTTCTGGCTGCCTGTAGTATTTTCTCCATGATCTGGGAGCTCTGGAAATTGAAAGAATCCACTGATCACCTCCTGAAAGAGACCCCAAAATGAAACCTCTAAGGAATATTATAGCCAAATTTCACACTTCCCAGATCAAGGAGAAAATACTGCATGCAGCCAAAAATAAACAAGTCGAACATTGTGTAGCCACAGTCAGGATAACATGAGATTTAGCAGCTTCTACATTAAAGGATCAGAGGGCAAAAGAGCTAGGATTACAGCCAGGAATCACCTACCCAGCAAAACTGAGTATAATCTTTCAGGGGAAAAATGGATATTTAATGAAATAGAGAACTTTCAAGCATTCTTGATGAAAAGACCAGAGCTGAATAGAAAATTTGGCTTTCAAATACAAGACTCATGGGAAGCATAGAAAGATAAACAGATGAGAGAAGTCATAAGGGATTTGATAAGATTAAACTGTTTATGTTCCTACGTGGAAAAATGATATCTATAACTCCTAAAATCTTTCTCATTACTAGAGCTGTTAGAAGGAGTATACATAGACAGAAAGCAGAGGTGTGAATTGAATGTGATGGTATGATTATCTAAGAAAAATAAAATTAAGGTGTGAGAAAGTAGAATGCACTGGGAGAAGGGGAAAGGGAGAGGTAGAATGGGATAAATTATCTGACATAAAAGAGGCCTCAAAGAGATTTTACAATGGAGGGGGAAATGAGGGAAATGGGGAGGGCAGCACATGAAGTTTGCTCTCATAGGAAGTGGCTCAAAGATGGAATAAGATACACACTTAGTTGGGTGTAGAATTCTATCTTGCCATATAGGAAAGTAGGAAGGGAAGGGGCTAAGAGAATGTGGGGGAAGAGAGCTGATAGAAGGGAGGGCAGTGTGGGGAAGGTAAAAGTTGTAGTCTATTTTTTAAGGTGTTACTTTCTTCAGTATTTTTTTTTGATCTCCTTTAGCAAGTCCTTGACTTGTTTTTAATGGTTTTCTTGCTCTTTTTTCTCTTTTTTTCTCTTCCCCACTTTTCCTCTACTTCTCTTACTTGCTTTTCCAAATCCTTTTTGAGCTCTTCCATGGCCTGAGACCAATTCATATTTTTCTTGGAGGCTTTTGATGTAGGCTGTTTGACTTTGTTGACTTCTTCTGGCTGTATGTTTTAATCTTCTTTGTTGCCAAAAAAAGTTTCTATCATCTGAGTTTGAGTTTGAGTCCTTTTTTGCTACCTGTTCATGTTTCCAGCCAACTACTTGACCTTTGAGCTTTTAGTTAGACTGCTTGTAGAGTAGAGAGTATTTTGTCCCAAGCTTTAGGGGCTGTGCTGCTGTTTTCAGAGCTACTTCTACTCCACTGCCTCTGCAACGTTCCACCTCCCCCAAGAACCACCAACCAGGTTTGCCATCCAGATCCAAGCAGGACACAGCAAGAGAACCTGCCTCTGCACCAGCAAAGCGCTTCTTGCACTCCTGCTCCAATCTGCCACTTGATTCCTCCCACCATGTGAGCCAGGGACTCTTGGAGCAGCTGATGCTGGAGCTCTGGGAACAGCTGCAGGAGCTTCCTGCTGCTGCTGCCACTACCTTGCCACCTCTGCCACCCCCAGGGCTGGGGTCAGACCATTCTCACCCAGATTCAGCAGCTTTCCCACTAACCTGCTCAGTGGTCTTTGGCATTTGTGGATTGAGGAGTCTGGTAACTGCCACAGCTCAATGATTCATGGCCCTCAGGCCTGCTCCACCCTACTCCTGGTTGCAATCACTATTGATGGGAGTAATCCAAATTTAAAAAAAAGCTACTGCCTCACATTTGTCAGATCAGCTAAAAGGACAAAAAAAGAAAATGACAAATGTTGGAGGGCTTGTGGGAAAATTAAAACACTAACATACTATTGGTGAAGTTGTGTACTCATTCAACCACTCTGGAGAGCAATTTGGAACTATACCCAAAGATCTATGAAACCATACACACCCTTTGACCAAGCAATAGCACTGCTAGGTCTGTATCTAAAAAGGGACAAAAAATAAAAGCAAAAGGACTTATGTGTTCATAAATATTTGTAGCAGCTCTTTTAGTTGTAGCAAAGCATTGGAAATTGAAGGGATGTCCAACAATTGGATAATGGCTGAACAAGTTGTATTTGATTGTGATGGAATACTATTGTCTTTAAGAAATGATGAGTAGGAGGCTCTCAGAAAAACTTGGAAAGACTTACATGAACTGATGCAAAGGGAAATGAGCAGAACCAGGAGAACATTGTACACAGTAACAGCTATATTATATGTTGATCTACTATGAATAACTTATCTATTCTCAGCAATACAACGATCCAAGACAATTCTTTAAGAGTTATGATGAAGGGTGCTGTCCATCTCTAGGTAGAGCCTGAATGAAGATCAAAGACATTTTTTCTTTACTTTATTTTTCTTAATTTTTTGGCAGTGTTTTCTTTCACAGAATGACTTACATGGAAATATGTTTTTTTTTTTTGTGACCACTGCTTGCCTTCTCAATGGGGTGGGGGGAGTGAGCAACAGAATTTGGAACTCAAAATTTGAAAAAAAAAAGAATGTTAAATTTGTTTTTGCATATAATTGAGAAAAAATAAAATATTAACTAAGACTAAAGAATAGGACATGACTGAAACGACTGAATAACAATAACAAAAATGTTCCACTTTTTCCATGAAGACCACCTGGATTGCCAACCCCCTGCTCTTTGTGCTATACTTATTAGAGTATCATAGATTTAGTGTAGAAGGAACCTTGGACAGCCTAGACAGGATTTTGAACTCAGACCCTCTGACTCTTTCCACTAAATCAGGATGTCTTTTTCATCTGAGTACATATTTTATCTCCTCTCACTCCTAGAGGAAGGCAAGTACTTTTTGCCTTAAATGAATAAAAAAGTGTTTATTAAGCACTTACGTGCCAAGCTCTGTGAGTGAGAGCAGACTGTCTTTTGACTGTCTTTGTATCTCCAGCAATTAGAACAGTCCTTGGCACTTAGTGGGCACATAATAAATAGTAGATGACTAATTGACTGCCCAAAGTCAGGGAATGTGTGTTGGGGTGTGATGGAGGGTGAAAAATTAGTTTGTGTTAGTAGAGACTCGTTCATCATAAATGCAAAAAAGGTAACAAACAAACAAACTGGTAGCCATCAAAATTCCTGAGTAGGAGAGGAATAAATTCTTTTAGAGATGAAGAAGCATAGATGCTAAAATTTGGTTCAGCATGACCCAGCTTGAAGAGCATTTGTAGAACACAGTCAGGTTATAGTCATTTGGGGAGAGATGCATTTTCAAAATAATGGGGACATACCTGGCAATATGAATGTTATGGGTCTATAGAGCCTAGGGCTGTTTTCTGTAGCTACTTCCCTGGTGCCTCCTGCTTTCAGAGGAAGAATCAGAAAGGTAAAAGAAAGAATAGGAAAACTATGTTACTCATTTATTAGAACATAAGATCATAGATCTAACAACTGGGACTTCAGGGGCCATCTGGTCCAACCCCCTCATTACAGATGAGAAAATTAAGGCCTCGGGTTACTGTGACTTGTCCAGGGCCATACAGGTAATAAATATCAGAGGGAGGATTTGAACCCAGGTTCCACATCTTCCAACTCCAGACTCCACTCTTCTACTTTGTAAAATGAAATTAAAGTTTCCAAAAGAATAGGAATAGTGCCTTGCCTCAAATTGCCATGACATTCCTACCTGCAGCTCAATCATAGAATCATAGATCATAATGACTTCCTTCATAGGAGCATAGATTTAAAGCTTGTAAGGACCATTTTAAGAAACTGAGGCCCAGAGTTAAGTGACTTGTTGAGGGTCACACAGATAGTAAGTATGTGAGGCACAATTCAAACACAGTTGTTGACCCTAAGTCCAGCTTTCTGTACGCTATTACCACACTGACCGAAATTAAGTCGTTTTGAGAAGATCTTCCTACCTCCCCTGAGCTAAGAGACTGGGTGGCACAATGGATGTAGAGTGTTGGGCTTGGAGTCAGGAAGACCTGAGTTCAAATTTGATCTCAGACACTTAGTAGCTGTATGACCCTCAACAAGTCACTTTACCTCTATCTGCTTCATTTTCCACAACAGTACGATGGGGATAATAAAAGCAAATACCTCCCAGGGTGGTTGTTTAAATCAAATGATAATATTTGTAAAATGCTTAGCATAGTGCCTGGCACATAGTAGGTGCTAAATAAATGTTTATTCCCTTTCCTTCCCTTCCTGAATAGGCATTTGATTGTAGGTGGCTTTCTTTACTGCTCTTCTCCTCTGATCACACCCGGAGTCAGTCTTAGGTTGATAATCTCCTCAGATGATTGTTCTCTAAGCTTCCATTAGGGAGAAGCAATCTTGTGACCTGAAAGGCAATCAGGTTTTTCCAGCCTGTTTTTGCTTGAAGGCATTGAAGCAAGTTCATCCAGGAGAAAGAACTAGTTTTCCTTGTAATTGTGGCATCTTAGAAAAAAACTATCATATCTGACCTCATTGAAGGATTAATCCCACTCACAGTTTAGGTTTCCAAGGATGCATAATTTTGATGGGTCTAATAATAGTGAAAGTGGTTTTGGTCCGTATTTTCTTTTACCTGTATTGCTTAAAATGTAGTATTTACATGGAAACGACAATGCTGAAGAGATACTTCCCCACCCCCCCGAATCTCCAATATTTGTGTATATTTCTGTGTATGGAAGGAAAATAGATTACTTTGTTAATTAGAATAATCATTTGACTTCTAATGTAAGATCAGAGCTGGAAGACCTAAGATCATTTAGGCTTTGTTCATTTCATAGAAAATGTTGAAGCCCAGAGAGCGGTGTAGCTGGACCTCAGATCACTTAACTAGTCATGTGACCTTAAGTGCATCCCTTCTCCTCTCTGGGGCTCAGTTTCCTCAGCTCTGAAATAAGGGGTTTGGGATAAATTATCTCTAAGAGTTCCTTCTAACTTTAATAACCTAGGAATCTAGGATCTACATAGCACCAACAATGGGTGATTCAGGACTAGAATCCGGGTCTCTTGACTCCAAATGTAAAGCTCTTGTCGTTTTATCCCATCCTCTAGGAAACCAGAGCCTCCCCACTCCTGGCATCCTGCCATCTGTCCTAAGCACGTCCATTTTCCCTCCCTACACCCCTAGACCTTTTCCATCTTTTTATTTCTCTTTTGAAAACAGTCATTGAATCAACCATTGCCACTGGGAGGGGTGCGACAACTGACAGCCCTTTTACCTCTCCATTTACAATCACTGTGACTCCTCAGATTCCTTTCCATGGGCCCTGTTTTCCTATGTGCATTATATCTCCCTATCAGAATCTAAACCCTGGAGGTCAGGGCCTACCTCAGGTTTATATTCATATCCCTAATGCCTTGTTCAGTACTTGGCACTGAATAGGTGTTCATTCATTCATTCATTCATTCATTCATTTTCTTTACTTTTTTAAAAAATTAAATTAATTTGTTTTTGTTACATTTTAAGTTCTGAAATGTATCCCTTCCTCCCTCCTCACCATGCACTAGAGAAGGCCACCACTGATTGAGACTTATAAGTATATGTAAAACCATACTATGCATACTTCTGTTTATCAGTTCTTCCTCTGGAGGTGGATGACATCTCTCTTCATAGATCCTTTATGGTTGATTGGAGTACTTATAATACTCAGAATAACTTGGATGTTCATAATTATTCTTTGAACAATATTGCTGTGGTATACATGTTCTCTGGGTTCTGCTCACTTCACTTTTTGTTATTTCATGCAAATCTTTCTATGTTTTTCTAAAATCAACCTGCTCACCATTTCTTCCAACACAGCAGTATTCCATCACACTCATCTACCTCAACTTGTTTGGCTGTTTCCCAATGGATGGGTGTCCCCTCAATTTCCAGTTCTTTGCCACCACAAAGAGAGATGCTATAACTATTTTAAAGCATATAGATTCTTTTTCCTTTTGTCTGATCACCTTGGAAAAGCAGACCTAACAGTGGTATTGCTGGGTCAAAGGGTATAGCCAGTTTTATAACTCTTGAGCGTAATTGCTCTCCGAAATACTTGGATCAGTTCACAGTTCCACTAACCATCCATTCATTTTCCATGCTACTTTGATAGAATAAAAGATTCTTAATTTAATTTAGTGCAGAGATAACAATTTTATGTGCTTGAAGAACAAAGTTATTGATATATTTTAACCATTTATTTTCTACTTTAATGATTGATTCTGCTTTCTGAACTCATTTTCCACATCCCACCAAACTTTCCTGTCTATCTGCTTCATCTTTCCTTCAGATTTCATTAGGGGTTCTAATTTCTGTGCTGTTTGCCAACCAGGGATATATTTTTAGCAACATGTTATGCAGCCCTACAAACTGGGTGTTCCAAATGAAACCACTGGCATGTAACCTAGTCCTAGTGACTTCTGAGGATGACACTGTAATAATATAGTGATCTCAGGCAGAGCAGATGTTTCAGACAGGAGCTTCTGTTTCCAACAATAAACCCTTCTGTGGCTGTGCGAAGGGCGTTGCCTGCCTTCTCGGAAGCGCTGTGCCACTGGGGGATTCAGTGTGTTTGCCAGCTGTGACACATATGGTGTCCTCCATCTGACCCAGTCTACAAGCTCCTTTTGAGGATTAGAGATAAAGTCCTGGAGTCTCCATTATCATGAGAAGGGAAATACATAGCAACATTTGTCCCCTTGAAGGTCATTCTCCATTATACCCATTTGGAAATTCATTGAAATAGCATGGGCATGGCTGAGTCCTCAGCCTAGGAAGCCAGAATCCCTCTTGGGTTCCTTGTGGGGAAGGATGCCAGCTGGAGATGGCAACTTAAGGACTTTGGATCCAGTTTATGCTTCTATTGATACAACAGTAGACATGTGGGGAAATGAGGTCCTCACAAAGGGTAAATCCAGAGCCCAGACCTGAGGCTTGTGGAGACCTCCATTCAGTTCTGCTCAACAACCATTTCTCATATACCTATTATGTGACAGTCCCTTCCCTGGGAGCTGGGGCTACAGAAAACCACACAGTCCCACCTTTAAGGAGCTTATGACTGGATGCAGGGCTGGGATATGATGCATTTACAAATATTTAGGATATATAAGCTAATAATAATATAAATCATAGCTAGCAAACAATTGCATTTTAAGATTTGTAAAGCACGGTATATATGTTATCTCCCTATATCCAAAAAACAAAACTATGAGGTAGATGCTAGTATCATTCCCATTCTACAGATAAAGAAACTGTACTAGAAGAAAATTGAAAGAAGGGATCACTTTCACCTAGGGAAAGTCAAGGAAGGCTTCCTGGAGGAGTGGTTCTTGAGCTGGGCCTTGAAATCCTTCTCTTCCTTCAGAAAATGGAGATGAAGAGTAATTGTGTCCCAGGCATTGGGAAGGATCCGTGGGAATGTGTAGAGAGAAGACTCTGAAGTATAAGATTGGGGAATGACTGGTAATATAATTTGGTGGAATATAGAGTATATTTAGCAAAGGATTGATTGAGGGACTCCTCATTGAGTCCCCCAATCCATTTGATAAAATTACAGCATATGGACCTTTGCCATGGAGTTGGATATGCTCCCTGTCTCTGTGTGGATGGACTTGTGTTTTGCTTGGATGACATAGAAACTCCTGATTGTTCCTTGCAATTTGAGAAGTTATGACAAAGATGAGAGTCAAGGGGAGCTGCCCACTCTATGGTCTGTGAGAAGATCAAAGAGAAATGGCCCCATCTATTTTGGACCATCTCTCTAGGTGCCTTGGCTATCTTTTTCCTCAATCCTTGGACTTCTTGCAAAAGGGGAAGGGATTTCTTCCCTTACTCCATTCACCTCCACATCTCCCCAGTCAATGGCAACTTACTTGAGAAGAAGATGGCAGTGGTGGTCACTTTGCTTTCCTAGGTGGAGCTAGGACTGGCCCTTGAATCTTTCTGCTTCATTACTTGAGCACGGGTCATTGACCAGTTATGGACCAGAAATGGATGTTGCCAGCCAAGAACAGTAACCCGGTGGATCCCAGGTTCCTGAGCCAAGTGCCAGCTGCCCAGAGGGAGGTGATTTCTTCAACATCATACTTTGAGGAAGATGACTGTTGTCAGGATCATCTTGTAGCTAGGTACTGAGGAAAGCCATGAGGAAATCCAGACCTTGTGGGCTGCTCAGAGAGCATAGAACTGAGGTGAACATGAATACAAAATATCTGGCTAGCCTTCCCACAAAGGGCTTTTTCCTTAGTAGGCTATTTAATATATTGATGTTTTTAATATCTATTCAAATGTTACCCAGGATTCAAGTGTAGGCCTTGCTATGCTCATTGGTAGAATGATTTCTCAGCATTCGTACATGCTTTGTATTTTAGGCAATCTCTGTGTAGAAAGGAAGGAAATATGCACCTATTAAGTGCTTGCTGTGTGCCAGGCATTATACCAAGTGCTTTACAAATATTATCTCATTTGACTTTCATGATGATCCTGTGAGTCAGTGCTATTATCATCTCCACATTACAGTTGAGGAAACTGAAGCAGACAGGTTAAATGACTTTCCCAGGGTCATACAAATAGTAAGAGTTTGAGATGGGATTTGAACTCAGGTCTTCCTGACTCGACCAACACTCTTATCTACTATTCCATCTAGCAGACTCAATTGGAAAAAATAGACAATTGTTCTTTATGGGTTGCCCACATTGTATATTGTGAACTTTTAATTTTTTAAAATTTATTTAACATATTTAGTTTTCAGCATTGATTTTCACAAGAGTTTGGATTACAAATTTTCTCCCCATTTCTACCCTCCCCCCCTCCAAGATGGCGTATATTCTGGTTGCCCTGTTCCCCAGTCAGCGCTCCCCTCTGTCACCCCACTCCCCTCCCAACCCCTTTTCCCTTCCTTTCTTGTAGGGCAAGATAAATTTTTACGCCCCATTGCCTGTGTATCTTATTTTCT
The DNA here is from genome assembly GCF_011100635.1 of Trichosurus vulpecula. Taxonomy (NCBI): domain Eukaryota; kingdom Metazoa; phylum Chordata; class Mammalia; order Diprotodontia; family Phalangeridae; genus Trichosurus; species Trichosurus vulpecula. The sequence continues at coordinate 556,966,264 of NC_050573.1, read as the reverse complement.
TGTTGCGTGCAAAAACATTTTTGTTTGTTTTTGAACATCTGTTTTTAAAACTTTGAGTTCCAAATTCTCTCCCCTCTTCCCTTCCCACCCACCCTCCCTAAGAAGTTGAAGCAATTCAACCTAGGCCACACATGCTATTCATTATGTATAACCCTTCCACAATACTCATGTTGTGAAAGACTAACTATATTTTGCTCCTTCCCAACCCATCTCCCTTTATTGAATTTTCTCCCTTGACCCTGTCCCCTTTCTAAAGTGTTTGTTTTTGACTACCTCCACCCCCATCTGCCCTCGCCTCCATCATCCCCCCCATTTTTTTATTGTGAACTTAACAAGTGACAAAAGATTCCATTATCCTAATATTTAATATACAAAGAAAAGATTTTATGCAAAACTGTGAACTTTTATTATGTATAGTTTTTTAAAAGTATATATCAAATTCAATACAATAGTAAAAAACTCCTTTGCTTTCTCTGTAAGAAGATTGAGGGACTGGCTCTGCATTTGTGTTTGTGGGTGGAATTGGGAGAGGAGGTGCCTCAGTATAGGTTGTAGGGGATATAATAAAGCTTGCTAACACAAGGAGGAAATTACCTTTTGGATCTGTCCACAGGGAAAGATTCATGACCAAAGAAGTGAGAGGATTACAGTAAATAAAATGAATAATGTTGACTATATAAAATTTTAAAAAGCTTTTGCATAAACCAACCAATGCAGCTAATATTAGAAGGTAAACTTTTAAGTGGGAAAAAAATCTTTGCAGCAAGTTTCTCTGATAACGGTCTCATTTCCAAGGCATATAAGGGATTAACTAAAATTTATAAGAATAAGAGCCATTCCCCAACTGACAAATGATCAAAGGATATGAAAAGACATTTGTCAAGGGAAGGAATCCAAGCTATCTATGACCATATAAAACAATGCTCCAAATCACTAATGATTAGAGAAATACAAATTACAACAACTCTTAGATTCTACCTCACACCCGTCTGACTGAAAAGTTGACAAAAAAAAATGACAGCGTTAGAGATACTGTAGGAAAACAGGCACACTGATCCACTGTTGGTGGAGCTGTGAAATGGTCCAGCCCTTCTGGAGAATCACTTGGAACCATGCCCCCAAAGGTGCTAAATTATTCACAGTCTTTGACCTAGCTGTACTCTAGTTCAGAGAAAGAGGAAAGGGTCCTATATAGAGAAATGTGCACAGATATTTATAGCAGATCTTTTTGCAGGGAAAAATTACTGGAAATAAAGTCGATACCCATGAATTGGGTGAATAGTTGAAGAAACGGTATAGGAATGTTTTGGAGTGCTAGTGTGATGCAAGAAATGATGAAAGAGATGGTTTGAGATGAACTTGGGAAGACTTGTATGAACTAATTAAGAGTGAAGTGAGAAGAACCAGGTAAGGTTCAGCAGCCTTGAAAAAATGAACAATTGTGAAAGACTCAGGAACTGTGATGAATGTAGTGACCAACCAAGATTCCAGAAAACTGATGGTGAATAAAACTGCCCACCTAATGGCAGAGAGGTGTTGGGCTAAATCTGCAGAAGGAGTGATATTTGTGGACCTGGTCAATATGGGAATTTGTTTTGCTTCGTGATGCATATTTTCGCGAAGATTTTCTTTTTCCTTTTCAGTGAGGGAAGGCAAAAATTAATTAAATAAAAGAAAGTCAATAAAGCTTAACTACAAGTGTGGCTGCTGCTTATGTCTAGTGAAGGACTTTTACTAATCTTTGAGGGAAGATCAAAGGACTTTGAGGGCTTTCTTCCTCTTCTACTTTCTCAGACTTGATTTCTAGCAGCAATACAGGGAAAGGCACTATTTAAAAGTCCCAGGGTCATGTGTGAAGGGCCTATGGAAAAAACAGGAGAGACCATTTGGTGCTGTCAATGGGCTGCTGCCCTGGAGACAGGGCTTTGCTTGCAGAGCACAATGGAGAGCACCAGCCTGATGAACTCAGCCTGACATTTTTTTCTGTGCTCTTCTCTATGCTTTCTCTCTGCTTCATCCATTCAAGAGTGGAGGGGAAAAAGAATTGAAAACAGGACCAAAACAGATGTCAGCAAACTATGGCCAACTCACTGCCTCTTTCTGTGCTGCCAGTGAGCAAACTGGATTTGTCCCTCAGGCATGGTTTATAGACCCCAGCCTAGAAGAAGCAGCTTTGAGTGGTCTGGATGTTCCTGAATGGAGTAATAACATAAAGTCCTGGTGTTATCACTGTGAGTGATTGATTCTCATTGTTGGGGGCTCAAGAGCCATAATTGTGAAAAGGGGAAGTATATTCCCTCACAGCAGTATTACCCCTAGGATCCTGAGAGAATTTGAGAGTAGCATGAATGGTGATGGACACCTGGGAAGGTGGACCTCCTTGGGTTAGGGCAAATGGGAGGTGAGGGAGGCAGTCCAGAAAGAATGATAGCCTGCACCCTGTGTGATGGTTTACATTGTAGTGATCCGTGCTAGGCTAGATGTTACATGTTAAAGTGAACTGATATGCTTCTATGGAGAATGCATCAACCAACTTATATTTTTATATTTAACTTTTTTAGTCATTTCAGTTGTGTCTAACACTTTGTGACCTCATTTGGGGTTTTCTTGGCAAAGATACTGGAGTAAGTACTGCCATTTCCTTCTCCAGCTCATTTTACAGATGAGGAGACTGAGGCAAACAGAATTAAGTGACTTGCCCAGGGTCACACAGCTAGCAAGTGTCTGAGGCTGGATTTGAACTCAGAAAGATGAATCTACCTGACTCCAAGCCTGGTGCTCTATCCACTAAGTCATCAACTGCCTCTAAAAAAAATTAAAAAAATATATATATACACGCCTATAATATATATATGTTTGTATAGAAATATTTGCATACACACACATACAAATGTATATATACACACATACATACATGCATATGTAATATATATGTGTTTGTATACACACACACACACACATACAAGATAGTAGTGAAGGCAGGTAACTGAGTATGCATAGTATGATCCTAGAAGGTCAACAGTTTGCTAAAGAAGAGAAGAGCTGGCGCATATAATAAATGCTAAGAATGACCTTTGGGAGAAGAAGAAAATGAACTGGTCATTGGTCTGTCTTACTGTTGAGTAGTAAGCTGTTCCATAAGTTGTAGTGGTGTTGGGCAGTGGTTCAAGTGGTTCAAGAGTTTAGATCAATTACAGCAAATTAATGTGATCTATCTATTACATTCACTTTCATGTAACAGGAGCAAAACGTAAGTGGGGGACCAATAATTACGAGGTAAATGGAACTGGAAAATGTGGGAAGATCACACATGGGTACTATTCTACAGGCACTGTGATCTTTTAAAACTCCAAGTATATTTAGATATACCTGTCTGCATCATTTTTAAGTGGACATGTTTCCCCTATTTCTTGATGCAGCCCTGATTTTTGTGACTTTGGGCTATCTCTTAAGGGGATTTATGTCTTGCTCTTAGTAGGCTTATGTTGAAATAACTGTTGGACCCTGACTCCCACCCAAAATACTGTCTCTGTGTTTTTCCTTATTGGTATATTTATTTTTTTAGTGCTGTCATACCTTGCCTCTTAGGAGCGTTAAGACACAGACCTGTATCCTTAGCTTTATTATAATGGCACTTTTTGAACTACTTATTGTCAAGACAAAACTTTTTGCTTTGTATAAAGATCTTTTCAGGGTTAAATTAAAAGATTAATATAATATGTGTGTGTGTGTATGTAGATATAATTAATCATCACAATAATCGAAATGTATTTTTCTTTAAAGAAAAAAAATGACCAGTGCTGCGGGTAGGTGGGCTGAACTCTGAAAGTGGCTTGAAAGGGTGGTGGGAGAAAAAGGGAGGGAAGACACGGTTTAAGAAGAGAAAAGGAAGAATTTTTTTCTTTTTTTTCCAGTAACTGAGGGATGATACAAATCTTTTTGTTTTATAGATGAGAAATTGGGTAGAAAAACAGGTCCAGAGAGCCCTTATACCTAGTAGTGAATCTGGGAGTAGATCCCATATCTCCTCCTCCCAACATAGTACTTTCTAGACTATATCATGCTGCATGCTTAAACATTTTTATTTTCATTTTGCTTAACACATCTTTTTATTATTTTAGAAAATTCTGTTCCCCATTTTTCCTTTGCAGTGTAAGCCATATAAACAAACTTTGCACCATACAAAACAGAAACTCTACCACAAATGGGATTGTTATGAGAGATGATGATTTTCTCATATTGGCTGTTCTCAGCACCACTCTTGCCCCCCCCTACCCCCCAATTCCACGACTTCTTCATCCCCATCTTGGCATCTGAAATGCTGTGATCCAGGCTGTTTCTATTTTTAGATATATATTTATTAACAATGAATGTTCCTGTGTGAAATGGAAATTTTTCTTCCTCTTCTAATTGAGCCTTTCCTATGAATGTGATCTGAAGGAACCATACAGTTAATCAACAGTCATTAAATTGAGCAAAATTCATGCAAGACTTGAGAATAATTTGCAAAAAGTCAGAAAGTAATTTCTTTCCCTTTCTCTTGCCTTAAGGGGAAGTGGACTTTTTTTGTATTAATAACCTCATTAGCACTGTTGCTGTGGTTAATAAATTACTCTGGAGGATGTGCTTTCTGGCAAATTACCACTTTCTCCCTATTTTCTCATGATAATTGCAATAACATCTCCTTTATTCTTATTGCCAACTATTGAAACATTAGATGAAGAAAAAAATCCAGTTTTCATGCTAGATATAATTAAATGCAAAAGTTATTCTAAAATAAAGGTTTAGCTACATATGGCCAAACCCAAGGAATTCAGTAAGATGGAAGAAGCTATAACCTAATAATTTTTCAGCTTAAGATTCTCTCCAATAAAATTAGGAACAAAAAATGACAAGGTTGATGAGACACTGCATGACATAGTGACTGGAGGGCTGGCTGTGGAGTCAAGAAGACATACCTGGGTTCAGTCCAGCTTTGATGGAAGCTACTGGCTAGTAACCATGGGCAAGGCATTGAACTTCTCAACCCCGGAGGCAAGTCTCTAAGACATTCATTACAAATGAATTGTCCATCTTCACTGCTGAAGGAAGTTTCTATTCCAGGAGTTCTCAAAATGGCTGAATTCACAAATCTGCACCAAAAAAATGGAAAAAAATTTCTCCTACAATATAATGTTAAGCTGTTCTGCTTATAATCTCTAAGGACATTATTTTTCTTCCTCAAAAATGAGAATGACATTTGCCCTTCTTCCATTTTCAGGGAATATGTTACTCACTATTTTTCAAAACCCCTGTCTGGTGGCTAATGACTTTGTTCCCCCAACAAGTCAGGAACAGATATTGGGGTAGAGTCCCTAGGGATCACAGGTCCAGAATAGCAATAGTAACCATAAAGATTATTATATGCTTTCAGTGAGCCCACAGAAAATGAACTTGCATCTACAAAAAGCAGTTATCTACATGTGCAATAGATAGCAGAAAGTTAAATATAAGAGAATAGTAGCAGAATAATGACTTGGCCTATGACTTTCTATTTGAATTCAAATGATCAAGGTGAGAACAATGATTTTTCTTTTTCTAAATTAAAGTTTTTTTCAATGAACAAAAATCCACCTTTCTTCCTTCCTACCTACTCCCTACCAATTGAGAAAGAAAAACAAACCCCATATTTTTGTTGTGGTTCAGTTGTTTAGTCATGTGTGACTTTTCATGACCCCATGGGCCAGAGCACGTCAGGCCCTTCTATCCTTCACTATCTCTCAAAGTCTGTCCAACTTTATGTTTGTCGTTTCCATGACACTATCTATTGTCATTCATTTTCCCTCTCGCCTTCAATCTTTCCCAACATTAGGGTCTTTTCCAGTGAGCCCTGTCTTCTCATTATGTGGCCAAAGTATTTAAGCTTCATCTTCAGTATATGACCTTCCAGTGAATAGTCTGAATTCATTTCTTTAAGTATTGACTGACTTGACCTTCTTGCTGTCCAAGAGACTCTCAGAAGTCTTCACCAGCACCACAATTTGAAGGCATTGATTCAGTGGCACTCAGCTCCCCAACTGTCACAGCCATGTATGGCTGCTGGAAGAACCACAGCTTTGACTAGATGGACCTTTGTCAGCCAGGTGATGTATCTCCTTTTTAGTATGCTGTCCAGATTTGTAAACCCATATTACAGACAGGTATAGTCAAGCAAAATAAATTCCTGCATTGGCCATGCCCATATATATGTATGTATATACATATGTGAAATATAATATTCATATCCATATGTACTTCTCTACGTAATCTGAGTTAGTGAACTCTGTCAGGAGGTGGGTAGCATGTTTTGTCATGAATCCTCTGGAATAATGGTTGGTCATTGTACTGAGCAGAGTTCCTAAGTCTTTCAGAGTTGTTTAGCTTTACAATATTGTTATTATTTAATATATTCTGCTGACATCATTCTACATTAGTTGACGCAAGTCTTCACAGGTTTCTCTGAAACCATTCCCTTTGTCGTTTCTTATAGCACAAGAGTATTCTATCACTTCATATTCAAGAACCTGGAGAACAATTATATTTTCCCCCACAACAACACTAGTAATATGGTGGCAATCCAAGATCAGGTCATTGCCACCAGAAATTAGAGTAAGTTTAGCCTAAAATAACCCAAACATTAATCAAAGGGGATTATGGGAAGAAATAATAGAACCTATGTAGGACATCATTACATGTTGAACAAATTTATCTTCTACCAAATATCTAGAGAGCTGTGACCTGGTGGCTGAAATTATACATCAGAAGCTTACATTTTTCATAAATTAATAGATGGAAAATTCTCATACTACTAATATGTACCTCAAAATATGCTTGAGAATTCGGCAAATAGAACTGTAGCTTTATCACTGATGGAACTGTTACACACTGCCACTCAGAAATGATCATGACCCATAAATGCTGAAGAACAATGTTTTTAATAGATGTCACCTTATCAAATGCTGATAATCTCCAAACTACTTGAGACGGAAATCTTTCATAATACACAGAATTGGCAGGAGAAGCCAAATCCACAAGGAAAGAGTATGAGGTGTGTATCATCTCCATCATCCTCTCTGCTACTGAAGTTGGCCAAAAGATGCTTTTATTGAGCCTAGAAAAGGTGAACTTAGGTAGATTAGATTCTTAATACTTTGACACAAGTTTAAAAAAAAGAATTATTTTATCCACCTGTGCAACATAACATAGAACATTAAATATAAAATAATAATAATATGACAATAATTTATCCCAGGGAAGGTTTCCATCTGAACTCCTTTGGAAAAGATGAGATGTAGTAATAACTACTACTCATACAAAAGACCTGAGACATAATTAGTATAGTCCCTTTCTTTATAGATGATGAAGTTAATGCCCAGAGAGGCAAAGAGGCTTGTCAGAAGTCATACAGCAATGGAAAGGTGGGTTAGGGATCAGAACCTGGGTCTCCCAAGTCCTAAACCCATGACACTCATAGGAGTCAAATAAAAGAATATTGATTAAGTATCAGTGCTCTGATGCAACTAGATGGCCCAATGGTCCTGGAGTCAGGAAGATGAATTAAAATCTGGCCTCAGATGCTGACTAGCTGTGTGACCCTGGGCAAGTCACTTCACTCTGCCTCAGTTTCCTCATCTGTAAAATGAGCTGGAGAAGGAAGTGGCACACTGCTCCAGGACCTTTGCCAAGGAAACCCCACATGACTGAGAACAGCTAAACGATATTAGTAACAAACCCGGCATTATACTAGTGGCTGTGGGACTTGCAAAGAACATAGAGGACACAAAAATCCTACAATTTAATTGGGGACATAAAGACTTATACCCATGAAAGTCTTTCATAATAATGAAAGGCAATACAAGTGTTTGTAACAGTATTGATCTGTGTCATGCAGGCTCTAGATTCAGTAAGAATTTGGAGTTAACTTACTACTAAAATAGCCTCTGATGATTTATCTTATATGTTGATAACTTCATCTGATTTGTGATTTCATTGATGTAGGTAATCTCTCCAAAAGTGCAAATTGTGACCCATCTGTACTCTCTCATCCTGGAAAACTTTTGTTCATGTCTTCCTCTAAGTCCTTCAGAGGGGATCCAGCCAGTGTTTGAAGGGTTTCCTTCTAATTCTCTTGATGTTGCATGAATGCCACTTTGCTACACAGCATGCCCACCTTCTCCAGTTAAATGTTTCTTTGATAACAATTTTTATGCCTCTTTTCTTGTTCAGTTCTTCATTGCTAATGTGCCATAGCCTACTCAAGCCTACATTGTGCCTGCCTCCCAACTGCCAAAGGATAATAAAGTACCAGTCCTGGAATAGGTCCAATTGGATGGTATGAAGCCATATCTGTAAAGATAATGGTTCTTCTGTGACTTTGTTTATTTTATTTTGGGTTTTCTGTACTTGCTTTGCTCTTTTGTCAGAGCTACATGATTTGCTTGTGTCTGTTCAGGGCATGTATGTGTGTGTGTGTGTATATGTATATATCTATCTATCTATATGACTATGTAGATATATAGCATATATCTATAGTCAATATATTGTTAATATATTATGAACATATTACCAGTCATGTACACATATATACACATATACATAACACATCTATGCATATATACATACACACCTAGGTGTGTGTATATTTTATATGTATGTATAATCTCCTTGATTAGTTTTATCAAAAGCTGTATGTCTGGTCTGTCAGCCAGGACTTGTCAGTCACTTATAATGGTTCTATCTCACTTTGTAATTTCATTCATTCTTCATTCATTCAAAGAAGCAGCATAGCACAGTAGATGAAATCTGGCCTTGAAGGTAGTCAAGACCTGCTTCTGCCTTTGTGACTCTGGCCAAAACACTTAACCTCTCAGTGCTCTAGGCACTTCTCTATGACTGTAACTCTCAGAGAAGCTGGCTACCTTCATTAGTAGTGAGATTAAACTCACCTGGGAGTTCACTGAGCTAATGAAATAATGGGCCTGGTATCTAGCCTATTCATTTAGCACACATTTATTGAATGACTTATTATTAAGCCAGAATGTAAGTACAAATCTAATTTGCTATAAAAAGCCTTTTCAGATCATCCTTAATGCCAGAGCCTTCCTTTTCCTGATGATTTTCCAATTTATCTTGTAAATACCTTATTTGCACTTAGGTGTTTGCATGGTTTCTCCTCTATTAGACTGTGAAGTACTTGGGAGCAGGGACTGTCTTTTAATTTTCTTTGTATTCATAGCACTTAGCATCATGCCTGGCATATGCATGTGTGTGAGTACATGTATGTGTCTCATACACACACACGTATACATATACACATACATGCACACATATACATACATACATGTGCATAAATGATACATTTGTAAGTTTAATCTGCATCATCAGCATTTTCTCCCTCACTTTCTTAAGTCTAGATAGTTAACTAAACAATAAATCAAACCCTGATTTGTGATGTTTGCTTATTTCCAAGGTATAAATTTTCACACTGAAAATTGACTATCGGTCTCAAGAGCCAGTCTGAGCAAGGTCCAGCACACCCTGGCATTTACAATAAATAGAACAAGTGAATGAAAAAAGTTTGCTAAGTGCCAAGCTCTGGCAATGCAAATAGAAAAAAGTGAGACAGTCTTTTCTCTCAAGAAGCTCTGTTTTGGGAAGATACGGAGATGGAAGGCCCCGGATTATACAACATCATACATAGGCTCAGCTTCAGTACAGTTGGAAAGGGAGAAAAGTCCCAAGGGGTCCTGAAGCAGGGAGAATAGCAGGTCCCAATGATCCTCAGGCTGCATGTAACAGGTCAGATGGCAGCAGCCCAGGATTTGGAGGGTATAGTGACAGAAATTGGAACCCAAGGCCCTCTGTCTCTGTAACCAGGACTCTCTCTACTCTGCCTTGCTGGTTGTTGTTATGAGGAGTAAATGAGATAATATATGATAAGTGTGTTATAATTTTGTAAGTACTATATAAGTGTGAGTTATTTGTGAGCTGTATAAATGTGAGTACAACCTCTCGAGATCTCAGTTTTCTCATCTGTAAAATGAGGGGATTGGACTAGATCTCTGTCTCTGTCTTTGTCTCTATGTATATATCTAAAACAGGGGTCTGGGAAGGTGCCACACCCCTATTATATGTATGTATATATGTGTGCGTGTGTGTATACATGTATATAAGTATGAAACAGGAGCCTGGCGTGTGCCAAAACATTGTTACATATATATGTAATGTAGGTAAATAAATAAATTAAAAAAATAAAAATATGTAGGCAACAGGGACCTGGAAATTTGCCAACCCCTTGTTAAATACAAAAATGCATATTATATATGCATATATTTATACATACACATAATGTTATAAGTATCTTATAGATACATGCATTTATACATAGTATGTGTATGTTATGTATATAGGAGGCTTTTTAATAGTCAAGGCAAGAGGTGATGAGGCCATACAAGGTTGGCTATGGGAGTAGAAAGAAGAGGATGTGTAGGAAAAGTGCTATGATGATAGATATGACAAGATTTGGCTCTGTGGGGTTAGTGAGACTGAGGAATCAATGATGATCCTGAAGTTGGAACCAGGACAAGAGTTTGGTAGTATTCTCAACTGTATCAGAGAAAGAAGGTTTTGGGGAAAAAAGAATGAGATTTCTCAAATATATAGGGAACTGAGCCAAATTAAAAAAAAATTAAAACCATTTTCTACTTGTTAAATGGTCAGAGGATATGAACAGGAAGTTTCCAGAAAAAATCAGAACTATCAATGGTCACATGAAAAAATGCTCCAACTCACTACTGATGAGAGAAATGCAAATTAAAACAACTCTGTGGTACTACCTCCCACCTGTCATATTGGCTAACATAACAGAAAAGGAAAATGACAGATGCTGAAGGGCATATGGAAAAATTGGGACACTAATGTATTGTTGATGGAGTTGTAAACTGGTCCAACCATCTGGAGAAGAGTTTGGAACTAGGCCCAAAGGGCCATAAATCTATCCATGCCTTTTGACCCAGCAATACCATTCTAGGACTCTATCCCCAGAGGAGGAAAGAAAATGGAAGAGGATCTATTTGTACCAAAATATTTATAATAGCTCTTTTCGTGGTGGTAAAGAATTGGAAATTAAAGGGATACTCATCAATCGGGGAATAGCTAAACTAATTGTGGTATATGATTCTGATGAAATACTATTGTGCTATAAGAAATAACAAGCAGGATGGCTTCAAAAAACCTGGGATGACTTATACAAACTGATGCAAAGTGAAGTGCTCAGAACCAGAACATTGTACTCAGTAACAGCAGTATTGTAAGGGGGACCAACTATGAAACTGATCAAGACAGTGACCCAAGACAATTCCAAAGGACCCATGATGAAAAACGCTATCCAACTCGAGAGAGAGAACTGATGAACTTTAAATGCAGATTGAAGCACGTATTTTTTACTCTCTTTATTTTTATTATTTTTTTGTTCGTATTTTCATTTGCAACATGAGTAATATGGAAATGTTTTGTGTGACTTCACATATATAATCGATATGAAATTGCTTGGCTTCTCAAGGAAGGGGGAAGGATGAGAGGGAGGAGAGAATTTGGAACTCAAAATTTTTACAAATGATTGTTAAATTTTTTTTACATGTAGTTGGGAAATATTTAATGAAACAAAAATAATTTTAAAAAGAAAAAAGAGTGAGGGTCCTCTTCTCTGTTTCTTTTATTCATTCTTTCTTTTCATATATATGTGTATACACACACACACATATATGAAATAACCCTAAATATACACACACACATATATATACACATATAGACACATATATAAAGTATATATGTATATGTGTGTGTGCATACATATATCTAAATCTATATTTAAGCATGCAAATATGTGTATATTATTTTCTATGGCAGAGATAGAGTGTGGCAGCCCACCAGTGATCCAGCATGCCATCCTTGTGGGGAACCACAGTTCTAACCTGGGAAGTGTGGTCTACTATACTTGTATGGATGGCTTTGAGAGCACCGGAGGGGACCGTACCTCACTTTGCACAGCAGACGGTACCTGGAAGAAAAGCACCTTACGTTGTACAGGTATGAACCGCGCCTCCACCTGGATTCTTGTCACTTCGAAACAATATAGAGCCTGTGTGTGTGGAAGTGGGAGGGCTCCAATATTACACCTTTTGGAAAAGTCTTCTCTCTCTCTCAGCCTCCCCAAATATGTATCTATGATATACGATAGGTGGCATAGTATATATGTATATGCATATACACACATGTGCATATACACATAGTATATTGTGTATGTATATGTGTGTATATACATATATATGTATACACACATACACTCACACGTATACAGACACACATACACACATGTATACACACATATACACACATACACACATATACACACATATATACACACATGTGCATATACACATAGTATATTGTGTATGTATATGTGTATACATATATATGTATACACACATACACACACGTATATACACACATATATACACACACATACACACACATACACACATATATATACACACATATACACACACATATATACACACATACACACACATACATACACATACACACACATATATACACACACATATACACATACATATACACACATACACATACACACATACACACATATACACACATACACACATACATACACATATATATATACACACACATATACACACATATATACACACACACATATATATATACATACACACACATATACACACATATATACACATACACACATATACATACACATATACACACATATATACACACACATATACACACGTATATACACATACACACATATATACACACATATACACACATACACACATATACACACACATATATACACACACATATATATACATACACACACACGCGCACACACACATATATACATATATATGTATATATGTGTATGTGTATGTGTGTATATGTGTGTATATATATATATATATATATATATATATATATATATATATATATATATATATATATATATATATATACACCCATATCAACGTGTGCATGTGTCAGCTAGGTAGAATTGTAGATAGAGCTCTACACCTGAAGTCAGGAAGACCTGGCTTCAAATTCTTCCTCAGTTACTGTACTAGCTGTGTGGCCCTGGGCAAGTTACTTAACTTTTCTCATCCCGAGTTTCTTCATCTATTAAAGCACCTGCCTCACAGTGTTGTGGTAAAAATAAACCAGATAGCATATATGAAGCACTTTGCAAATCTTAAAGTCCTATGTAAATGTTTACTATTATTGTTAATGAATTTCTTAGTGCCTTAGGTTCACTGTAGCTATTCAATTTGATGGAGAGGCAACTTGACACAGTGGGAAAAGTCAGTTTGAATCTCAGCTCTGATACTTCTAAAATAGTAGGTCACTTAACTTCTTTGGGACTCAGTTTCCTCATCTGTAATATGAGGAGGTTGGACTAGATGGTCTCTAAGGATTTTTCCAATTCAAACTTTATGGTCCCGTTATCTCGTGGTTCATATTTGTTGAAGGACTTTCACACATTTGGAGTGTGGAATCATATTATAAATTGGAGAGACAAAGTCAGGTATTGATTTCTTTCTTTTTTTTAAATTTTAGGCTCAAATACCAGAACTCAAATACAGAATAGAGAAAAGGAAAAGAAACATATCATAAACTTAAATATTGAAATTGAAATACAAAGAAAAGAAAAGAAAAAAAGCATGTTATATGCACAGCAGAGCATAAGAGAGGATTCAGAATATATAGTAATAAATTTTCATTTCAAGAAATCCTGTATGATAAATACTACACATTCTATTAAGAGCTGTACATCTTTTCTTTGCTTGTGAGTTTTCTTTTGTCCTCTGTTGTGTACTTTTTACTTTGTTCTTTTCCCTCCTTCCCCCTACCCAGAAGACTACAATTAAGTACAGATATATTTATATATAGATATCTACATACATACATATACATACATACATACATAGACATATACTTTCCCTAACAAATTCCACTCCTGATCTTTGTTTTTATGTTTGTGCGTATCTCTCTTCCCACCTTATTTAAAATAATTAATTTGTTTGTTTTTAGTTTTCAACATTCACTTCTATAAGTTTTAAATTTTCTCCCCTTTCCTCCGCTCCGCCTCCACAAGATGGCGTGCAATCTGATACAGGCTCTACATATACATTCTGATTAAACGTATTTTCACATTAGTTATGTTGTGTAGAAGAATTAGAATGAACAGAAGGAACCATGAGAAAGAAAAAACAAAACAAAAAGAGAGAGCACATAGTATGCTTCCATCTGCTTTCAGACTCCATATTTCATTCTCTGGATGTGGATGGCATTTTCCATCATTAGTCTTTTGGAGTTGTTTTAGGTCCTTGCATTGCTGAGAAGAGCTAAGTCTATCAAAATCAGTCATCTGTGTGTATCTCTTATTTCCTATCCCTCCTGACTCCTTGAGTTTACTTCTACCTGCTAACCTTGCCCTCCTATTACTAACCCCCTCCAAGGAACTCTCCCCTATCCTCCCATCCCCATACCTCTAAACACCGTTCTCTATCCCCCTTTAACCTATTCCCTCACCCTCCCCTCTAGAGATCCTGCCTTTGTACTCTCCTCCCTCCCTATTCCCTTACCATTTTATTCCTTCTGAATTTAGAAGACTTTTATACTCTTCTAGATATTATCTATTGTTTCCTCTTAAACCCATTCCCTATGAAAGTAGGTTACCAGAACTACTAGCCCTCCTCCCCCATCTAATTGCTCTTTGTTGGTTCTTCCTCTTTCTCACTTCATTTGTATAAGATAATTACTCTTTATAACTGTTCCTAGATGGTTTTACTTTTTAAAGTCATGTCATACTCAGGTCCGCCCTGGTTTTTCTTACCAACTACCCAATTGCTAATGACAATCTTAGACATACATTTTACATTTATATACATAAAAGGCAAATGGCCTGTCCTTATTGAATCACTTGTAATCAACCTTTGGTATGTACCTTAAGTTTCTCTTGGCTCTTGTATGTAAAATCTTCTATTAAGTTCATTTTTTTAAAACAAAGTTCTAGATGTCTGACAGTTGATCAAATATCCATTGTTTTTTCATTCAGGTTTATGCTTAACTTTGCTGGGTATGATATTTTCGGCTGGAAGCCCAGTTGTTTTGCTCTTTAATATAGAGTGTTCCAAGACCTGTTGTCCTTTAGTGTCTCTGCTGCTAGGTCTTGTGTGATTCTATAGAGCCATCATATTTAAACTATTTTTTTTCTTGTTACTCTTAATATTTTATTCTTGAGGTAGGGGTTTCAGAGTTTGACTATAATATACCTATGATTTTTCCTCATAGGATCTCTTTCAAGTGGTGATCAATGATTTTTTTTTCTATTTCTACTTCCCCCCCTTGTTTTAATGCTTCAGGGCAATTTTCTTTAATCACTTCTTATATTATTGTATCAGGATTCTTTTTTTTTTGTTCATAGCTTTCCTGTAGTCTGACTATCCCTATGTTTTCTCCTCTTGATCTGTTCTACAGATCAGTTGTTTTTCTTACCAGATGTTTCACTTTCTTTTCTATTTTTTCATTCTTCATATTTTGTTTTATTATTTCTTGATCTCTTATAACTTCACTGGCTTCCTCTAGCTCAATTCTAATTTTCAAGGTGTCATTTTCTTCCTTCGGATTCTGGATTTACTTTTCTAATTGGTTGATTTTCTTTTCATAATCTTCTTGTTTTTCTTGAATTGTTCTTATTATATTTTAGTTTTTCCTCAATTTCTCTCACTTGATTTTTAAAGTCTCTTTTAAGTTCTTCTATAAATTCTTTTTGGGCAGGTGACCATTTGACATTATTCTTTAGAGTAGAAGAGGCTTTCTTTGCTTCAATATCTTCCTCTGAAGATGAACACTGGTCTTCTCTATTCTCATAGTAACTTTCTATGGTTGGATTCTTTCTCTTTTGCCAGTGCATGTTTTTGTAGTAATAGCTTAATTTTTGTAATGATCTTTAGTCCTGGGGTAAGGGAACAGTGCTTCTGGCCTCAGACCTTCAGTTTTCCTCTCTAGCCTGGAACCAAAGCCAAACCTCCAGCCTCCTGTAAGTGCCCACAGCTAGGGGCATCAGCCCCACTGCTTCTGTACTCACTGGGTGTGTGCTGGTTCCTTCTTGCCCCTGCAACACAGCTGTGTCTGGTGTTCCTTGTCAGCATATTTTCCTTCCATCTTGCCTGGCTCAGACACCCAACTCCCCTCACTGTTAGGGGAAAAAATTCCTGTGGTTGGGGCCCAGGCAGGCTCCCAACCCAGCTAACCCCAGGGCTTGCTGCTTGTTGTTTAAGGGGACCCTAGCCTGGAGGTGTTTACTGTCCACAGGGACCAAACCTCCTGCTGGGATTAGGGAGGACCCCGTTGTGCCCCTATTCTCATTTATTTTTACCCACACTTCGTTCACCCTGTGGTATTATTTTATCCCTTTTGGGCAGGAAAATCTGGAGAGTTTGGAATTTTCTGACCTACTCTGCCATCTTCCAGGTGCTGATTTCTAACCAATTACCTTAGTTTGGACGTGGCCTATAAGCCCTGGTTAACTGATTCTGGAAAGGTAGATTTCTTCCCTAGAGAGTAAAAGCTGAAGGCATTTTTCTTGGGTCATGTCTCTATTATGTCTAGCAACAGAATTGCCCTCTCTGTAGCATTTGAAATTATTAACCATCCTATCCTAAATATTCTCTCCAAGTTCTCCTCTCATTTATCTGACTGCTCCTTTTCAGTCTCTTTTCCTGTTCATCCATGCCACTCCCACTAACTATGGGTAAGGCTTTGTCCTGAACCTTCCTCTTCTTTCCCTCTCTCTGTTATATCACTTAGCTCCCACATGTTCAATTATTCTCTCTCTCTCTCTCTCTCTCTCTCTCTCTGTGTCTCTCTCTCTTTCTCTCTCTCTCTCTCTCTCTCTCTCTCTCTCTCTCTCTCTCTGTCTCTCTCTCTCTCTTTCCCTCTCCCTCCTCCTTCTCCTGTTCCTCCTCCTCTCCTCTCCTCTCCCCTCCCCTCCTCTCCTCTCCTCTCCTCTCCTCTCCTCTCCTCTCCTCTCCTCTCCTCTCCTCTCCTCTCCTCTCCCCTCCTTTCCTTTCTTCTCACTCCTCTCTCTCTCTCCTCCACCCATACACACAGACAGACACATACATACATACATACATACATACATACATATGTGTGCGTATCCAGTCCTGGTCTCTCTTCTTAGCTTCACTCATGTATCACCAACTGCCACTGCATGTCTCAAATTGGATGTCCCATAGATGTCTCAAACTCGACCTCAAATTTGAACTGATTGTTTTATCCCTAATACATATAGAACAACCCTTTCGTGAAATATACAGGTTCTGCCTGAGTTACTCCATAGAGAAGTATTGGAAATCTCACATTTGGTCATAGCCTAGTGAAGGATGTGAAGTGGGCAAAGAGGACAAATATTCATAGTTGGAGAGATTGAGAAAAAGTAACTTGCAGGAGAATATACAGCCACCTAGGATCAGACCGATCTATAATTCTGTTTGGGACAGCTGTACCAAGGGCTAGTTTGGGAGAGATCATGGTCACCACCCTCTATGACACCAACCTCTAAAGGTTAGCAGTGTAGTAGAAGCCTCCCTCAATTCTTCTGCATCAGGATCACGCCATAAATCAAGGCCAGAGGTGGAAAGAGTCTCCTGACTCCCCCTCCAGAACTTGAGCCCCTGTAAGGCCTCTCAATTCACAGGAATCAGGCCTTAGTCATGCTTTATGTAAAATGAGGGGATCCACATGGGAAATAGTTACATTTTAATTAGTTGATGCTTATAAAGCACTTTGAAGAACAAACACGTTGTATAACCGCTAATTATAATTTTCCTCACCAGCCTGGCTACCTTGCACAGAATTTGTGGCTGCAACAATTTTCATGGATTAATGTGAGACATCTCACTGAAAGAAAGAGGAAATGGCCACTCCACAGGCCGCAGCGATAGTTCTTGAGAGGAGCCTCAAGGAGGCACACAGGATTCACAGTTAAATTGAAATTTTGCCAAGTTCATTATTGGGAATGATGAGAAAAGCTACATTTTGGATTTCCAGTCCACAAAATCCTTTCCTCACAGCAACCCTAATGTCATTCACAGTACAAGTGAGGTCTCATGCATGTGTATACATCATATATAGTAGAAACGTGTAGCTCACAATACAAGTATGATCATACTGTGACTAGATCATGTAACAATTAGGATCATACGCATTTTACAAAGGGGGAGATTGGGACTCAGAGTTTAATTGACTGGCTTAAAGTTATCCAGCCTGTAAATATCAGAATTGTGACTCAAAACCTTCAGGTGTTGTTGCCCTCAAGTTAAGGGCCATTTCCCCTATCCCACTCACTGCTGAGGTCCTTCTTATTATAATCATGTGTAATGCAGACTTTCTCTGGATGTGAATGGCTTCTGGATGTGTGGTCAGATTAATTCTCATGACTCTTTGAGCTCATCCTCTTCCTTCCCTCCTTCTTTTCTCTTTTGTTCCTTCTCTTTATCCTAAGTCCTGCCTCTCAATTTCATTTTTAAAAACTGTTCCATGCTATTCATGTGTGCTATTAGGATTTACCTTTTCTTTCTTCCCCCCTTTTTCTTTCTGTTCTCTTTATTCCCCTCCCTTCATTCATTACCCTTTTCTTGACCCCTGTTCTACTCATCTCCCTCTTTCTCTTTACATTTTATTTTTAGTGCCAAACTAGTTTGAATTATTTATCTCTGCTGACCCTGGCTTGTATCTAGTTACTTAGTGGATGCCACTCAGAGCTCCTTTCATTGATTCAGTAATGAAGATCCTTGCCTTGTCGGGAGCTCAAACTTCAGTCAAGAGCTAACATGTCAGTGTTTTGTTTTGTTCTGTTTTGTTTTTGGTGGGGGGAAGGGAAGTCAGGGGAATGGTGGTGGTGGTTTAAAGACCAGTTTGAACTGGAAACTCCAGACACCTGGAAATTGGGTAATAGCATCAGTTGCCTGGGAAAACCCAGGTGGAGGCTTCGTGCTTGGTGAGCCAGGATACAGTACCTCCAGATCAAAGACGCTTGATTCTCCTTTGATAAAACTGTGCCTGGCTTTTATTCAATTGGACTAATTTGGTTCTTGATGTTTATGACCTTAGTTAATAATTATAAGATTGATGATGACCCCCAACCAGCTCCTTTCAGGATGACATCTTTGCTGGAACCGGGATTACTTAACCATAAAGTCTCCCCCTTCACCACTACAGCAGTAATGTTTGTCCTGAGCCCTGATTATAGAAGCCTTGCTAAGAAATAAAGAGAAGAAAGGAAGGATGGAAGGCAGGAAGGAAGAGAGAGAGAGAGAGAAAGAGAGAGAGAGAGAGAGAGAGACAGAGAGAGAGAGAGAGAGAGACAGAGAGAGAGAGAGAGGCTATGCTCTTATTAAATGCTGATGTTCCTCAGATTTTTTTTGCAGTGCCTTTTTAAAACTGGCTTAAGAACCAGATTGGGCAGGTAGGTGGCACAGTCGATAGAGTACCAGGACTGGAATCAGGAAGACTAATCTTCCTGAATTCCAATCTGGCTTCAGACAGTTACTAGCTGTGTGACCCTGGGCAAGTCACTTCATTCTGCCTCTATTTCTTCATCTGCAAAATGAGCTGGAGAAGGAAATGGCAAACCACTCCAGTACCTCTGTCAAGAAAACGCCAAATGGGGTTACAAAGAGTTGAACATGACTGAAAAGAAAAAAAGATTAAAAACCAGATTATGAGCATAGGAGAAAATTAGTCTTGTTACTTAATAATCACTCTGTTTCTTAAAATACATTTTTGTTGATGTCATTTTTAACATCACTATAATTTCCTCCAGTATCATTATCTTTTCCTCTTCCCTCCCAGGCTGCCATCTTATATGACAAAGAATATTTTAAAGATAAAGAAAGAAAAGGGTGAAAACATTAGCATGACTGATCAATACATCAAAAAATTTGAAACTATGGGTGATGTAAGTAACATACCCATGGCCCTCTCCTCTCTGCAAAGGGGTGGAAGGGGGGTAACTTCTATATCTCTGCTTTTGAGTCATGCTTGTTCTTTGTAATTTTGCACCATTCACTTTTTTGTGTGTATGGTTTTTTAAAATTTACATTGTCATAATCGATTGTGTACATTGTTTTCTTGGCTTGATTTACTTTGCCTCAATTCATGTAGATCTTTCTAAGCTTCACTGTATTCACCACGGTCAGAATTTCTTATAGCACAGTGATATTCCTTTACATTTAGCACAACTTGTTTAGCTCTTCCCCATGGATAGGCACTGATTTGTTTCCAGTTCTTTGCTCAGACTTTGTTTTTGACCCAAAATCAAACAAACCAGCCCAAACTGGCTCACAAGAGCTGATTATTAAATTTTGTGGCAACATTTACATCCACAAAATGAGCAAATGTTACAGATCAGGGCTTGATTTCTTGTTTTATTGATTGTCCTGACTTAAGATGTTAATGATTGATTAATTGATTAATGTTAATGGAGAAATTTTAATGATGCAAACTAAACTTAAAAGTGTGTCAGGTGTACGTTTATTTTCTTGGGAAGCTGATTGTTAAACATTTACCAGCATACCACTGCCCCAAATGGGATTTCTCAGTTTAAGCAACTATGTGGCTTGTTCCAGGATGATTTTAGGTTATTTCCAAAACTCCTATCTACTCTGAAAAAGATAGACATTTTTCCACCTCTGAAATCAGGTAACCTCTGCAGATAAATCTAAAGAAGGATTAGGTAACTTGTATTTTATATCAGTGCATCCCATGCGCCAGATATTGTACTAAGTGCTTCCCGAATGTTGTCTCATTGGATCCCCACAACGATCCCGGGAGGTAAATGCCACTGCTGTACCCATTTTACAAATAGTAAATACCATTTTTATAGTGAACAGCAGAAAACCAAAGCTAGCATTTACTGTGTGCCAGGGACGGGGCCAAGTGCTTTGCAATTATCATCTTATTTGATTAGCACAACAACCCTGGGAGGCAGGTACTATTAATACCATTTTACACATGAGGAAACTTAGGAAAACAGAGGTTAAATGGCTTGTGGTCAGGATCACACAGGTAGTAAGTGTCTGAGGCTGGATTTGAACTCAGATCTTCCTGACTTCAGCTCCAGGGTTCTACCCATCTCACCACCTAGCTGTCAATTTGCCATTGGAATGAGTAGATAGTTCCCTCGCAGTGACTATTTTGAAGGGAAGCTTTCATTTGGATATATGAGGTCTGGGTTGCTTGTTTAGACAAATAACTTGTATTTTTCTCTGCATAGTGACACCTAAAACCTATCAAATTTTGATGTTTAGGAGGAGTGGTTACCAAGTTCCTTTGAGATTAGTGTATGAGGGCTGGGGGTCATTGTAAAAGTGAGCCCTCATCTGCCATACAAGATCCCAACAGGGGAGACTGAGAGTAAGCAGCAGTCAATAGGGAGGTTTCAGAAAAAACAAATCAGGCCATTCTAGGACCCTTAGTGACAAACTTGAAGTGGGTATGCAGACCCCAGGTCAATGAATGAGGACAAAGACTTTATGGGGAAAGGATGTCTTTTAGCCAGATTAGGGACAGAACACTGCGTAGCTGCCCACTAGGACCTAGCCTCACCCTAATTTGGAACTCTGAGCACCCCTTCTGATTAAGCCTACATCGGGAGTCACGAAGAAGCAAGCACATTTCAGTTGACACTGAGAGATTTCTGAGAAAACTATTGACTCTTTCCTCTGAGACTGAGATTAAGCCAAAAATGGGTCTTTGAAATGCTCGATGCTAACTTTTCCTAGCATTCTGGTTCCACTTCCATAGAGCTTGCAGCACAAGCTGGGAACAGGTTGTATTTGTACATTGGTACAAGCTGTCATTAGTGGAAAACTAAAGGGAAGAATGAGCTGGGGGAGAGAGACAGAGACAGACAGACAGAGGGAGAGACAGGAAGAGAGAGAGAGAGACAGAGACACAGAGACAGCGACAGACAGAGAGAGCATCTTTTATGTTTGTTTTTCTTTTTTCTTTGGCTTCTTTACTCAGGAGAGGGGCCTCCTACTAGAAGATTCATGTCCTCCCTGTGTAAATCAACATGCTGGGGGCCTTTCTTTTCAGTGGTTTATCAAAAGGGAAGTGGTTTGCGTCGGAATGTTTTTGTTCTCTGGAATGGTCAGTGAGGCAACAGAGTCATGTGAGAATGATCAGAGGCCTCCGAGCCCCAGAGACTTAAACTCCTACTTCTGGACACCTGCTGTACATTCATCAGATGTTCGAATTTGAGAGATCTTAGAGATCATTGGGCAGTCAATTCAATAAATATTTATAACAACAATAGCTAACATGTGTATGTCGCTTGACATATAGCTACATATCAAATATCTCATTTGATCAAGTCTGTAAGGTAAGTGTTGTACAGATGAGGAAAACAGAGACAGAGTGGTTCAGTGCCCAGGGTTACCCAGCTACTACGTGTCTAGTAGCATTTAAACTCAGGTCTTCCTGACTTCAAATCTTTTGCTCTGTCCACTAAGTGATCCTGGCTGCTTCATTTAATTAATGTCTCTGATTCACAAAGGGATTGTGTTAGGTGCTGGGGATACAAAGGTAAAAAATGCCAGAGTGCATGACCTCAGGGAGCTTATGTTCTCTGTGGAAACCTAGGGTGGGAAAGCAAATGAAAACTGATAAATATAATACAATGTACCGAGTGTGGGGGTAGCAAGGAGGAGATCTAGACAAAGTATCCTTGTCTCACTGGAAAATGGAGAAGCCAGCCTCAGAGGTGATGTGTGTCTTAGGAAAGCAATGATAACTGGCGCTATGATCAGTTGTTAGGTGGCACTCTGGACATAGGGCTCAAAGTGGCCCTTGCTTGATGGGCTGTTACTCTAAGATGGATGCATAGATTTGAGTGGATAAGATAACTGCATTTACCTCCAAGGGTACTGGAGCTATTGTAGAATAGATCCCTTGGGGGCAAGCCTTGAAAAGAGATTTGCTTGAGGCAATATATCTTAGCTCAGGAGTTATTAACTTTTTTGGTGTCATATGGACCCTTAAGCAATCTGGTAAAGCCCTATAGACCCCTTCTGAAAAACATTTTTAATGCATAAAATAAAATATGTAGGATTCCAAAAGAATACAGTAATACAAAAGGAATATAGTAATGAAATATATGTATTTTAAAAGTTCACATATCCCAGGTTAAGAACCTCTGGCTTAGGGATTAGTCTGCTCCTTGCATGATGGAAAAAAATAGCCAGGTAACACCACCCACAATATTGTTCTTTGATAGAATGTGGGCTTCTTCCAGAGATGCCAAACTTGTGTTTTTCACTCATTTTTAAAGAAATTATGAATCACATTTAGAGCTAAATCCCTGAGAGGGAACTAGCTGGTGTCTTATAGATACTGCTATCACTCAGGCTACTAGGAAGCTAAGATATTTTTCAGAGAGGCCTGGTGTGGTCCTGGGGAGTAGCTTAGGCATCTGTTATTTGACATGGGCCTCTATTTAAAAACAAACATGAAAAATCCAGAGAAATCAATGAGCTCTTCATTGGGCTGGAACATACGACTCAAACCTGTAAGGTCTAGGAATATGGTAGAGAGTTTAGTGTTTACCTTAACAGATTTTCCTAGGCTCAGCTATCTAGCCCGTGGGAGCCAGCTCTCCATGGAGAGTGATAGTGGGACTTCATCTGTCCCTGCCTTTCTTAGAATTATCATTGACTTGGAATTAACCTCCAAATCATCATGCACCTTTACTTGATTTGTGTGAGTAGAGAAAAGGATGAGATACTTTGGGATTGCTGATTCATCATGGGGCCCAATCTAAGCTCCCTTTTAGCTTCAGGGTAATTGGAACCACAGTGGCCCCCAGTGGGCTGCCAGATTAATCACAGGCTGAAACTTCTCATCTCAAGGTGTGGGTGTGGGTGCGGGGGAATCATTCCTTTCCTCCTTAGCCAATACTTATGTGACCTACCCAGGTTTCATGGATTATGTATGAACATTCAAATTGTTGGATTAGTTTGTGTTGATGGATATCGAATCATTAACAATGAATTTTAGTAACCTTGTCGATGCAAATAAACTACTCGTTCTCCCATGGTTCTCTGTTAAGATTTTTCAAGGCCACATTGATGATTGTTGTGTATTGTTTTTTTTTTTAATCCAGAAAAAAAGGCATCGATTACAAATGAATCTGTGTTTAATAATACCTGTGTGAAGTGGAGAGTGAGTCCAGAAAGAGAGGACTTGAAGATGGTCTATCTGGTAAGGGAAACACTTGGTTTTTCTTCCTTGTAGAAAAAAGGGCATATTGGAGTCAAAATTTAATTACAGGCTTAATTAAGTGTAATAGTGATTAGGACCATATTTATTAAGACCCCGTTCCTTTGGAACTTCCTAATCCACTTGCTGTCCAAGCCTAGCACTGTTTCAATTCATTTTAGTCTAATCCTAGAGGCAGAGTGTCAAGTCCCTTTCACCTTTTGACGTTGTAGACAACTCTCTAGGTAGAAGTTTTGCAGAGAAGTTACTGCTGAGTTTTCTTACATTGGGTACTAATGAATTCATAGGTCCGGTTCCTACCCCTATCAATTTAACAAGCATTTGTTAAATGCCTACTAGTGTTAGGCACTGTCGATGGAAAACCAAAATATTCCCTCCCTTCTCAGAGTTTCTGTTCTACTGGAGAAACAATATGTACACATGTAAGTAGATACACAGAGTGCTGCGCCTGGAGTCAGGAAGATCTGAGTTCAAATGCAGCCTCCGACACTTACTAGCTGTGTGACCCTAGGCAAGTCACTTCACCCTGTTTGCCTCAGTTCCTCATGTTTCAAATGAGCTGGAGAAGGAAATGGCAAACCACCCTAGTATCTTTGCCAAGAAAACCCCAATGGAGTTGTGAAGAATTGTATGTAACTGAAAAACAGCCTACCGATAACATTACATTTGTTCTCCTACAGCTTTTTTTCAGGCACATATTCAGTTAAAGGAAGAAATTTGCTTGCTTGCGTTTTGGTATTTTCACTAATATTTATTCCTGAGATCACATGCCCCACAGCCTCGAAGGAGAACTGGAAGTTAGAACAGCCTGCTTTTTACCTGCTGGTAGAAGGTTACAGAATGATAGCAAAGGTCTTTACTGTGAGCCACCTTTTGTTTAGATTGTTGTGTTTGTCCTTCATTCTCAAAGAGGACCATGACATCAGGGAGATGATGACATGACTTGCAGTTGACTTTGATTTGAGTGAGGGAGGGCTGTGCAAGGTCTCCAGCCTCACTTTCTCCTCCAGAGCCATCTGGGTCCAGGGGCCTGATATTCGCCAAGATGACTGGAGATGGTCCAGGATGCATTGGGGGACCCTGGCCCTTTTAGGCTAAGGTCTTTTCACATTCTCATTTTGAGTGAGGTAACGCCCACTCAGTGAACAGGCCTCTTTAAGAAGTGATTTGTCATCAATATCAAATTAATGAACATTGAACATTTTACTAATCACTGTGTGGGATCCTATTTTTAAATACATGGATGACCGATTCATTCATGACTTATCTCCTTCAGCTAAGTGGCTTGGTATGGAATGAAGTGTGGGGGGTGGGGTAGAGAGGGCAGGAGGCAGAGTTCAAGAAATGGAGTTTCTGGGATCTTTTTTCATCCAACATACTGACAACTCATTTCCTACCACAGATACACATTCGAGGACAGCAACGAGATGGGACAGAATTTGTCCATGAGGACTTATTTAACCTTACCACAAGCAGTCAGGAGCCTGAGGTCTGCCCACATCTCCATCAGGGCACCAACTATACTGTGACCATTAGGATTACCTCTCCTAGGCCCTCTGTTCCTGTAACTGTCAGGATCCAAACAGCTGGTAGGTGGTAGAGAAATCGTGTTAATGTATGACCCTTAAATCATAGACTACTCCCTTCTATGAAGGTGGGAATAATGTAGGGAAGCTCCTATCATGGCTGGGGTGGGATATAACTTCTTGACTCACGGGATGGTAGATGACCCAGCTCCAGAGCACATTGGAAAGCAGGAGAATGCTTTCCCTTAGCATCACTGTCTCCTGGCTTCTCTGGCTTCCTTCAAGTCCCAGCCAAAATTCTGTCTTTCACAGGATGTCTTTCCCAGATCCTTTTAATTTTAGTGCGTTCAGTCTGTTAATTTTCTTCAATTTATCCTGTATATATCTTGTTTGTACATAATTGTTTGCATGTTTTCTCCCTCATTCAACCGTGAGTTGCTTGAAAGCAGGATCTGCCTTTTGTCCTGCCTTGTATCCTAGTGCTTTGCACAGTGCCTGATACACAGGAGGTGCTTAATACATGTTTGTTGGTTGACTTATTGACTGAAAGAATGGGTTTTTTTTGTTCAGAAGTGAATATTAGAAGTTCTAGCTAAAAAGATACCTCAGCCATTAGCCATTAGCCATTAGCTAAAGCCGTTAGCTTTTGCTGCCTCGAGGTACTTAAAGAGCCTGACAGTTGTGAGTCCTGAATGAACAATGATAGTGTGCTTTTGTTGGAAGAACAGAGCTCTAGATTTATAGAGAAAATAGAACCCACTTAGAAGCATGGTGCAGAATGTGGGCAAAGGCAGGATGCAAAATAAATAACATTTGTGGCCGAGAGACCTTTCTACGAAATGCTATAACATTAAACACTAATAATGACAATGATGATGATAATTAGCACTTATATAGCACCTACTAAGTGCTACTTAATATACCAGCTGCTTTGCAAATGTCACCTCATTTGATCCTCACAAGAAAGACTGGGAGGTAGGTGCTGTGAGTATCATCATTTTATTGTTGCTGTCTGCCAAGAAGACCCTCAATGGGTCCACAGAGGGGTTTTCTTGGTATAGATACTAGAGTGACTTGACCAGGGTCACACAGCTAGCCAGATCTGAATTTAGGAAGATGGGTCTTCCTGGCTCCAGGTCTGTCATTCTAGCCACTGCTCCACCTAGTTGCCCATTTTATAGTCGAGGAAACTGAGGCAGGCAGACAGGTTAAGTGGCTTTCTCAGGGTCACACAGCCACTAAGTGTCTGAGGGTAGGGTTTGAGCTCAGGTCATCCTGATTCAAGTACCGGCAGAGAAAGAACCTTGCCCAATGAATAATGAAGGATGAACAACAATCTGTAAGTAGTAGTAGCTGCCCCACTGGGGACCCAACTGGCCAGTTCCATTTAGACAATGCTGCTATTTCCTTCCTTCCTTCCTTCCTTCCTTCCTTCCTTCCTTCCTTCCTTCCTTCCTTCCTTCCTTCCTTCCTTCTTTCCTTCCCTTCCTCTCTCCCTCCTTCCTTCCCTCCCTCCCTCCCTCTTTCCTTCGTTCCTTCCTTTCTTCCTTCCTTCCTTCCTTCCTTCCTTCCTTCCTTCCTTCCTTCCTTATTGCTTCACAAGATATCTTGGGGTTTGGAGGATAGTTTTTTTTTCCTTTCCTACTTATTTATTCTATTTTTTTTTAAACTGGGGCAATTCGTCTTACATAGTTTTCATTTATAATTTTTTGAAATATAGCGCTGGTAAATCAGGTTTTGAGAAAGCCCATGGGGATTCGACTGGAGCTATTTGACTATGCCTTTAAACCCAAATTACTCTGGCTCTCATTGATTGGCCAAGAATAGGTCCCAGCCCAAGCCTCACTTGCTCACATGTGGGTTTTGATGGCTCAGAGCAAGTGTAAATAGCAATTGTTTCTGTTCTGGCCAGAAATCCTGAGCAAAAGTCTTCCTAGCCCAGACTCATTCTTTTGAGGAGGCAAACTAGACCATCTTTTGCCTCAATTCTTACCCAGCTTTTATTACTGAATGGGTATTGTTGAAGACAAACTGAGACCTGGGAAAGGCCAAGATCTCCCGCTGCCTTCAGGGCCATTGCCAGTTGTTCTGACCTGGGTCTTGGACTCCCAATAACTCCGGAGGAGGGGAGTGAGGCTGATGATTTTGCACAGTTCTGCCTCACTTAAATTGTTGATGTCATTGGTCCTCCTCGAGAATGGAGAATGAACTATAGAGTCAGGAGGATCAGAGTTTAAATTCTTCCTCTGATAAACGGCAACCTTGTAAGCTTGGGCAAGACAGCTCTCGAAGACTAAAAATTATCAGCAAAGTTCTGATCTGAATGAGTGTGTGTGTGTGTGCGGCATGCACACTTGCGAGCTCATGTGAGTATGTGTGTTTCCAGACGAGAGTTGAACCCAGCCCTAATCCTCACCCCTACCTCCCAATTAATTAACTAAAAAATTCCTAACTACCATGATGTCCCCTTTGTCTAGCTTTGATTACAAACCCAATCGCCACTCTTTAGGTCGATATAACAGATATTCAATGTTCTCACCAAATTATTTTCCTGTTAAATAACCACTTAACTGATATAGATGGGTGTTCCTTCTAAATTATATTCAATTAAGATTGACTAGTTCTGCCCGTAGGCCTTCTCTTTGCTCACAGAAACTGTTCATTTCTTTTACAGTTCTGTGGAAAAAGGTCATTTCTTTTTCCCAACTATAGGCAGATTGTTCCCTTTAGCTCACAAATTGGAGCCACATTCTAAACTGACCTGTAAAAGGGCCAAGTACATATTTTTCTTCTTCATGCTTTCTATTAGAACCATATATTCTTCGCAGTCCCGTGTGAAACTTACCATTTATGTACCAAATATAAAACTAAACAAAAACTGGTTTTATTACATGGTACTTTATTGATATTTGGATACACAGATGAATCTATGATTCTCATCAATTTATATGGTCCTTCCCATGATGCCAATTACTTCCATCTTTGCCTGCTTTTCTAGATGACTATTGTCTCCTGTAGTCCACCCAACTTACTGGAAACATTCTTATATTGACACCATCAGGAAACAAGTGGAGCATCTTGGCTGTCCTATTATTCTGCACTCATTTTTTAATGCATACATATCCCTGATGATATTATTAACTCTGGTCCTTCTTTGAAATTTCTTATTTGTTATATTACTGCTTGCTCTTTCCCACCATGAGCACCTCATATATTGATGTCAAGGTTATTTTTTGAGGGTAGGTATATGTTTGTATTATATTTAATTCAATTCGGCAAACATTTATTGTACATTTACTATGTGCCAAGCCTTGAGCTGGAACACTGGAGATATGAAGATAAGAATGAATAGCCCCTGCCCTCAAGGACCTTATGTTCTATTATTTAATACACTTAATAATGAAGTATGCAGGAGTGTGTTGGATGCAGCCTTTTTTTGGCTCTCAAGAGCTGATTGTTAAGTTTCATTGTGAGCATCTTATACCTTGGAAATTGGCCAAAGATGCAGAATAGTGCCTGATTTTGTTGCTGTTGATTACCTAGACCAGTAATGTGAAATTTATATGGAAATGGGGGTCACCGCATGTCCATAAGGACCCCTGCAGGCTGCATATTTAGTTAGAAAACTACACATTCATATTATTCCTTCATTGTATCTTTATTTTGTTAAATATTTCCCAATTTCTAGTTTGACTGCCTGTGGGAGGGTTGCAGGCAGTGTGCTTGATACCTCTGGTCTAGGCCTAAGAAAATGGTGGGGGTAGCCAGGTGATATGGTCCGTAGAGCAGTAGCTCTGCAATCAGGAGTTCCTGAGTTCAAATCCAGCCTCAGACACTTACCTCAAGAAAAAAAAATTTGATGAAGGAAATGTTAATAATGTATATTAAATTTAAAAGTGTGTATATACAATTTTTAAAAAAAACAAATAATGAGCCAGTTGTTAAACATATACCAGTACATCCCTGGAGGAATAGCATAATGAAGTTCTACTGAATTGAATATAACAACATGTAACCGACTCTAATTTTTTTAAGTGTTCAGCATGCTGTAATGAGAAAATCCCTGGACTTGGAATCCAAAAACCTGAGGTTCAGTATCTGTCATTAGGTATATTTATGGTCTTAGGCAAGTCACTTCCATTCTTTTGATCTCATTTTTCAAGCTAAGGGGTTGGATTAGATGGATTAGTCTCTTCCAGCTCCAAACATCTGTAGTTTTATGACTCCTCAGTGACCTTCTGTGTCTAGTGTAGTTTCCATTCAATCAACCAACAAGAAGTCATTAAGTGTCTCCTGTGTGCCAGGCACATATATTATAGATGGCTCAAGGAAACCAAGTTTATCTGATAACTAAGCTTTTCATCAGCTTGGTGTGTTGAGTAGTCTGTGAAAGAGCTATATTCTCTTGGAGAGGCTGTGTGGTTCAGTGAATAGGATTCTAGATCAGGGGTCAGAGGACCTATATCCAAATCCTAGCTTTTACACTAATTATTTAAGTGACCTTGGTTAAGCCACTTCTCTGAGCCTCATCTTCCTCAACTCTAAAATAAGGGGGTAGGACTAGATGGTAACTGAAATTCTTTTCTAGCATTAAATCTTTGCTCTTAGAATTAGTCTTTCCTTCTGCTCCTTGATGGCCATTATTTTTCTGTGTCCAAAAAATGGCAAGATCTTTTGAATCATGAAATACCAATCCGAAATGATGCTATGGGGAAAAGAATGCTTAATTAAATTGTTTGCTAAATAGTTTAAACTTTCCCTTAGAGCAGTGGTATCAAATTCAAATAGGAAGGGAGGGTAGTGGAACTAAACTGTCCATATAGATCCCTGCAGGCTGTATATTGACTTGGAAAACCACACGTTTATTTATTTCCTTTTTTTAAAATTAATACATCAACACATTAAAATCTGATAGGCACTACATTTCAATCTGGTTTGGGACACACTTGGGGAAAGATGTTACCTGCATTTGGCCACCAGCCGTATGTTTGACACCTTTGCCTGAGAATAATTTGGGAGGGGGGAGTAGTAGCAGGAATGCAAATAAGCAAAAACCAATATTTTTCCTGTTATATCTTTTAAACAATATGTCAAACCACAGTGGGTAATTGGGTGTCATTTCTTAAGTGCAGATTTATTCAGGAGTTAAATAGAATTATATAGGAAGTGTTCACATGCTTGGAGTATACAGTGCCCTCCTCCCCCAACTCACAGAAGAATGCCCCCAGTGCAATGGGCACGTAAGAACAATTCGTTCCCATGGTCATGAAGGCAGCTGAAGCAGGTGCTGTGGAGCACTTAGAGCTTGGTCAGATGTCAAAGATGGTTAGCCGCTGCATCCTGGGCCATGGCCAATTGTCCTGACTTCTGTCCTGTTCCTGGACTTCAATAACTCTGGAAGAGAGAGTGAGACTGACAACTATGTGCAACTCTGCCTCACTTAAATCCAACTCAGGCACCCTGTGATATCATTGATCCTCTTAGAAAACAAAGGACAAACAACAGTAAGAATTCTATAGGAGTACAAAGACCGGACCATAGCCATCTGCAGAAGCATTATAGTAGGATCTAGTCCTTGAATTAAAGTCTTCCAAGCAGGTGGCATCAGGCAGCTAGGTGGCAGAGTGGATAGAATGCCAGGCCTGGAGTCAGGAAAACCCTTCTTTCTGAGTTCAAATATGACCTCAGACGCTTACTAACTGTTTGACCCTGGGCAAATTACTTCACCCTGTTTGCCTCAGTTTCCTCATCTATAAAATGAGCTGGGTGAGGAAAAGGCAAACCACTCCAGTATCTTTGCCAAGAAAACCCCAAATGGGATCCCAAAGGTCAGACACAACTGAAAAGACTGAATAGCAACAAAAACCTTCTGCTCCCTCCCTTCCTGCTCCTCATTTCAGAGGATCATACATTTAGAGCTGGAATCATCACTAAACATATCTAAATATGGGGGGGGTGTGTGCACACGTGCACGCACACATGCAGGTGTGCACATGTGCATGTGGGTGTGCTCATGTATGTGCAATGTATGCACACACCTCTAGGAGATGGGGGGGGATTTGAACTGAGTCAATCAATTGGATAGCCTCTACTCCCTTGAAAGGAACTGAAAGCTTCTGTAACCTGATACATCGATCGGGTGAGAGCACATCTCTTACTGACTCAATCATAATCTTTAGATTAAATATGAAAAGGTCCTTGGTCAATTTGAAAGTCATTGAATGAACTGGAGTGACATTACACAGGTAGAGTGGTTGAATTGGTTGAGAAAGCTCGGTCATGCCCTTTGGATTGGTTATCTGTTAGATAACGAGCCAGGTTATTTAAACCCAGGGATTTAATCCTCTTTCACCTTAGTGGTAGAAGCCATTCCAACCATGCCCTGGACAAAGAATCACTTGGGGTTGGAGAGAAAGAGAGTGACTTGGCCAGAGCTTTGTCCTCGGTCTCTTTTGATCAGGGGAGAACCTTGTGAAATTTGGAGGATTATAGTGTTTGGAGTTTTTTATTTACTCCTTAGCAGTATCCTTGAGACAGCAGTTTCTGGCAGCAGTGTCTGTATCGGGAGGTAGGAACAGACGGGCCAGGATGAAAAAAGCAGATTCAATGTTCTCTGATAAGCCCACAGGAGATCCACACCATGCTTAAGGAGAACTTTGTTAGTACTTCACAAAAGGGAGGAAGGGACTTGAAACAACCAGGACGCTCGTCGTAGACAGTGGGGCCTCATGTGCTTTACCACAAGAAACCATCCCTGACTCCTTAGGACCGTCCCCAGGGTGATCTTTAGGATCCTAAGCTGAAAAGTCATCCAGTCCAATCTTCTTATTTTACAGATAAGGAAACTGAGGCCTAGAGAAGGAAACTTATTTCAAGTCACATAGGGAAAAAGTAGAAGAGACGATTAAAAAAAAAAAAAACACAACAGGTTGTCTCAGTTCGGAGCCAGTATTCTTTTCAATGCGATTTGCCTAAATGATCTCATTTGTTTCTATGTCCTCTTCTGAATTTTCTTTTCCTTATGTGATTTTCCCCTGGTTATTATAATTGTTTCTGTAGTTGTAGCCTGTGCATATGGTTATATTGGTCTAACTCTTCTCACTCTGTATCACCTCATGTAAGTCTTTTGTTTGGGGGCAGGTATTATTTATGTAACCCATCTGCCTTCCTGGGTAGACGCTAGTCTCCTATGGATTAATCTTCATCCTGGGAGCTTGACCCCAAATGGTCAGATTCTTTCCTTTTGCCCTGCTGCCCCAACCTGGATCAATCCAGGAAAATCTTCAAGATACAACCTAGATACAGCCATGTCTGGGGTGTTTCGAAGGTGCATGGCAGTAGCCCCAAATCCTCCACAGGTGCTCAATATACAACATAATTATGGGTTATAGGACAACCTTTATTTCACCCTAAAGAAAATACGTAAAATCCCAAGGACTCACAAGAGCCCATGAACAAATACAGAAGAATAAAACATTCGTGTAGCTCATCAGCTCCCCTCCTGCAAAAGAGAACTGAACTTGGGATTGCTTTTAGGGTAACCTTTTGTTATGTTTGCCAGCAGAACGGTTAGCGTTACCCTATAGTTACACTCCCACTGCAAGTGAAACATTCTTTGGAGCTTAATAACCAAACACCTTCCCTTTTCATTGGACCTGCCCTGTCCAAGTAACTTGTTGACTCTGTTCTCCAAGTAGGAAGCAATATAAGAACCATGCAGACTGTCTTATTCCTTATTCAAGGAGGAGGATACAATCAGAAATTTTCTCTCTCCAGGTCTAGTGCTCAGATTCTTAAACCAAGGAATTCTTGAGCTTGGAGTTTTCAGTGAGACAACTATCAAAGTTGGTGCTTCACAGGCAATCTCTCCTCCCTCCTCAAAGGCTAGATTCTGAGATAAAAGTGCTTAGGGAATTCACCCCTACCACCACTTCCCCCATCACAGGAGGTTGAAGTGTTCAGGAACAGTATCTTTGAACTCAAGCTTCATGCAAACACAGGTCTCCCACTGCTATGGACTTCTATAACTTACCAGTGCTGACTCTGGTCTGGTAAAGTTGTGGGGAGGAGAATTTCCCATTTTTTTGCTTCACTTTGGAAGAACACTAAGAGAATAACTGGAGAGAGTGCTCAATATCCAAGCTTTGGAGAGTTGGGCCAGCTTGCATTTATAGACAGTGAGAAGGGGTGGCTACTCTTGAATAAGCTAAGACTGTATATTATAAACTGTCTTCAAAATAATGATCCATACCCTGTAATCTCATCACTCTGATTGGTAAATTTATTCAATTTATTCAGGCTAACAATGGCCCATTTTCTATAATTTTATCAGGGTGTTGGGAGAGTTCTTCAGTTTCATGAGGAGCTCCCATGATTCACCCTCCTTACACCCATATTTGTCATTTTTTATGGTATAATATTTTCTTGGTATCATGTACCATAATTTGTTCAGCCATTTCCTAATATTGGAAATTAGATTATTTCTAAGTTTTTACTATTATGAATAATACTGCTAGGATTATTTTGTTGCAGAGAGAGCTTCTCTACTCCCTCCCTTCCCTCAGCTTCTATAAGTTGGGTAGAAATTGAGTTTGATCATTAAGAAGACAGGAAACAAGTGATTTGTTCTCAAAACCCATCAAATATCATGCTACCTTCTTGTTTTTCCTTCGCTGGATTACAGGGTAGTGGTGTCTGTCTGGAAGTCAGTTTTGGGGTACTAGGTTTTAGGCATTCTGGTTCCTCTGACAGTTTGGTGCAAGCTATGAGAAGAGATTCACAAACATATTTTGGGAAGGTCAGTGATAACAATGTTTGGGAAGCCATTAATTTGGACAGGCTGGAGTTCTGAAGACTGATAGTAATACAGGATTATGAGACAGCAAAGGAAAACAAATGGAGAGATTATAAAGATAACCAGAAGAGTAAAACTTTTGAAAGAGGAAGGATATGATAAATGAACTAACCAGAAAAGTAATGTATGGAGTCAACATGAAAAATAAAGGAAAAAAGAAAATTTTCTATAGAGAAGTAGAAGAAAGAATAAAAGAACAAAAAATGTTATGCAGTGCTTTTGGCAGATATATGGAAAATTAAGGCACTTTGTCTTGGTTATGGTAGATTTTAATTCTGCTTAGGGCATTTTGGGCAATGTCCCAGTTTTGAAGGTAGAAAGAATATACTGTTTGAAGTGAATGAGTTATAATGAGACAGATAAAGATAAAGGTGATCCTTGAATATAGGTTCTGAAATATTTTATCATTTTATTAAACCCCTGCTCAAAATGTCAAAGTTGTAAGGGCACAGGAGAAAACTTGGACTTTCTATGATTTGTTATTTTTTTTAAATTATCCTTTTACTTTTTTCTGTGATGGTTGATTTTCAGCTAAGCAGCTGTCTTACACCACGTTAGTGACATTTAAAAATTCTGTAGACAAGTCTGTCTCTAGAATGACTTATTGTCATTATTTTCTGTCTCTCTGTCCCTCTCTGTCTCTCTCTCTCTCTCTCTCTGTCTCTCTCTCTCTCTGTCTCTCTCTGTCTCTCTCTCTGTCTCTCTCTGTCTCTCTCTGTCTCTCTCTGTCTCTCTCTCTGTCTCTCTTCTCTCTCTCTCTCTCTGTCTCTCTCTCTGTCTCTCTCTCTGTCTCTCTCTGTCTCTCTCTCTGTCTCTCTCTGTCTCTCTGTCTCTCTCTGTCTCTCTCTCTCTCTCTGTCTCTCTCTGTCTCTCTCCTCTCTCTGTCTCTCTCTCTGTCTCTCTCTCTGTCTCTCTCTGTCTCTCTCTCTGTCTCTCTCTCTCTGTCCTCTCCCTCTGTCTCTCTCTGTCTCTCTCTCTCTCTCTCTCTCTCTCTCTCTCTCTCTCTCTCTCTCTCTTTTCTTATAAGAATAAATGGAGGGAATAAAATGGAGAGATCAAAGTCCTATCTTGACTTTTCACAAACACACAGGGTGTTGGGAAAAAAACCTGATTTTTCTCTATGGCTGAAGTCTAAGTGTTTTCTACCTGGGGAAGAAAATGTAATGTTCTTTTGTTATAAAATTTGCTTCAGGGTTAGCATTGGCTGCGTGATTGCTGGGCTCTGCAGAGCTTTTTTTTTTTTTTTACGGCAGCCTTGCTCTGATTCATCACTCAGGCACCATGTTCTGCCTACTCAAAGAAAAGAAAATGGAGCATTCAAAGGGAACTCAAGACTAGGAGGCATAAAATGATTTTTCCATGCTGTGTTTGAAATCAGGTCTGTCTTCACCTTGATTTACTTCCATAGGGCCTAGCCAAGCAGTTCCTGAGTCATGCTCTGCCTGGGAAAAGAACCTCTCCTCATTGTCCCTTTAATAATAATAATTCACATTTGATATTGCATCTTGAGCTTTGTGAATCACTTTCCGTACATTCTCAGCTGACCTTCACAGTAACCCTGAGAGGCAGGTGTTGGAACTATTATTACCTTTTTGTTAAATAGATCAGAAAACTGAGGCTGAGAAGTTATATGACTTGCCTAGGCTCAGGGGTGGGGAACCTGCGGCCTCAAGGCCACATGTGGCTCTGTAGGTCCTCAAGTGTGGCCTTTTGACTGAATTCAGACTTCACAGAACAACTCCCCTTAATGAAGCAATTGGTTCTGTAAAACAAAGACTCAATCAAAAGGCTGCACTTGAGGACCTAGAAGGCCACATGTAGCCTCGAAGCTGCAGATTCCCTTCTCCTGCCCTGAACTCTCCCTTCCTTCTACTTTCCCCATTACTGTAGAGGGCAGCACGATCTTCCCAGTCCCTCAGGCTTGAATTCTAGAAGTTACCCTGGACTCCTCACTATGGGGGTAGGACCCTCCCCCATATCCAAGCTTTTGCCAAGGCCTGTCATTTCACCTTTGCAACATCTCCCGAATACGCTCTGTTTTCTCCTCTGAAACTGCTGTCACTCTAGTGTAGGCCCTCAACCCTACACACGGACTATTGCAATAGCCTGCTTGTGGGTCCTCCTGCCTCAAATCTCTCCTCCTCTAATCCATCCTCCAGTCAGCTACTAATGTGATTTTCTTAAAGTGCAGGTCTGATCAGATAACTCAATAAACTCTAGTAGTTTCCTATTGCCTCCAGGACCAAATACAAAATCCTCTATTTGGCATTCAAAGCCCTTCATAATCTAGTCCCCGCTTACTTTTCCAGTCCTTTTATATCTTGCTCTCTAACATATACTCTTTGATCCAATGACATCCCGACTATTCCACAAACAAAACGCAAAAGATGGAATCTCTTGGCTCTTGGATGTCCCATGTGTGGAACATTCTCCCTCCTAGCACCTTCCTGGCTTCCTTTAAATCCCAACTGAAATCACATCTGCTACAGGAAGCCTTCCCCAGCGCCTCTTAATTCCAGTGCCTTCTCTGGGTTAATTATTTCCTATCTATTTTGTATGTAGTTTGTACGTATTTGTTTGTATGTTGTCTCCCCTGTTAGATTATAAGCTCTTTCAAAGCAAGGACTGTCATTTGCCTTTTTTGTATTCCCAGCACTTAGCATGGTGCCTAGCACACAGTGGGCATTTATTAAATGTTTATTGATTAATTGATTGAAGTGTCAGACGGGATTTAAACCCAGGTCTTCCTGGACTCCAAGTTCAGTGCTCTGTCTACTACTTCACTCAATTACATGGCATGATTTCTGTCAATCCAGAGAGTTAAAACTACCCCATTCTGAGGGTTCTAGTAAATGCACTTTTGACTGTTGGTCGCTTGTTTTCATTTTGGTCATAATGCAGATAGGGTTTTTTTTTTCCTTCCTATATTCCATTCTATCCAAAGTTCAACTAAGTAAGAGGAGAGCCCTAGAGTGTAGCGGAAATGGGGCCAACAGGTCATGATGATTAAGGGCAGTCATCAGGGTCCAGAGTAGAATTCCTCAGGGAGAGTGAGGCATGTCTCCCCTTTGATACAAGAGGAAGCAAACCAGAGGCCATGCCAAGCCAAGCCCAAGGTATCGGGAATGCCAATTCAACAGAAGCAGAGAAAGGCACATAGCCTGGCAATAATATACATCAAAGCTGGGAGGATACACTGTGGAAGCTGGACAAATAGTGGTTTGTTTGATGTCACTTCCCTGTCAAAGGAGGCAATGCTGCTGTGCCAGTTCTTGTCACTGCCCCAGGGTGGCCGTGAGTTTGAATAATACTTAACCCTGATAGTTTGTGTGAAAGTGAGGATTTTTAAAATATTCTATTTTCACTCTGCAGATGATGATGGATCCTTTGATGTTTCAGTATTCAATGAAACCTGTTTGAAATGGAAGAGGAATCCTAGAGACACCACAGAAGAACAAATGTACCAGGTAAGACCTCCCTTGAAATCCTGCCTCTGACTACATGATCCTAGACAATTTACTTAACTTTTTTGATCTTTAGACAATTCCCTAGAACTTATCTGCTAAGACAGTGACTGAATGAGGGAGTTCCCTATTCCCTTGGAGATAGGTTTTCTGCATAAGGAAATCAGATGTTTCCTGTATTTCAGTAACTGACCTACATTCTTTATTTTTGGCTTTTTAACATCAATGTGAATGATCATAACTCATTTCCCTATAAAATAGTCAACTGAATTTTGAATTTAAATCATTTCTTGAATTTATGCCTACATAAAAGTGTGCCTTTTTGTTTTTTATTTTTTAATTAAGATTTTTTATTTTTAGTTTACGACACTCAGTTCCACATGTTTTTGAGTTCCAAATTTTCTTCCCCTCCTTCCCCTTCTCCCCAAGACAGCATGGAGTCTGATATATGTTCTACATATACCTTTGCATGTAGTCAAGTTGTAAAGAAGAATTGTGACCAATGGAATGAATCATGAGAAAGAAGAAACAAACCAAAAAAAAAAAAGAGGGAAAAAAAGAGAGCAAACAGTTTGCTTCAATCTGCATTCAGCCTCCATAATTCTTTCTCTGGATGTAGATAGCCCTTTCCATCATGAGTTGTTTGGAGTTGTCTTTGAACCTTGTATTGCTGAGAAGAGCCAAGTCTATCAAAGTTAGTTATCACAGAAGCAATATGTCTGTGGTTGTGTACAATGTTCTCCTGGTTCTGCTCCTCTCACTCAGCATCATATCATGTAGGTCTTTCCAGGTTATTATGAAGTCTGTATCTTCCCCATTTTAAATTCCACAATAGTATTCCACTAAATTCATACACCACAACTTGTTTAGCCATTCCCCAATTGATGGACATTCCCTTGATTTCCAATTCTTTGCCACCACAAAAAGAACTGCTATAAATATTTTTGTACATACGGATCTCTTTCCCACTTGTGTGATCACTTTAGGATACAGCCCTAGAAGTGGTATTGCTGGGTCAAAGCGTATGAACATTTTTATAGCCTTTTGGGCATAGTTCCAAATTGCTCTCCAGAATGGCTGGATCAGTTCACAACTCCACTGACAACGTAACAGTGTTCCAATTTTCCCACATCCTCTCCAACATTTATCATTTTCCTGACAAGAGAGATGTGGTACCTAAGAGTTGTTATGATTTGCATTTCTCTAATCAATAGTGATTCAGAGCATTTTTTCATATGCCTATAGATATCTTTAATTTTTTCCTCTGAAAACTGCCTGTTCATATCCTTTGGCCATTTCTCAATTGGGGAATGATTTGTGTTCCTATAAATTTGGCTCAGTTCCATGTATACTTTAGAGATGAGGCCTTTATCAGAGACACTGGTTGTAGAGATTTTCTCCCAGTTTTCTTCTTCCCTCCTAACCTTTGTTGCATTGGCTTTTTTTATGCAAAAACTTTTCAATTTAACATAATCAAAATTATTCATTTTGCATTTTGTAATGCTCTCTATCTCTTGTTGTGTCATGAATTCTTTGCTTTTCCATAAATCTGATAGGTAAACTATTCCTTGCTCTCCCAAATTGCTTATAGTATCAGCCTTGATTCCCAAGTCATGGACCCATTTTGACTTTATTTTAGTATATGGTATAAGATATTGGTCTATGCCCAGGTTCTGCCATCATTTTCCAATTTTCCCAGCGGTTTTTGTGAAATAGTGAATTCTTAGCCCAGAAGCTGGATTCTTTGGGTTTATCAAAGAGCAGATTGCTATAGCTGTTGACTACTGTGTCTTGTATACCTCACCTATTCCATTGATCCACCACTCTGATCTTAGCCAGTACCAAGTAGTTTTGATGACTGCTG
Organism: Trichosurus vulpecula; assembly: GCF_011100635.1. Lineage (NCBI taxonomy): Eukaryota > Metazoa > Chordata > Mammalia > Diprotodontia > Phalangeridae > Trichosurus > Trichosurus vulpecula. The sequence continues at coordinate 556,926,148 of NC_050573.1, read as the reverse complement.
CTTTATAGTACAGTTTAATATCTGGTGTGGCTAGGCCACCTTCCCTAGCATTTCTTTGCATTAATTCCCTTGATATTCTAGACCTCTTGTTCTTCCAGATGAATTTTGTTATTATTTTATCCAGCTCTGTAAAATAACTCTTTGGTAGTTTGATTGGTATGGCATTGAATGAGTAAATTAATTTAGGTAAAATTGTCATTTTTATTATATTAGCTCGGCCTAACCACAAGCAACTGATCATTTTCCATTTGTTTAGGTCTGACTTCATTTGTGTAAAAAGTGTTTCATAATTATGTTCATATAGGCCCTGGGTTTGTCATGGCAGGTAGACTCCCAAATATTTTATAGTGTCTAGAGTTACTTTAAATGGAATTTCTCTTTCCATCTCTTGCTGCTGGGCTTTACTAGTAATGTACAGGAATGCCGAGGATTTATGTGGGTTTATTTTATATCCTGCAACTTTGCTAAAGTTGTTTATTATTTCAAGTAGTTTTTTACTTGATTCTCTAGTATTCTCTAAGTAAATCCTCATATCATCTGCAAAAGTGATAATTTAGTTTCTTTTTTGCCTATTCTAATTCCTTCCATTTCTTTTTCTTCTCTTATTGCTATGGCTAACAATTCTAGTACCAAATTGAATAATAGGGGTGATAATGGACATCCTTGTTTCAACCTGGATCTTACTGGGAATGCATCTAGCTTATCCCCATTACATATAATGCTTGCTGATGGTTTTAGGTAGATGCTATTTATAATTTTAAGGAAGGCTCCATTTATTCCTATGCTTTCTAATGTTTTTAGTAGGAATGGGTGTTGCATTTTGTCAAAAGTTTTTTCTGCAGCTGTTGAGATAATCATATGGTTTCTGCCAGTTTTGTTGTTGACATGGTCAATTATGTTGATAGTTTTCTTAATATGGAACCAGCCTTGCATTCCTGGAAAAAATCCTACCTATCGTTGGCCCAAGCCATGGCGGCAGCAGTCTCGGTGGGGATTCCAGGCCGTGGGGGAGCCAGGTTGGGGCTGGAGCCTGCCGGGGAGGTCATCCACCTGAACGTGGGGGGCAAAAGGTTCAGCACCTCCCGCCAGATGCTCACCTGGATCCCCGACTCCTTCTTCTCCAGCCTCCTGAGCGGGAGGATTTCCACCCTGAAGGATGAGACTGGAGCAATCTTTATCGACAGGGACCCCACGGTCTTTGCCCTCATCCTCAACTTCCTGCGCACCAAGGAGCTGGACCCCAGGGGTGTCAACGGCTCCGTTCTCCTGCATGAAGCCCAGTTCTACGGGATCACCCCTCTGGTCTGGCGTTTGCAGCTCCGGGAGGAACTGGACCGGTCATCCTGCGGGAATGTCCTTTTCAACGGATACTTGCCCCCACCAGTGTTTCCGGCCAAGCGGGGAAGCCGCACAGCCTCGCAGGTCCCCAGCTGTCAGGCGGCCGGCCAGCCCCTGTGCGCCGCAGCCACACCATGCCTCCCAAGTTGGGTAACGCAGGGCTGCTGGGAAGGTTGCTGGAAGACAAGGCACCCCCCCCCCCCACCTCAGGGACTCCGGATGAGTCCCTGGTGCGGCTGGTCTGCGGTCACCACAACTGGATTTCCGTGGCCTACACACAGTTTCTGGTGTGCTACAGGCTGAAGGAGACATCAGGCTGGCAGCTGGTGTTCTCAAGCCTGAGGCTGGACTGGCCCATTGAGCCTCTGGCACTGACTGCCCGTGTCCCCGGTGGTGCCCTGGGCGAGCATGACAAGATGGTGGCTGCCGCTGCTGGCAGTGAGATCCTGCTCTGGGCCCTGCAAACAATGGCAGTGAGATCGGCGTGTTCCAGCTGGATGTTCCCGTTGAGTCTCTGTTCTTCGTGGGAAACCAACTCATTGCTACCAGCTCCACAGGCCGCATCGGGGTCTGGAATGCCGTCACCAAGCATTGGCAGGTCCAGGAGGTCCAGCCACGATGCCGCCGGCTCCTTCCTGATGCTCAGCTGTAATAACGGAGCCATCTACTACTTAGATGTGCAGAAATTCCCCCTCAGGATGAAGGACAATGACCTGCTAGTGAGTAAACTGTACTGGGATCCGGCCCAGGATGGAGTCACTGCCCTCAGTGTCTATCTCACACCTAAGACCAGTGATAGCAGTAACTGGCTGGAGATAGCCTATGGCACCAGCTCTGGCGGGTCCGCGTGGTTGTGCAGCACCCAGAGACCGTGGGCTCAGGGCCCCAGCTTTTCCAGACTTTCACTGTGCCCCGCAGTCCTGTTATCAAGATTATGTTGTCTGAGAAGCACCTCATCTCTGTCTGTGCTGATAACAATCACGTGCGGATGTGGTCAGTGACCTGTTTTCGGGGTATCATCTCCACCCAGCCAGGCTCTACCCCTCTGGCCTCCTTCAAAATCCTGGCACTGGAGGTGGCCGACAGCCACGTGGGCTGCAGTGCTGGCAACGACATTGGCCCATACGGGGAGAGGGATGACCAGCAGGTTTTCATCCAGAAGGTGGTGCCTAACTCCAGCCAACTCTTTGTACGACTATCATCTGCTGGCCAGCGGGTGTGCTCCGTGCATTCCGTGGACGGCTGTCCCGCAACGGCCTTCACAGACTACGAGTGTGAGGGTTCCCGGAGGCTGGGCTCACAGCCCCGACGCTACCTCCTCACTGGCCAAGCCAACGGCAGCCTCGCCATGTGGGACCTTACCACAGCCATGAACCGGCTGGGCCAGGCTCCAGCGGGAGGTCTGACTGAGGAGGAGCTGTTGGAGCAGCTGGAACAGTGTGAGCTGGCTCCTCCTGGGCCGACAGTGTGGAGCCTGGCCCCTAGACCCTCACCCCGGGCTTCCATCTGCAGCTTCCAATCAGAGGCTAGCGTAGACTCCAATCTGAGTCATCAGGGGAGCCCAGGCCCCCCACAACCGGAGGCCCGGAGACAGGGGCCTGGTAGCTTTGTGGAACGGTGTCAGGAGCTAGCCTGGAGTGGGCCAGACTCCCGGCGGCCCCCCACACCAGCCCCCCAGCCTCATCCTGGCTCTGGGGGTCCTCTGTTACACCCAAAGGCTCCACTCAGCGAGACATCCTTCTGAATGCCTGGTCTGCCTAAGGGAGGATGTGCGAAGTGCCTTCAGATGTCTGTCCCCACCTGTCTGTCCATTGTCTTATTCCCTCTTGTCACCGTGGGGTCAGGGCTGGGGTCCCCATGGAGCCGTCACTGTTACAACCCTGCCACAAGAAGCCAAAGTCACCCTGCACTCTCCCCAATGCACACCAATAAAGTGTTCCCCATGGTTAAAAAAAAAAAATCCTACCTGTTGATAGTGTATTATTCTGGTGATAAGTTGCTGCAATCTTTTTGCTAAAATTTTATTTAAAATTTTTGCATCAATATTCATTAGGGAAATTGGTCTATAATTTCTTTCTCTGTTTTGGCTCTTCCTCGTTTGGGTATTAGTACCAGATTTGTGTCATAAAAAGAATTTGGTAGGGCTCCTTCTTCACCTATTTTCCCAAATAGTCTATAAAGTATACGAATTAATTGTTAATTATATGTTTGATAGAATTCACATGTTAAACAATTTGGCCCTGGAGATTTTTTCCTAGGGAGTTCATTGATGGCTTGCTCAATTTCTTTTTCTGAGATGTGGTTATTTAAATATTTTGCTTTCCCTTCTGTTAACCGGGGTGATTTATATTTTTGTAAGTACTCATCTATTTCCCTAAGACTGTCAAATCTATGGGCATACAATTGGGTAAAATAATTTCTAATTATTATTTTAATTTCCTCTTCATTGGAGGTGAATTTGCCCTTTTCATTTTTTATACTGGTAATTTGGTTTTCTTTTTTTTTTAATCAAATTAGCCAAAGGTTTATCAATTTTATTGTTTTTTTTCATAAAATCAGTTCTTAATTTTATTTATTAATTTAATAGTTTACTTAATTTAAATTTTATTAATCTCTCCTTTGATTTTCAGTATTTCTAATTTGGTATTTAATTGGGGATTTTCAATTTGTTCTTTTTCTAGTTTTTTCAGCTGCATGCTCATTGATCTCCTTTTTATCTATTTTATTCATTATTATAAGCATTTAGAGATATAAAACTTCCCCTAAGAACTGCTTTTGCTGCATCCCATACGTTATGGTATGTTGTCTCATTATTGTTATTCTCTTGAATGAAGTTATTAATTGTTTCTATGATTTGTTATTTGACCTACTCATTCTTTAGGATTAGATTAGTTTCCAAATAATTTTTAATTTATTTTCCATGGTTCTTTATTACAAATAATTTTTATTGCATCATGATGTGAAAAGGATGCATTGACTATTTCTGCCTTTTTGCACTGGATTATGAGGTTTTTATGTCCTAGTACATGGTCAATTTTTGAGTATGTGCCATATACCACTGAGAAAAAAGTATATTCCTTTTTATCCCCATTCAGTTTTCTGCATCATATCTGCCTTTTCTAAAATTCTATTCACCTCCTTAACTTCTTTCTTGTTTATTTTGAGGTTAGATTTATCAAATTCAGAGAGGTAGTGGTTGAGCTTCCCCACTAGTATAGTTTTGCTGTCTACTTCTTCCTGTAACTCCCTTAACTTCTCCTCTAAGAATTTGCATGCTATAGCACTTGGCACATATATGTTAAATAATGATATTGCTTCATTGTCTATGGTGCCCTTTAGCAGGATATAGTGTCCCTCCTTATCACTTTTAATTAGATCTGTCTTTGCTTTTGCTTTGTCTGTTTTTTTTTACTTTAGCTGAAGCATAATATATTATGCTCCAGCCTTTTACCTTTACCCTGTGTGTATCCCCTTGTTTCAAATGTATTTCTTGTAAACAGCATATTGTAGGATTATCGTTTTTAGTCCATTCTGCTATCTGCCTCCATTTTATGGGAGAATTCATCCCATTCACATTCATAGCTATGATTACTATCTGTATCTTTTTCTCCATCCTATTCCCCCCCGTTTATGCTTTTATTTCTCCCTTCCACCCCTCAAAAGAGTTTTGCTTTTGGCCACCACCTTCCTCAGTTTACCTTCCCTCTTGATTCCCCTCCCTTATCTTACCTTTTTCCCCTTGCTACTTCTTCCCTCCCTTCTGACCACCCCACCGCCTTTTCTTTCCTCTTTCCCTTCCTACTGCCTGTAGGACAAGTTTGATTTCTATACTTATCAGAGTATGTTATTCCCTTCTTGAACCAAATCCGATGGCAGTAAAGCTCAAATACTGCTCTTCTCTCTCCTTTCTTTTCCTCTACTATAATATGTTTTTGTGCCTCTTCCTGTGATGTAATTACCCTTTTCTACTCCCTCCTTACCTTGTCTCCCAGAACCATCCCTTTCCATCTCTTAATTATGTTTTTATTATATCAGTTATTTTATACTGACATCCACAGTCTATGTATATCCCTTTCAATTGTCATAATAACTGTACTATTCTCAAGATTGACAGATACATAACATATATAAAAAATATAATCCTATATAAGGATGTAAACAATTTGCCCTTTTTGATTAACAAGGGTTCCCCCCCCCATTTACGTTTTTATGTCTCTCTTGAGTTTTGTATTTGAAGATCAAATTTTCCATTGAGTTTTGGCCTTTTCATCAGGGAGATCTGGAATTCTCTTATTTCATTGAATGTCCATCTCCTTGCCTGCAAAATTATGCTCAGTTTTGCTGGGTAGTTGATCCTTGGTTGTAGTCAAAGCTCCTTTGCCTTTTGGAATATCATATTTCAATTTCTCCTGTCATTTAATGTAGAAGCTGCAAGATCCTGTGTGATCCTGACTGCAGTTCTGTGATATTTGAATTGTTTCTTTCTGGCTCTTTGCAATATTTTCTCCTTGACCTAATACTTCTGGAATTTAGCTATAATATTTCTTGGAGTTTTCAATTTGTGATCTCTTTCAGAGAGTGATGAGTGGATTCTTTCAATGACTATTTTACCCTCTGGTTCTAGGACCTCAGAGAAGTTGTCCTTGATGATTTCTTGGAAGATATTGTCCAGGCTTTTTTTTTCATCATGGCTTTCTGGTAGACCAATAATTCTTAGATTGTCTCTCCTGGATCTATTTCCCAGATCAGTTGCTTTTCCAATGAGATATTTCCCATATTCTTCTATTTTTTCATTCTTTAGATTTTGCTTGAGTGATTTTCGATGCCTCAGAAAGTCATTAGCTTCTATTTGCTCAATTCTAATTTTTAATGGATTGTTATCTTGATTTTGCTTCTGAGTCTCCTTTTCCATTTGGTTAATTTTACTTTTCAGGGCATCATTCTCTCTAATTATATTCTGAATCTCCTTAGCCATTTCACCAATTTTACTTTTTAAAGATTTGTTCGCATCAGTGAATTTTTTTCCATTTTTTTCTATTACCTCTCTAATTTGGTTTTTTAAATCCTCCTTGAGTTCTTCCAGGAATGCTTTTTGGGCTTGAGACCAGTTCACATTCCCTTTTGAGGTTTCAGACGTGGGTATAGTGTCCAACCTGTCCTCTTCTGAATTGGTATTTTGATCTTCTTCTGTCTCCATAAAAAGAATCAATAGTCCTCGGTTTCTTCGAGTGTTTCTTCATGTTGGTTAATTTTTCCTGGTTTTAAAGTGGATTTCTCCTTCTGGGGCTCAGGCAGCTCTGTCCCAGGCTTCTTGTTCTGGGAGTTTTGGACCTAGTTACTGGCTTTGTGTGCTATGGCCTCTGGTTTAGTAAGGTATGGGGGAGGGTGAGGTGTGGTCTCAGCCATTGTCTGTCCTGGTGTCTGTCACTTTCTCCTGACTGTGTGAAGGCACCTCTGGCTTCCTGGTGTTGACCTTTGCTGACTCCACTTCCCTGGGGCTCGGAAATTCCTGCTATTTGGCTCCTGAAGCCCCACTTCTGGCTCCTGTATTTCAGGGTTTCTCCTGAGGGAGCATTATGTCTGTGAGGAAGGGAGGGATGAGAGCCATTTTATTTCCTTATCATGTCTCCCGGGAGTTCGAGAAGGCGAGTTTCAAACCTTTAGACTGTGGCCTGCAAGCCTCAGGAGTAGATGTTCTCATGACTGCAGGCACTGTGCTGCTGCCTCTTGTAGCTCCAACAGACTCCCGTCCTGGGCTGGGAGGTCTGGGGATCACCACCAATTTTGCATGCCCAGCCTGGATTGCCGGCTGAATTCCACAGCTGCTTCAGCTTTGTTGTGGTCTAGGGCAGCTCTGTGTGCCAGGTGCTCTCCCAGCCTACAGATCCATCCTGTCGACTCTGCAGACTCTCCTGGTTTGGAAATTTGCCCCACTCAGTCTACTAGTGGCTCCTGACTCCTTCAAATCTGCTCAGATTCACTTTTTTAGAGGTATCTGACAGAATTTGTGAGAGAGCTCTGGTAAGACTCTATTTTCACACAGCCATCTTGGCTCCACCCCCATTACTTCTCAAGTGTGCCTTTTTAAAAATAAAATCAGAAATTTCATGTAGAGAAATGATGAGGAGAAAATGGGGAATAATATAATTTTAAAAAGGTCACCCTTATGGTTTTGAACATAGGAGGAACTAGCCAGAATATAAGTGGTGTCAAAGGGTGTACATTTAGATTTTTGTGGGGGATAGTGAAAAAGAATCTCACCAGTCCCAATTGATGCTCCAACTCCAGCCCCAGATAAGCTATGGTGAGAGGGAAAGAGAAGCTTGTTCTACCGTTCTTATTCTTTTTTGAGCTCTTAAACTCAATCAATAATCCAACCAATAATCATTTATTTAGAACCTATTATGTCCTCCCTTGGCATTTTGCTAGGTGGTGGGGACAAAAATACTAGGAACTAAATAATCCCTATTATTTTTTAAAAATTAATTTATTTTTAGTTTTCAACATTTACTTCCATAAACTGTTGAGTTTTAAATTTTCTCCTCTTGCCTCCCCTCCCCCTCCCTGACTGTGTGCAATCTGATATAAGCTCTACATATACATTCATAGTAAACATATTTTTATATTAGTCATGTTGTAAAGAAGAATTAGAACCCATAGGAGGGACCATGAGAAAGAAGAAACAAAACAAAACAACAATAAAAAGAGAGAAAATTGTATGCTTTGACCTGCATTCAGACTCCAAAATTCTTTCTCTGGGTGTGAACAGCATTTTCCATCATGAGTCTTTTGGAGTTGTCTTAGATCCTTATATTGTTGAGAAGAGCTGAGTCTATCAGTCAGTCATCACAAAATGTGGCTGTTACTGTGTACAGTGTTCTTCTGGTTCTGCTCATTTATGATGCTGATACTCAGCATCATTTCATATAAGTCTTTCCAGGTTTTTCTGAAGCCTACCCGCTCATCATTTCTTATAGCATGATAGTATTCCACTACATTCACATACCACAGTTTGTTCAGTCATTCCCCAATTGATGGGCATCCCCTTAATTTCCAATTCTTGGCCACCACAAAAAGAGCTGCCATAAATATTTTTGTACATGTGGGTCATTTTCCTGTTTTTATGATCTCCTTGGAATACAGCCCTGGAAGTGGTATTGCTGGGTCAAAGAGTATGCACAGTTTTATAGCCCTTTGGGCATAGTTCCAAATTGCTCTCCAGAATGGTTGGATAAGTTCACAATTCCAATTTTTCCACATATTCTCCAACATTTATCATTTTCCTGTTTTGTCATGTTAACCAATTTGATAGGTGTGATGTGGTACCTCAGAGTTGTTTTAATTTGCATTTTTTTAATCAATAATGATTTAGAACATTTTTTCATGTAACTACAGATAGCTTTAATTTCTTTCTCTGAAAACTGCCTGTTCATATCCTTTGACCATTTATCAACTGGGAAATGACTTGTATTCTTATAAATTTGACTCAGTTCCCTACATTTTAGAAATGAGCCTTTATCAGACACTGGCTGTACAACTTCTTTCCCAGCTTTCTACTTTCCTTCTAATCTTGGTTGCATTGGCCTTGTTTGTATAAAAACTTTTCAATTTAATATAATCAAGATTATCCATTTTGCATTTCATAATATTCTCTGTCTCTTGTTTGGTCATAAATTCTTTCCTTCTCCATAAATCTGAGTAAACTATTCCTTGCTCTCCTAGTTCGCTTATAGTATGAGCCTTTATATCTAAATCATGTACCCATTCAAATTTTATTTTGGTGTAGAGTGTAAGATGTTGGTCTATGCCTAGTTTCTGCCATACTGTTTTCCAGTTTTCCCAGCAGTTTTTGTCAAATAGTGAGTTCTTATCCCAGAAGCTGGGGTGTTTGGGTTTATCAAACAATAGATTACTATAGTCATTGAGTATTGTGTCTTGTGTACCTAACCTATTCTGCTGACCAACCACTCTTCATTAGCCAGTACCAAGTAGTTTTGATGATTGCCACTTTATAATACAATTTAAGATATGGTATGTCTAGGCCACCTTTCCTTGCATTTCTTTTCATTAATTCCCTTGATGTTCTGGACCTTTTGTTCTTCTAGATGAATTTTGTTATTATTTTTTCTAGCTCTATAAAATAACTTTTTAGTAGTTTGATTGGTATGGCACTAAATTAGTAAATTAACTAAGGTAGAATTGTCATTTCTATTACATCAGCTCAGCCTGCCCATGGGCAACTGATATTTTTCCAGTTATTTAAATCTGACTTTATTTGTGTGAAAAATGTTTTGTAATTGTGTTCATATAATTCCTGGGTTTGTTTTGGCAGGGAGACTGCCAAATATTTTATGATGTCTACAGTAACTTTAAATGGAAATTCTCTTTGTATCTCTTGCTGTTGGACTTTGTTAATAATATATAAAAATGCTGGTGTTTTATGTGGGTTTATTACATATCCTGCAATTTTGCTAAAGTTTATTGTTTCAAGTAATTTTTTACTTGATTCTCTAGGATTCTCCAAGTAGACCATCATATCATCTGCAAAGAATGATAGCCTTGTTTCTTCTTGACCTATTCTAATTCCTTCAATTTTTTTCTTCTCTTATTGTTAAAGCTAACATTTCTAGTGCAATATTGAATAACAATGGTGATAATGGACATCCTTGTTTCATACCCAATCTTATTGGAAATTCTTCTACCTCATTCCCATTACATATAATGCTTGCTAAAAGTTTTAGATGGATGCTAATCCATTTATTCCTATGCTCTCTAGTGTTTTTAATGGAAATGGGTGTTATATTTTGTCAAAAGCTTTTCCTGCATCTATTGAGATAATTATATGATTTCTGTTAGTTTTGTTGTTGATATGGTCAATTATGCTGATAGTTTTCCTAATACTGAACCAACTCTGCATTCCTGGAATAAATCCTACCTGGTCATAGTGTATTATCTTCAAAGATAAGTTGCTGTAATCTCTTTGCTAATATTTTATTTAAAATTTTTGCATCTATATTCATTTGGGAAATTGGTCTATAATTTTCTTTCTCTGTTTGGCTCTTCCTGGTTTAGGTATCAGCATCATACCTGTATCATAAAAAGAATTTGGTAGGACTCCTTCACCCATTTCCATGTTGGAATTAATTGTTCTTTAAATGTTTGATAGAATTCACCTGTAAATCCATCTGGACCTGATATTTTTTCTTAAGGAGTTCATTAATGGCTTGTTCAATTTCTTTTTCTGAAATGGGGTTATTTAAGTATTTTCTTTCCTCTTCTGTTAATTTGGGCAATTTATATTTTTCTGTTTCATTAAGATTGTCAAATTTATTGCACACAGTTTGGTGAAATAGCTCCTAATTATTGTTTTGGTTTCCTCTTCATTGGCAGTGAATTCACCCTTTTCATTTTGGATACTGGTAATTTTGTTTTCTTCTTTCTGTTTTTTTAATCAAATTAACTAAAGGTTTATCTGTTTTATTGATTTTTTTTCATAAAATCAATTCTCAGTTTTATTTATTAGTTTTCTTTAGGTTTTTAAATAGTTTTCTTAATTTCAATTTTATTAATCTCTCCTTTGGTTTTCAGAATTTCTAATTCAGTATTTAATTGGGGATTTTTAATTTGTTCTTTTTCTAGCTTTTTTAGTTACATGCCCAATTCATTGATCTCTTTTTTCCCTATTTTATTCATGTAAGCATTTAGAGATATAAAACTTTCCCTAAGAACTGCTTTTGCTGCATCCCATAAGTTTTGGCATATTGTCTCATCATCATCATTCTCTTGGATGAAGTTATTGTTTCTGTGATTTGTTGTTTTACCCACTCATTCTTTAGGATTTGATTAATTTCCAATTAACTTTTATTCTATTTTCCATTGCCCTTTATTACATGTAATTTTATTGCTTCATGATCTGAAAAGGATGCATTTAATATTTCTGCCTTTTTGCATTGGATTGGAAGTTTTTGTGCCTTAATATGTGCTCAGTTTTTGTGTAGGTGCCATGTACTGCTGAGAAAAAGGTATATTCCTTTCTGTCCCCATTCATTTTTCTCCAAAGGTCTACCATATCTAACTTTTCTAAAATTCTGTTCATCTACTTAACTTCTTTCTTGTTTATTTTGTGCTTAGATTTATCTAGTTCAGAGAGGGAGAGGTTCAGGTCCCCCACTAGTAGAGTTTGGTGTCTGTTTCTTCCTGTAACTCCCTTAACTTCTCCTCTAAGAATCTGGATGCTATACCACTTGGTGCATATATGTTTAGTAATGATATTATTTCATTGCTTATGACACCTTTTAGCAGGATGTATCTTCCTTCCTTATCTCTTTTAATTAGATCTCTTTTTGCTTTAACTTTGTTGGAGATCAGGATTGCTACCCCTGCTTCTTTATTTTTACTTCAGGTGAAGCATAATATATTCTGCTCCATCCTTTTACCTCTACTCTGTGTGTTTCCTTCTGCTTCAGGTGTGTTTCTTATAAACAACATATTGTAGGATTATGGTTTTTAATCCATTCTCCTACCTACTTCCATTTTTGGATTTATTGGTTTTCTTGGTTCACATTCAGTTATGATTACTATTTGTCTTTCTTTCCATCGTATTCCCTCCCGCTCTGTTTATGCTTTTCTCTCTTCTTTCTCCCTTTCCTTCCTCACTAGAATTTTGCTTTTGACCACTGCCTCCCACAATCTGTCCTCTCTTCTATCAGCCCCCTCCCTTTTCTTCCCCTCTTCTCTTACTACTCATTCCCTTCCTTCTATCCACTCCCTCCCTTTTCTTTTCCCTTTCCCTTTCTACTTCCTATAGAGATATACCTATATCTATACCTAACTGATTATGTTATTCCCACTTTGAGCCAAATCCGAGGAGAGTAAGGTTCAAACAATGCTCATCTCCTTCTCTTCTTTCCCTCTATTGTAATAGGATTTTTTTGCCTCTTCAAGTGATGTAATTTACTCTTTTCTGCATCTTCTTTTCTCCCAGTATAATCCCTTTTCACCACTTAATTAGATTTTTTTATCATCACATCAAAGTTAGCTTATACCCGTGCCTTCTGTCTATGTATACTCCTTTTAAGTGGTGTAACAAAGTGTATCAGCAAGGCAATAATCACAATATAGATGATAATTGTCAAAATGTCTATGTGGTTCTGTATGGCAAAATATACAAGACTTACCACGTAGAAGGTAGAAGAAGTAAACCATTTATTCAGACGCCAGAGGACCAGATCCCATAACCAAGGAACCAACTCACACAACCGATAAGCCCACTTTATCATAACAGCAAGGAACTTAAAACACAATATCACAGCATGGAGCCTCACCATCCCAAAACCACCCCACTGCTGGGGCCTTCCCACAAATACACTCACAACCACCACACATCTGTTCTTTCCCTCAGCTCTAACTGTAGTAACTGTTCTAACTGTAGTAACTGTACTCTCAGCATTTCCTGTGACACAGCTTCCTTTTTCCTCTCAGCAAGCTCCTCCCACCACATGTGACTTAGGAGGTTACATGGCCTGTTAATGGGTGGGAAAGATCTTTAAATCTAAATTGCTATTACACAAAGATATAGTTCTCAAGAGTTATAAATACCATCTTCCCTTGTAGGGATGTAAATAGTTTGCCCTTATTGAATAACATGTTGTTTTTTTTTTCTTTCCTGTTTACCTTTTTATGCCCCTCTTGAGTCTTGTATCTGAAGATCAAATTTTCTGTCGAGCTCTGGTCTTTTCATCAGGAAGGTTTAGAAATCCCCTATTTCATTGAATGGCCGTCTCCTCCTCTGAAAGATTATGCTCAATTTCTCTGGGTAGTTGATTCTTGGTTGTAATCCTAGCTGCTTTGTCTTAAGGCATATCATATTCCAAGTCCTCTGATCTTTTAATGTAGATGCTGCAAGGTCCTGCAGAATCCTAACTGTGGTTTCACGATATTTAAATTGTTTCTTTTTGGTTGCTTGCAGTATTCTCTCTTTTACCTGATAATTTTAGAATTTGGCTACATGATTCCTTGGCATTTTTAATTTGGGATCTCTTTCAGAAGGTGATTGGTAGATTCTTTAGATGACTATTTTACCATCTGGTTCTAGGGCCTCAGGTCAGTTTTCCTAGCTTATTTTTTGAAAGTTCCTGTCCAGGCTCTTTTTTTGATCATGACTTTCAGGTAGACCAATAGTTCTTAAATTATCTCTTCTGGATCTATTCTCCAGGTCAATTTTTTCCAATGAGGCATTTTATGTTTTCTTCTATTTTTTCATTCTTTTGTTTCTGTTTCACTGATTTTGATATCTTATAGCATCATTAGCTTCCACTTTCCCAATTCTAATTTTTAACAAATTGTTTTCTTCTATTAAATTTTATACCTCCTTTTCCATTTGGCCCATTTTCCTTTTTAAGGAATTCTTCTCTTCAGTGAGTTTTTGTGCCTCCTTTTCCATTTGGCCAATTGTATTTTTTTTTTTTTACTAGAAACTCATGAGTAAACATGGACATTTCATTATACAAAGGCAAGAAGTTGGGAATTATACATGAATCCACAAATCTACTACACATATCTTGTTTCTTTTAATAGAAGTCATATTTAATATAGTAGTACCAACATTGCCCTGCTTGCCTGCATCCCTTTCTGAATTCCACTATGGTCTCTTCTATTTTTTTTAATTTAATTTATTTATTTAACATATTTAGTTTTCAGCATTGGTTTTCACAAGAGTTTGAATTGCAAATTTTCTCCCCATTTCTACCCTCCTCCCCACTCCAAGATGGCATATATTCTGGTTGCCCTGTTCCCCAGTTGGCCCTCCCTTCTGTCACCCTACTGCCCTCCCATCCCCTTTTCCTTTCCTTTCTTGTAGGGCAAGATAAATTTCTATGCCACATTGCCTGTGTATCTTATTTTCTAGTTGCATGCAAAAACTTTTTTTTGTTGTTTTTAAACATCTGTTTTTAAAACATTGAGTTCCAAATTCTCCCCGCTCCTCCTTTCCCACCCACCCTCCCTAAAAAGTCAAGCAATTCAACACAGGCCACATGTGTATCATTATGTATAACCTTTCCACAATACTCATGTTGTGAAAGACTCACTATATTTTGCTCCTTCCCAACCCATCCCCCTTTATTGAATTTTCTCCCTTGACCCTGTCCCCTTTCAAAAGTATTTGTTTTTGATTACCTCCACCTCCATCTGCCCTCCCCTCCATCATCCCCTCCTTTTTTATCTTCTTCCTCCTTCTTTCCTGTGGGGTAAGATACCCAATTGAGTATGTATGGTATTCTCTCCTCAGGCCAAATCTGATGAGAGCAAGATTCACTCATTCCCCCCTCACCTGCCCTCTCCCCTACTCCCCCAGAACTGCTTCCTCTTGCCACCTTTATGTGAGATAATCCACTCCATTCTATCTCTCCCTATCTCCCTCTCTCAATATATTCCTCTCTCATCCCTTAATTTGATTTTATTTCTTTTAGGTATCTTCCCTTCATCTTCAACTCACCCTGTGTCCTCTCTCTCTCTCTCTCTCTCTCTCTCTCTCTCTCTCTCTGTATATATATATATATATATATATATATATATATATATATATATATATATGCATATTCCCTTCAGCTACCCTAATACTGAGGTCTCATGAATTATACACATCATCTTTCCATGTAGGAATGTAAACAAAACAGTTCAACTTTAGTAAGTCCCTTGCAATTTCTTGTTCTTGTTCTTTTTCTTGAATACCTTTTCATGCTTCTCTTGATTCTTGTGTTTGAAAGTCAAATTTTCTATTCAGCTCTGGTCTTTTCACTGAGAAAGCTTGAAAGTCCTCTATTTCATTGAAAATCCATATTTTGCCTTGGAGCATGATACTCAGTTTTGCTGCGTAGGTGATTCTTGGTTTCAATCCTAGCTCTGTTGACCTCTGGATATAGTATTCCAAGCCCTTCGATCTCTTAATGTAGAAGCTGCCAGATCTTGGGTTATTCTGATTGTGTTTCCACAATACTCAAATTGTTTCTTTCTAGCTGTTTGTAGTATTTTCTCCTTGATCTGGGAGCTCTGGAATTTGGCAACAATATTCCTAGGAGATTTCTTTTAGGGATCTATTTGAGGAGGCGATTGGTGGATTCTTTCAATTTCTATTTTGCCCTGTGGCTCTAGAATATCGGGGCAGTTCTCCTTGATAATTTCTTGAAAGATGATATCTAGGCTCTTTTTATTTTATTTTATTTTTTTAAATGCAATTTATTTATTTAACATATTTGGTTTTCAGCATTGATTTTCACAACAGTTTGAATTACAAATTTTCTCCCCATTTCTGCCCTCCCCCCCCCACTCCAAGATGGCTTATATTCTGGTTGCCCTGTTCCCCAGTCAGCCCTCCCCTCTATCACCCCCCTCCCCTCTCATCCCCTTTTCCCTTCCTTTCTTGTAGGGCAAGATAAATTTCTACGCCCCATTGCCTGTGTATCTTATTTTTTAGTTGCATACAAAAAGTTTTTTTGTTTTTGAACATCTGATTTTAAAATTTTGAGTTCCAAATTCTCTCCCCTCTTCCCTTCCCACCCACCCTCTCTAAGAAGTTGAGCAATTCAACCTAGGCCACACATGTATTATTATGTATAACCCTTCCACAATACTCATGTTGTGGAAGGCTAACTACATTTTGCTCCTTCCCAACCCATCCCGCTTTATTGAATTTTCTCCCTTGACCCTGTCCCCTTTCCAAAGCGTTTGTTTTGATTACCTCCACCCCCATCTGCCCTCCACTCCATCATCCCCCTGCCTTTTATTTTTTTTTTTATCTTCCTCCCTCTTCTTTCCTGTGGGGTAAGATACCCAACTGAGTATGTATGGTATTCCCCCTCAGGCCAAATCTGATGAGAGCAAGGTTCACTCATTCCCCCCTCACCTGCCCTCTCCCCTCCTCCCACGGAACTGCTTCCTCTTGCCACCTTTATGCGAGATAATCCTCCCCATTCTATCTCTCCCTATCTCCCTCTCTCAGTATGTTACTCTCTCATCCCTTAATTTCATTTTATTTCTTTTAGCTATCTTCCCTTCATCCTCAACTCACCCTGTGTCTGCTCTCTCTCTTTTACATATATATATATACACATACATACACATACATACATATACACATAGATACATACATACATACACATTCACTTATATATATATACATAAACATATATATGTATATATATATATATATATATATATGCATATTCCCTTCAACTACCCTAATACTGAGGTCTCATGAATCATACTCATCATCTTTCCATGTAGGAATGTAAACAAAACAGTGCAACTTTAGTAAGTCCCTTGCAATTTCCGTTTCTTGATTACCTTTTCATGCTTCTCTTGATTCTTGTGTTTGAAAGTCAAATTTTCTATTCAGTTCTGGTCTTTTCACTGAGAAAGCTTGAAAGTCCTCTATTTTATTGAAAGTCCATATTTTGCCTTGGAACATGATACTCAGTTTTGCTGGGTAGGTGATTCTAGCTTTTAATCCTAGCTCCATTGACCTCTGGAATATCGCATTCCAAGCCCTTCGATCTCTTAATGTAGAAGCTGCCAGATCTTGGGTTTTTCTGATTGGGTTTCCACAATACTCAAATTGTTTCTTTCTGGCTGCTTGCAGTATTTTCTCCTTGATCTGGGAGCTCTGGAATTTGGCAACAATATTCCTAGGAGATTTCTTTTTGGGATCTATTTGAGGAGGCGATCGATGGATTCTTTCAATTTCTATTTTGCCCTGTGGCTCTAGAATATCAGGGCAGTTCTCCTTGATAATTTCCTGAAAGATGGTATCTAGGCTCTTTTTTTGATCGTGGCTTTCAGGTAGTCCAATAATTTTTAAATTATCTCTCCTGGATCTATTTTCCAGGTCAGTGGTTTTTCCAATGAGATATTTCACATTGTCTTCCATTTTTTCATTCCTCTGGTTCTGTTTTATAATATCCTGATTTCTCATAAAGTCACTAGCTTCAACTTGCTCCAATCTAATTTTTAAAGTAGTATTTTCTTCAGTGGTCTTTTGGACCTCCTTTTCCATTTGGCTAATTCTGCCTTTCAAGGCATTCTTCTCCTCATTGGCTTTTTGGAGCTCTTTTGCCATTTGAGTTAGTCTATTTTTTAAGGTGTTGTTCTCTTCAGTGTATTTTTCAGTATTTTTTTGGGTCTCCTTTAGCAAGTCATTGACTTGTTTTTCATGGTTTTCTCGCATCCTTCTTATTTCTCTTCCCAATTTTTCCTCTACTTCTCTAACTTGCTTTTCCAAATCCTTTTTGAGTTCTTCTATGGCCTGGGGCCAGTTCATGTTTTTCTTAGAGGCTTTTGTTGTAGGCTCTATGACTTTGTTGTCTTCTTTAGGCTGTATGTTTTGGTCTTCTTTGTCACCAAAGAAAGAATCCAAAGTCTGAGACTGAATCTGGGCGCGTTTTCACTGCCTGGCCATATTCCCAACCAACTAACTTGACCCTTGAGTTTTTCAGTGGGGTATGACTGCTTGTAGATTACAGAGTTCTATGTTCTACGTTTGGGGGGGAGGTGCCAGCTCTGTCAGACCCGCACTACTCCTTCCCCAAGAACCCCCAGTCCAGGCTGGGCTTAGATCTTCAGCAGGCTGTTGCACTCCTGCTCTGAACCGCCACTTAATTCCTCCCACCAGGTGGGCCTGGAGCCGGAAGTAATAACAGCTGTAGCTGCCCCACCTCCACTGCCCCCGGGGCTGGAAGCCGAACTGAGAACTCCTTCCACTCCCGCAGCTTTTCCCACTAACCTTCTCCACAGTCTTTGGTGTTTGTGGGTCGAGGGGTCTGGTAACTGCCGCAGCTCACATATTCAGGGCACTAGGGCCCCCTCCGCCCGGCTTCTGGTCTGGATCGTCCACGCCTCTCAGGCTGGGCTCTGCTCCACTCTGTTCCCAGCTCTCAGCTCCGTGTGGAATAGACCTCACCCAGAGACCATCCAGGCTGTCCTGGGCTGGAGCCCTGCTTCCCTCTGCTGTTCTGTGGGTTCTGCCGTTCTAGAATTGGTTCAGAGCCATTTTTATAGGGTTTGGAGGGACTCGGGTACGGAGCTCACTCTAGTCCGTGCTTACCAGCCGCCATCTTCCTAGGCTCTTTTTATGATCTTGGCTTTCAGGTAGTCCAATAATTTTTAAATTATCTCTCCTGGATCTATTTTCCAGGTCAGTGGTTTTTCCAATGAGATATTTCACATTGTCTTCCATTTTTTCATTCCTCTGGTTCTGTTTTATAATATCCTGATTTCTCATAAAGTCACTAGCTTCCACTTGCTCCAATCTAATTTTTAAAGTAGTATTTTCTTCAGTGGTCTTTTGGACCTCCTTTTCCATTTGGCTAATTCTGCCTTTCAAGGCATTCTTCTCCTCATTGGCTTTTTGGAGCTCTTTTGCCATTTGAGTTAGTCTATTTTTTAAGGTGTTGTTCTCTTCAGTGTATTTTTCAGTATTTTTTTGGGTCTCCTTTAGCAAGTCATTGACTTGTTTTTCATGGTTTTCTCGCATCCTTCTTATTTCTCTTCCCAATTTTTCCTCTACTTCTCTAACTTGCTTTTCCAAATCCTTTTTGAGTTCTTCTATGGCCTGGGGCCAGTTCATGTTTTTCTTAGAGGCTTTTGTTGTAGGCTCTATGACTTTGTTGTCTTCTTTAGGCTGTATGTTTTGGTCTTCTTTGTCACCAAAGAAAGAATCCAAAGTCTGAGACTGAATCTGGGCGCGTTTTCACTGCCTGGCCATATTCCCAACCAACTAACTTGACCCTTGAGTTTTTCAGTGGGGTATGACTGCTTGTAGATTACAGAGTTCTATGTTCTACGTTTGGGGGGGAGGTGCCAGCTCTGTCAGACCCACACTACTCCTTCCCCAAGAACCCCCAGTCCAGGCTGGGCTTAGATCTTCAGCAGGCTGTTGCACTCCTGCTCTGAACCGCCACTTAATTCCTCCCACCAGGTGGGCCTGGAGCCGGAAGTAATAACAGCTGTAGCTGCCCCACCTCCACTGCCCCCGGGGCTGGAAGCCGAACTGAGAACTCCTTCCACTCCCGCAGCTTTTCCCACTAACCTTCTCCACAGTCTTTGGTGTTTGTGGGTCGAGGGGTCTGGTAACTGCCGCAGCTCACATATTCAGGGCACTAGGGCCCCCTCCACCCGGCTTCTGGTCTGGATCGTCCACGCCTCTCAGGCTGGGCTCTGCTCCACTCTGTTCCCAGCTCTCAGCTCCGTGTGGAATAGACCTCACCCAGAGACCATCCAGGCTGTCCTGGGCTGGAGCCCTGCTTCCCTCTGCTGTTCTGTGGGTTCTGCCGTTCTAGAATTGGTTCAGAGCCATTTTTATAGGTTTTTGGAGGGACTCGGGTACGGAGCTCACTCTAGTCCGTGCTTACCAGCCGCCATCTTCCTAGGCTCTTTTTATGATCGTGGCTTTCAGGTAGTCCAATAATTTTTAAATTATCTCTCCTGGATCTATTTTCCAGGTCAGTGGTTTTTCCAATGAGATATTTCACATTGTCTTCCATTTTTTCATTCCTTTGGTTCTGTTTTATAATATCTTGATTTCTCATAAAGTCACTAGCTTCCACTTGCTCCAATCTAATTTTCAAGTTAGTATTTTCTTCAGAGGTCCGTTGGACCTCCTTTTCCATTTGGCTAATTCTGCCTTTCAGGGCATTCTTCTCCTCATTGGCTTTTTGAAGCTCTTTTGCCATTTGAGTTAGTCTATTTTTAAGGTGATGTTTTCTTCAGTGTATTTTTCAGTATTTTGGGGAGTCTCCTTTAGCAAGTCATTGACTTGTTTTTCATGGTTTTCTCGCATCCTTCTCATTTCTCTTCCCAATTTTTCCTCTAATTCTCTTACTTGCTTTGCCAAATCCTTTTTGAGCTCTTCCATGGCCTGAGACCAGTTCATGTTTTTCTTGGCGGCTTCTGGTGTAGGCTCTTTGACTTTGTTAACTTCTTCTGGCTGTATGTTTTGGTCTTCTTTGTCACCAAAGAAAGAATCCAAAGTCTGAGACTGAATCTGGGTGCGTTTTTGCTGCCTGGCTATATTCCCAACCAACTAACTTGACCCTTGAGTTTTTCAGCGGGGTATGACTGCTTGTAGACTAGAGAGTTCTATGTTCCACGTTTGGGGGGATGTGCCAGCTCTGCCACAGCAAGACTACTGCTTCCCCAAGAACCCCCAACCCGGACTGGGCTTAATTCTTCAGCAGGCTGTGCATTCCTGCTCTGATCCGCCACTTTATTCCTCCCACCGTGGGCCAGGGGCCGGAAACAACTGGAGCTGTAGCTGCCCCACCTCCGCCGCCCCCGGGGCTGGTAGCCGAACTGTGAACTCCTTCCACTCCCGCAACTTTTCCCACTAACCTTCTCCACTGTGTTTGGCGTTTGTGGGTTGAGAAGTCTGGTAACTGCTGCAGCTCACTGATTCAGGGCGCTAGGGCATGCTCCGCCCGGCTCCTGGTCTGGTTGGTCTGCACCGCTCATGCTGGGCTCTGCTCCGCTCCGTTCCCAGCTCCCAGCTCCCAGCTCCCAGCTCCGTGTGGGATAGACCTCACCCAGAGACCATCCAGGCTGTCTTGGACTGGAGCCCTGCTTCCCTCTGCTATTTTGTGGGTTCTGCAGTTCTAGAATTGGCTCAGAGCCATTTTTTATAGGTTTTTGGAGGGACTCGGTGGGGGAGCTCATGCTAGTCCCTACTTTTCTGCCACCATCTTTACCAATTGTGTTTTTTAAGTACTTGTTTTCTTTCTTTTTTAAAAAAATATTTTTTAGTTTTAGTTTACAACAAGTTTTTGAGTTCTAAATTTTCTCCCCCTCCCTCTCCTCCATCTTACCCTACCAAGATGGCATGTAATCCGATAGGAGTTCTACATATACATTCACATTAAACTTATTTACACAATAGTCAAGTTGTAAAGAAGAATTATAAACAATGGAATGAATCATGAGAAAGAAGAAACAAAACCAAAAAACAAGGGGGAAAAAGAGAGCAAATAGTTTACTTCGATCTGCATTCAAATTTCGTAATTCTCTCTCTGGATGTGCATAGCTTTTCCCATCATGAGTCTTTTGGAGCTGTCTTTGAACTTTGTATTGCTGAGAGAAGAACCAAGTCTATCAAAGTTAGTCATCACAGATACAGTGTGTCTGTGATCATGTATAATGTTCTCCTGTTTTTCCTCCCCTCATTCAACATCAGATCGTGTAAGTCTTTCCAGGTTATTATGAAGTCTGCCTGCTCCTCATTTCTTATAGCATAATAGTATTCCATTACATTCATATACTACAACTTGTTTAGCCATTCCCCAATTGATGGACATCCCCTTGATTTCTAATTTTTTGCCACCACAAAAAAAGCTGCTATAAATATTTTTGTACATACAGGTTCCTTTCCAACTTGTGTGATCTCTTTGGGATACAGCCCTAGAAGTGGTATTGCTGGGTCAAAGGGTATGCACATTTTTATAACCCTTTGGGAATTGTTCCAAATTGCTTTCCAGAATGTAACAGTGTTCCTGTTTTCCCACATCTTCTCCAGCATTTATTATTTTCCTGTTTTGTCATGTTAGCCAATCTGACAGGAGAGATGTGGTACCTGAGAGTTGTTTTGATTTGCATTTCTCTGATCAATAGTGATTTAGAGTGGACTTGTTTTGTACACTTAATTTTAGTCCTTCCTTTTTCAAGGTATTGACTCTCTCTTGTACACCTGTCATTTCTTTTCCCTATTTTCCTTCTACCTCTCTTATTTGACTTTTTAAATCCTTCCTGAGCTCTTCCAAGAAGGCTTTTTGGGCTGGAGACCTGTTCATATTCCCCTTTGAGGTTTTGGATGTGGGTATATTGACAATGTTGTCCTCTTTTGAATTTGTGCCTTTATAACAACAATGTTGCTAGCAGCTGTTTTGGGGGTGAAAGACCAACACAAGACCAACAACAAGAGGGTTCTAGCATAGGTTCTTTGATCGCCTTTTCTAAGGAAAGCAACTTTAAGGGGTTAACAATTTCAGTTTAATTAAACATACATATATCATTCACTTAGTTCAGGGGGAAAAGATCAGCTCCCTGAACTTCAGGGCAAATACAAACAGAAATTACAAGCATACATTATAAACAGATCAAATAACACAAACCAGTCTATCCATAGCAATGCACAGTTACCAGAGAAGCACCAACATCTGGGTTATCAAAGCCAGCAAAGGCTGCTTCAACAGTTTGCTCAGAGTCACATCACTCCATCAGCGTACCCCCAAAAGTCAAACGCGAACCTTCCAGTACATATACAGTGTTCAGGGCCCTGGGGGCTCAAGGCTCACCATCCAGGGTATGGGAAAGTTCCTCAGTCTCTAGCACCACATCATATACATTGTTTCCAATCAATCACTCCTGATTGCCTTAGTATTCCAAGACAAAAAAAGATCCGATTTTACCTGCCCCATTCCAACAAAGGCCTAGACTCATTAAAGGCACTTGATAGCCTTAGCATCCCCAAAGAGAAGAACAGCAAAAAATCCTTCCATGATTACCATTCCATAATCCACCTCTTCCAGGATCCTTGGCCTTACAATCTAAATTAAATGGCCATGAATCCTGAAACAAATAGAAGCATTATACATTGCAATTACATTCACGGAACTATAACCAAACACATCATTCAGTATCATCCCCAAAATACTTGTTTACAATACAGACACCACCCACCCCTAGGTCACGGCGAGTTATAATCTCTTTAGTCAATACAGAGTGTCCAAGTAAAGCCCTTCTTGAGGGTGTGTCCTTTTCCCCACACTGCCGTTGCAGGCTTCCTTCTGGTACCCTCAGGTGTGGGCATGCTTTAATTAGTAAAGTCAAGTTCTCTTAGGGATGTGTCCTTCTCCCCACTACTGCTCCGGCATTCCACTTCTAAGTCCTGAGGAGCAGCTGGGCAACAAAGGCAACAGGGTGGGGTCCTGGGGGTCTATGGTACTTTCTCCTACCCGCCATAGTCAACTCCACCCTCCCCCTGGGTCCCAGGAGAAGGCAGCAGAAAAGCACACTCAGCACCTTGCTGCAAAGTTTCCATCTTGCCCCAGGGCTGAACACCGAGCTCCTTGGTTCCTGGTCATCCAGCTCCTGCTGGCTGCTACTGGTTTCTGCCAGAATCCCGATATAGGCGGTTCTCCACATTTTCTCTCCCCTCACCAAAGTTGGCTCGAAGGCGGCTCATTGCTTTCTGTCTCACCTTTCCAAAGTTCTTATGCAGGCAGTCCTCCGCTCCAGCTGGATCAATATTTCACCTCACCAACTACTCCTACCGAGTCTGCATGAAGGCAGTTCTCTGCTCCTGTTTCAAGGTTCCACATACAGTACCATCCCAGGACATTCACCCTTCCAGCACAGTCTGGAGCAGAGCTAATCCGCTCAGGCCCTGGCTTTGGCCATCCCCACCTTCCCTCGCCTCTGTTTGTTCTCCTTCCACAGCCTCTGCTCCCTCCTGTTTCCTCCTGAGGGCTAGTGGGCAGGGAGGAGGAAGGAGAGGTTATCCCCCAGGGCCCCTAAAAGAGAAGAACAGAAAAAAATCCTGCCTGGTTACCATTACAGCCTTGATTACATTAACAAAAATGCATTGCCATCTGCCTTTCTGCCAAACCCTAAGGGCCACTAGGCCTTTCCATCTGATTTACTACAGCTACCTCCCCTCTGTCTTGTTTTCTGCATTAAAACGGGAGCTCTGGGAGAGCCAAGAGTGGGCTACTGTATTGTTTGTACCTCTAGTGCTTACTTAGCACATTGTGTTGCTTACACTGCATGTTTAATACATGCTTCTTCACTGATTTATATTCACAAATTTCCCATACTGGCAGTCCTGACACCAGTCCTGATGGTTGGTGAAAATATTTGTAGGTCCTGCTGTTTTTTGCTACAAGCCTAGGAGAAAGATAAACTGCTGAGTGGTACAGTGAGTAGAGTGCTGGGCCAGGATGTCAGGAAGACTCATCTTCCCGAATTCAAATCTGGCCTCAGACACTCACTAGCTGTGTGACCCTGGACCAATTGCGTCACCCTGTTCGCCTTAGTTTCTTCATTTGTAAAATGAGCAAGAGAAGGAAATGGCAAACTATTTCAGCAACTTTCCCAAGAAAACTCCGAAGGAGGTCACGAAGAGTCAGACATGACTAAAAGCCACTAAAAGACAAGAAAAATGAAATTGAATGGGTGGCAGGAAAGGGAAATGTTTTTCTCGCTTTGTCTTCATCTTTCTTGAGTTCTCGATATGTAGAATCAATCAGAATTTTAATATTGCATTATTCTTTCAATTTCATAACAGTTTCAAGTCCTGGGACAAAGATGGTATCAGAGTAATTTTTATCATGAGCTATCATTTAACCTGACTACGAGAGAAAGATTTCCAGAGGTGTGTTTAGATCTGTATCCAAGAACTTATTACACAGTAAATATCACCACTGTGGCATTTCCCAAATACTCGGCCCACATCATCATAGCAACAAGATCAGGTAGGTGCTCCCATCTTTCTCTTCTGTATATCTGGTGACAGGAAGTTAAATTGCTCAGGGTGGTATAATGGAGTGTGCATGGGATGATAGGATAGATTTAGAGCTGGGAGGGACCTTAGATGCCACAGAGTCCAATCTCTTCCTCTTTTAGATGAAGAAACTGAAGTCCAGAGAGGTTAATTTGCCCAGTGTCACAGAACCAGTAAGTGTCTAAGGTGGGATTTGAACCTGGGTCTTCCAGACTTCAAACCCAGCACTCTATCTACTATACAATGTTCATCCCAGCTATGATGCACTCTGGTTGTTTGGTGTTGGTTAAGTCACTTTAACTCTGTAGGCCTCAGTCCTTTCATCTGTAAAATGAGACGGTTGGAACTCTGTGACTGCTAAGAGATTTTTTTTGCTAAAATTTTATGATTTAGAGATAATCCATATAGAGATAATTTAGAGATAATCTATAATTCATATAAAAATTCATTTGCTTGCTCCCAAATTTACACATCTCGACGTGTTGAGATTCTGAAGGGTAATTAGAAGAGATGTCTTGACGTGGTTCAAGAGTTATTTTGATAATAAGGAAACACCATAGTTAAATAAGAATTTGACAAAAATGTCCTTCTGGGGCATGTAGCTGATGGAAGTATCTAAAGAAACGTGGAGGTTTTCTGAGCTAAAGGTAAATCTGAATTTCAGATTGTTTTTCTAGGCAGGGATCATTTGGGGGTTGGGATTGAGAAATCTGGTGCGCAGCTAGTGAGGAAATAGAATTTGCTTTAGAACTTAGCCTTCAATTTCATATCTTTAAAGGGGGAGAGCACTTGCCCTCATAGGATTTGATGAAATATTCCTGAGCCCTTCTTAATTTGTCTGTCCCTAAGCTTTAGTTCCCCAATCTCAGGATTTAGCCACCTTTAGGGCCAAGGGCATTTGATAACAGTTTTAAAAGGTCAATGAAGGATTGAGAAGAAATCAGTTAAAAATACAGACCAGTATTAAATTCCTTAGCATGAATATAAGCCTCTATGGGCAAGGGCTGTATTTGTTTTTGTCTTGGTATCTTCAGTGTCTGGCAAAATTCATACACCTAAACATTTATTGAACATCTTATTGGTGCAAAGCACCGTGCTAGTCATCTGGGGGAAGGTGAGGACAATGATTTATTATTAATAATAATAATGATAGCTAACATTTGTACAGCATCCATTAGGTGCTTAATGTATGCTTATTGAATGAATGAAGACATGAACACTCTTGCCTTCTGCTGGCTATCTTTACAGACTCATTGAACATTATTCTCCATTCTGAATACCCGATCCAACTAACCTGGCCTCCTGTCTGGTTCTCAGTCACAATATTTTTTGTCTCCTGTCTCAGTGCCTCTACAGTGATGGTCCCCCATTCCTACAGCATACTTTCTCCTTTCCTGTGCCTCATGGAGTCCTTCTCTTCCTTTATGACAAAGCTAAGGCACCAAAGGTCTGAAGCCTTTCCTAATCTCTTCCAACTGGCACTGCCCTCTTTCAATCTACCTTGTGTTTCAGTACTGTATATGTGTATTTCATTCACTGTATCTTTATGCTGTATTTTGGTTCATGTGTACTTGTCATCTCTCCCAGTTAGAATGTAAGCTCATTGTGAATAGGAATTGTTTCACTCTTTTTGCTTGGGTCGCAAGGGCCTAGGCTTGTGCCGAGCACATAGTAGCACATGAAATAAGATAGCTTAGCACAGTGCCTGGCACGTAGGGGGTACTATATAAATGTAAGCTATTATTATTGTTAAATGCTTATCTCTCCTTCCTCCCACAAGTGACTAGCATAGTGTTTTGCACCAACAAGATGTTTAACAAATGCTTGTTGAATCAAATAGCATGGGAGAAGGTAGCAATAAGCTCTGCTTTCTTGGTTTCCCCAGGGCATAACTTTGTTGGCAGAAGGTAGCTTAGAAATTGTCTCTTTGGTTAGCTTTGCAGCTTGGAAATAGATAAAGAATACAGACTACTCTCAGACTTACTGGATCCTCTTCATTCAGTAAGTATTTATTAAGCTTCTACTATATGCTAGGAACCATGCAAAATGGAAGCAATCCCTTCCCTCATAGAAATTATATTCTGTCCAAGGAGACAACAAATATAGTATAAAAATACCCATACAAAAGAAAAACAGATAAGTTTAGGGAAGTCAGTGATATCTAGGGGGATCAAGAAAAATCCCATGTAGAGGGTAAGGCTTGGGCTGAATTTGGAAGGAAACTAGTGACAAAGGAATAGCTCTAATTCCTGTATTCCCTTAGCTATAACCTTAGTTCAGGTTGATTGTTGCAATGAAATGAGGCACTTACAAGTCACTCAGTGGTTAATAAAATGAGTTTTATTTTGCCCCAACACAGTAAGAATATGCAACAGGAATAAAGTGGCATTTAGATTCTCTGGATACAGCTTCCGTGAACCTCCCAAGGCTGGTTATCAGGACAGGATACAGCGGACATGTTGACTCAGGTGGTCTTCAGAAACCCACCAAGGTCAGGGAGCCCAGACCCCTAATATGCCTGGGAAATTGTATGCCATTAGATGACCAGGAAGTTGTATGAAGGAAGCTGGGCCAGTCTGGGGGCAGTTCTGTCATTTATTAAGGTTAAGCCTCCCCATGTTGTAGGTGGGAGGAAAGAAGTTATATTGGGGAAAATTGGTCTTATCATGCTAAAGAGTCCAAGAAGTGATAGTGAGGAGGAGGCATGGGGGGATGGATCAAGAAGAAAGGTATTGAGGTGGAAGGGCAAGAAAACCAATTTGGTGTCCAAAAATATATGTAGGGCAGTAATATACAGTAGGGCAGTTTTCATAGACTGGAGCTAGGCTAATCGAGTGTGGTCATTGGATTTTGTGAACAAGAGGGTAGTGGGGCTAGGTGAGACAGGTCATGGGGTCAAGGGGTAGAAAAGTAAGTAGGGTATAGTTTTGGGGGTACAGAAAAGAGTGAAGAAATGCCTAGTTTGTCTCTGCTTGGTAAAGACTGGTTTCAAAATCTTATTTTCTTATGAAAAGGAATTTGTTTCTGTCCTCTGAATCTCCCACATGGGTGGTTTTTAGAATCTCAAGGTATGCCTGAATCATGGTCCCTTACACCTAGTGTTTAAGCTCTTTTTGTTCCCTCTTAAAAATACCCCAGTTTGGAAGCTGGAACTAACTAGCAAATTAAGCTGTTAGAATTTGACTCATTCTTTTGCACACACACACACACACACACACACACACACACACACACACATACACACACACACACACATATACGTGGTCTATCTTTTTTTTCACTGAATATTTTGCTTTTCTGGTTTCTGTTTCATTGGGTACATTTTCCTTGATGTCTTGAGATTCTCCTTTATTTTTCTCAACTTATTTCCTTGAGGAATCCCTCTTTGGTGTGTTAGTATTAAAGGCAGTATGTGTTTACCCTAAGAAAATTTACAGCTTCACAGCATACAAACCTAAAGATAAAGCTAGCTAGCTACAGGGCAGTATTTCTCTTCCTTTGCAGTAAAGGCTGATAGTTCTGGAGATCACATGTGTGGAGACCTCATTTCTCATTGCTTTTCCGGGGGTGGGGGGGTCAGGGGTTGGGAATTCTCAGAACAAAAGATTATGTTTCATGTTATCTGTCAGGAGGTATTGAGAAAGTGGCTGACCTTGCAGAGATAAGAAAGAGAGGAAACACTTGACCTGTGTGTTCCTGAGATAGTACAGCCTTGGGGAGAGGTTGCCAGAAGTTGTTGCATGTGGTCTAAAGTAGGTGAACCTCCCAGGACTGTACTTATATTTTCTAACATACCTCCTATGGGAAGTGCTTCATCTTTCTCTGCCAAGTTGTTTTAGCATCAGCAGGTTTGTAATCCAGAAATAAAAAGAGGGGAAATGGAGCGGGTGACCCAGTGCATATGAACCATGTGAGAAATAATAATACATTTTTTCAAGTAGAGGGTCTGGATCTGTGATTTTATCAGTGTGGGAGAACTTCCACTGTGGAGTCTACCCTCCACTCCTGCAGATAAGCAACTCATCCTCAATTCAAAGTTTTAGGAGAGTTGCCTGGGGTACCAAGAGATGGAAGCACTTGCCCATGGTCACAGAGTTGGTATGTATCCATAAGCCTAGAACCTAGATATTTCTGATTCCAAGGTCAGCTCCCTATCTACTAAACGGTGCTGCCTCTCATAATTAATTAGCATTTTAATGTTTACAAAACACTTTTCTTAAAATATCTTTATGAGGTAGGTAAAGCTATAATGTGAGAAAGGCAATCAGGGCTTTTCCCCAGGGTGATGATATTTAGGGGGCTATAATATGGTGCATCCTGTGGCAGGTAGAAACACTTAAACTTGACAGATAGTTAAAGTAATTAGTTCTCTTTTAGATATTTTCTGCCTTATTTGCAGGCAGTTTTTCCTTAGCCTTTTTGTAGAATACAAATGATTTAACATAATCTTTACCAGAAAGCTTTGGCATCCAAGGATGTTTTGAAATCAATTTGTAAGATTAACTATCAACTTAGATTTTTGTTTATTACAGATAACAATTTCAAAAAAGAAAAAAAAAGTTAAAATAATCTTCATTCACAGGATGTGATGTTCTTGTGGTCTCTGTCTCCTTGCAGTCGGGTCTTACATTCCAAGCTTCCATCTGTCCCTCTCAACAAAATTCTTCTTAAATTGATTTCAGGTTGCTTTTGTGCTGCTTGCTCAGGCCACATTTTACGGTGCTTGCCTTGTGTCCAGAATCACTAGTTATGACTCTGGAGCTTGGTACTTAGAGTATGGAGCTCAAGCACTGTGAGATAATATTTATAAAGTGCATTGCATAGTGCCTAGAACATAATAGGTCCTTTACAAATGCTTCTTTCCTTTCTTTCTTACCTTTCTACATCCTATGTCCCTATACTTCTATAACCAAATTTCCCCTTTGTCAGGAATCCTTCTGATATCTGTTCATTCCTTTCCTCCTTCCAGTTCTGAAATTCAGTTCACCAAGCCTCTCACTCTTGCGGGATCTCATTTCCTCTCTGATGACTAATTAACATGGGAAAAATTGTTTAAATAAACTTGGCATTGTATAACCCCGTCTGGTTTCAGAAGCAGCTTTGAAGCTTGCTTCTTATGGAGCTGGTTCCCCCCACCCCCCCATAAAGGGGCCCAGACTGTTCCCTAATGAATTTTGAAACATTCTGAACATAGCAGAACAAGACCAGAACAAGTTTAAACACCAGGCCTTTCCTCATTGCTTCATTGTTGGAAATCACTTTGGCAATACTGTTGCTAGGGGTGGGGATAGGGAGGGGAAGAAGCAGTCTATCGACGCCATCCTGGCCAAGTGGATTCAGTCATGTTTGAACAGCAGAAGTAAGGAAGTCAAGAACAAAAAGTCCTTCAACTTTAAAACACTGAACCCACATCTTTATTAGTGGGTTACAGTTTTAAGTAAAGCATCATATGACTAGAGTATAGGGCAATCTGCTGTCAGCTGTCCCTTGCACTGGCTCATTTGTTCATTTACAATGTTTACTGCATGAAGGCTGTTGTTATAGGTAGCACAAAGTTGAATATTGCACAGTTCTGACACAGAACACATAGGGGAGGCGACAGGTATACTATACTAGCATGCCGTTGTGTTGTTGTTTGTCCTTCTTTCTGGAAGAGAACTATGATTTTAGGGAGGTGATGCCATGATTTGCAAATGAATTGGATTTAAGTGAGGGAGGGATTTAAGTGAGCCTCACTCTCTCCTCCAGAGCCATTTGGGTCCGGTGGTAAGATATAGATCAGGACAACTGGAGATGGCCCAGGATGCAGTGGGAGACCTTGGTTTTTTAAGTTAATGTCTTTCCCAGGTCTCAGTTTGAGGGAGGTAAGGCCCATTTAGTGACTAAGGCTAGGTAAGAAATGAGGGAAAGAACGGTTTCTTTTACCTAGTCAAAAAGAAATCAATCTGGGAAGGGAAGACCCTCAGGGTTTCTGGCCAAAACAGAAACAATCTCTATTTACAACACTCTGAGCCTCAGGGCCCAAACAATGACCAAGTGAGGCTTGGATTAGGAACTATTCTTGGCCATTCTCAGAGAGCCAGAATGATTTGGGTTCAAGGCATGGTCCTTAAGAAAGAAATCTTACCCCTTAAGCCTCAAGATATCTTGTGACAACAACCAAAATTTACATTCCTTTGGGCAGAACACCTGAAGGTAAGGATATAATACCCTAAGTGGACAGAGAGAGGGAGGAGGGAGGAAGGGAAGAAAGGAAGAAAGGAAGGAAGGAAGGAAGGAAGGAAGGAAGGAGAGGAAGGAAGGAAGGAAGGAGAGGAGAGGAGGGGAGGGAGGGAGGGGAGGAAGGAAGAAAGAAAGGAAGGAAGGAAGGAGGGAAGGAAGGAGGAAGCTGCATTACCCAATTGGAACTGGCCAGTTGGGTCCTCAGTAGGGCAGCTACTCGCAGGTTGTTGCTTGTTCTTTGTTCTTGAAGAGGACCATGACATCAGGAAGGTGATGCCGTGACTTGCAAGTGAATTGGATTCAAGTGAGGGAGAACTAGTATGCAGTAGTCCAAGGCAGAAGGTTATGATCACCTAGAATTGGTATAAAATTCAAGAGAAATAGAGTGAAAGGAGAACTGAGATGATTAGAGAAGGCACCTTTTGAGAATGTGGCATTTTGATCTCAGCTTGGGGGAATGACCAATGATGGATCACTAACATTTATGTGGGGAGCTAGGTGGTGGTGTGGATAGAGGGCAGGGCCTGGAGTCAGGAAGACCTATCTGACTACAAACCCTCCCTCAGACGCCTACTAGTTGTGTGACCCTGGGCAAGTCATTTAACCCTGTTTACCTCCGTTTCCTTATCTATAAAATGAGTGGAGAAGGAAATGGCAAATCACTCCAGTATCTCTGCCAAGAAAACCCCAAGTAGGGTCATAAAGAAGCCAACCTGTTAGTGATACATATTACAGATTAAATGGGAATCGAATTTAATCCTCTCTGTACTTTTGTTCTTAATTGTAATCAACTGCCATTCTCATTTGAAGGAACAGGGATTGTCTGGATCCTTGGACAGAACCTCTACTTACTCTGCCTGGTGGGAGCTTGTACTGATGAGGGGGCCTCAGAATAGATAGCTGTCAGCCTGATGTCTTACTGAGGCTGAGCTTACATAAGTAAAGTTAAAAAAAAAACTGCTCATCTCTTCCCCTGACACAGATCACACTGAATTAAAAAAGTTCATTCTCTTCAGCAATAGATCTAATTGAAAGATTCTTTGATTAAAAATTGTGAATAGTTGTGTGGTTGTGGGTTTTTTTTGGGGTGGAGCATAAACTGCTTCCTTATTTTTTTTTTGCTTGTCCTTTCAGTAAATCAGATCATCAGTAACGTTTCAGTTCTTAATGAAACCTGCTTGAGGTGGAAGAGAAATGTGAAGATGGCTGATTTAGAGGAGATGTATTTAGTAAGTTCAAAGTTTATCTAAATATTTGCCCTGAATGGGAGATTTGAATTTTTTACAAAATTAAATAAAGCCTGGAAAATATGTACAAATTTAGAAACATCCTGTGGGTTGCATTTCAGCCACTGTACTGGAGTATTCAAGTCGAGTCAATAAACATTTATTAAGCACTATGTGTTTATGTGCCAGGCACTGTGCTAAGTTCTAGGTCTACAAAGAAAGTTTCTAGATAATTCTAGCTCTCAAGTAGTTCACAGTCTAATGGGGGATATAACATGAAAACTACTATACTTGACTATAAGGTGATGAATTTTTTATGCATACCAAGCCTCTGAATTCAAATATGAAAGTCATAGTGTTATAATATGCAGTAATGACAGGAGTACCCATACTAATGAAACCACAGATCTTTGAAGTATTGAAGAAACCACAAATGTTAATGGATTGAATTCCCATCTAAAAGATAAAAGATATTAGATTTCTGTTCCTATTGCCTACAGGAACATTTCTTAGTGCCAAGAAATGTACATGCATTTCAATACCATAGGATAGACTAAAATTTAGTATTCTTCAACTATTTTTAGAAAACCTGGGGAATAGAAATCACAATTCAAATTAGAGATAATTAAAATCTAAACAAAGAAATTCATATCATAATTAAAGGTATAATCAAGGTACTGATCATCAAGGAATTTTGCTATTAAATATTTGCACACCTAACTGTAAAATAGTTAAAAGGCAAATTTAATTGCTTTGCAGAAAGAAGTAGGTATAAAATCAACAATAGTAGAAGATTTTAACATTGCACTGACAGAATATAATGAATTATGCACTAAAAATAAAAAAGGAATTGCTGATTGGAATAGCATTCTGAAGAAACTTGATTTGTTAAACATGGGAAGAACTGAATAGAAAAATTATATATACTGTTTTTCAACTATACATGAAAAATTTACAAAAATTGATTATGTTCAAGGGCACAAAAGTTATAAGTAAAATCAAAAAGGCAAAAATAATTTAATGGGTTACAATGCAATAATAGTAGGCTTACGGTGTTTTGAGAGTCATTTAAAATTGCACTCAATAGCAAATTCTCACTTATATTTTAAAAGATAAAATGAGTAACTTGAGTTTTCAGACAAAGAAATTAGAAAATGAATAAATTCCTATGACCAAAGCAAGCACAAAGGAGCAAACTGTAACAAAGGGAAAGACGAATTATGCACAGCCATAGGCTAACACATGACTCTTATACACAGCTATAGGCTAACAAAACTGAAAGAGCAAATATTTTTATTATTATGCTATTAAAATTAATATATACTTTTTCTTTAACAAATTTTAAATAGTGGAATTTATCATTTTGCATACAAGTATTTTTAATTTGTTTATAAATTTAAATGGTTGGATTTTTGGTTGTCACTAAACATTTTAAATAAAACATTTAAAAACAAATTTAAAAATAAATTTAGACAGTGATCAGAGATAAGAAAAAGACATGGGATGAGAATATAGAAGGGAAAAAGGGAAGTGCTTATGTCTCCCCGGTGCCATGGACTTCTCTCCGTTAGTCTTGTTTTAGGTCCTCCTATGTTCTCTTTTGATCTGTCTTTTCCAGATACAGGATAACGATGATGATGATCGTGCTGATAATGATCACGATTATCATCATCACAACAATTGCATTAACATTATATCATATTATAGTGTGTAATAACACCATATACTGTATTGTCATATTATTATAATTATATGGTCAACAATAACAACTTGCATTTATATTGTGTTGTCAGATTTGTGAAGTGTTAGATAAATATTTTCTCATTTTATCCTTATAGCAACCCTGGGAGGTAAGTGGTGTCATTATCCCTATTTTACATTAAGTCCATTTTACAGATGAGGAAATTGAGGCAGGCAGAAATTGAGTGACTTATTAGTGTCATACAGGTAGGAAGCATCTGAATGTGAATTTAAACTCAGGTCTTCCTGACCCTAAGCCCGGTGCTCTATCCACTACTGTCACCTGCCCAGTGCTCTGTCCATTGTGCTACCTAGGTGCCTAATGAGCATATGATCATGGGTATAGGACTAGAAAGGACCTTAGCGACCAGATTGTAGTCCAGTGTCTTCATTTTCCAGATGAGGAAACTGAGACCTAGAGTTGTTAAGTAACTTGCCCAGTCATCCAGGTAGTCAGGAGCAGAGCTGGGATTTGAACCGAAAGTCCTATGACTCCAAATCCAGCACACTTTCTCCCATACTGCACTCTGAGTGACTTTGACATTTTACCTGTAGTTCTTATGAGAAGAGATACATATGTGTGCATGTGTGTATGAATTCATATTTGTATATATGCACATATGTGTAGGTATGTGTATGTGTATTTATATCCTCAAAGGATGTGAAGGCCGGCTAGGAGGGAGGTGGTGGGTTATGGTGGAAAGGACGTCAAATTGGGAATCATGAAATACAGAGCTGCCACTTGATACCTAGGTTACATTTTGGAAAGTGACTTAACCTCTTGGGAGGGAGTGTTTCAGCTTCCTCCTCTGTATGCTGGTAATAATATTAAGAAGAAGAGAAGGAAAAAGAAGGAAGAAAAGAAGAAAGAGAAGTAGTAGTAATGGTAGCAGCAGCAGTAGTAGTACCACCTCATTCCTCTCTCAATGTTGCTGTAAGGATCAAAGGAAATAATTTATGTGAAAGCACTTGGAATTCAGTTAAACGAGTCCTTATTAAGCACCCGTATGTGGCAGGCATTATGCTAGGTACTGGAGATACAGAAAATGAAACGATCCCTGAATTCGAGGTGGTTACAGTGAGTGTGTGTGTGTGTGTGTGTGTGTGTGTGTGTGTGATAAATAACATATACAGTTTGATGTGTATAACATGCACACATACATGTGTATTGTCAAATATATATAACATCGTACATACATACACGCAAATTTCTGGGAGACGGTACATTTCTGCTATGAAGGACAGTTTATGAATATGATAGAAAGGTCCAGAAAGTATAATGAAAGGTAGGGTAGAGTGGGAGAGGGACAGGGAAGGAATGGGACTGACATGGATGGGTATGAGGAGTGGTGATGAGGGGAGGGGGTTTCAGCCTAGACAGTCTAGGATAACGATCCTGAGTGGAGCCACAAGGCAGTAGATTGTCATGTCCTTTAAATAATGGTGATATTGATTTGATTAGCAACCTCTTAGGAAAAGTTAAAAGTGGTGTGTGTGCATGTGGGCATTCAGATGATGAATCCTTGATTTTACCTGGTGATCTTGGGGCCTGAGTACTTGGGAGTCTGTAAAGCACTACACAAACATAAGGAATTTTAATCATTGTCAGCATCTTACCTCCTGAACTTTTCTGTTACAGTTCCACATATGGGGCCACCGAGGGTATCAGAAGGAATTTAACCAGGAAGTGTCATTTAACCTGACCACTGGCAGTCAGGCTCCTGAAGTTTGCCTGGAACTGCACCCAGGCACCAACTACACTGTAAACATTATGGCTGCTTCCTCTGGACTTCCTGTGCTGGTCTCCCTTACGACCCAGATAACTGGTAGGTCGTGGATAATTAATTACTTCTTGGATGAGGAACATGGTGACCTCAAAGGACCTTGCAAGCAAGGAGAGAGAGTTATCCAATGTATTGCTCTTATTCCAAGGGGCTAAATTCTCCTTGTATGATCATCATGGGTGTACTGCCACTGGCTTCCCCATTTCAAATGTTTTGGAAGCACCTTATCTTGAATCACATGCTCTACTCTGGATCAGGGTTCCAGAAGGAGCTGTGGAAAGAACATTGAACTTGGAGTTAGAAGATCTGTTCTCTAGGCAACTTTGAACACAACAGCTGTGTCACTTATTCTCTCAGTAACTCAGGAAAATGGGATAAATTGATGTATGGAAAGGACTTCATAAACTAAAGATACATAAGTTTCATAAGAGACAGAGGAGCCTAATGGATAGAGTCTAACTCAAAGCTAGGAAGCCTGTGCTTCAAGTTCCACTTCTCACATATACTATGTGATCTTGGGTGGGTTATTAAATATCTCAGTACTCCAGGCACCTGTCTAGGGAGGAATTTCCTAACGTGGGAGTTCCCCATACCAATGAATTCACAGGTCAAGTTCCCATCCCTTACTACTATTCTTATACTCAGCAGTAAGCCAATAAGCATTTAAGTGTCTGCTATGTACCAGGCATGGTGATAAGCACTGGGGATATAAAAAAAGGGAGGGGGAAATAATCCTTCCTGTCAATGAGCTCACAGTCTAATGGGGGAGACAATATGCAGACAGCTGTGTACAAACAAGATATAGATAGGATGAAGTGAGGGAAGGCACTAGCATTAAAGGAGATTGGGAAGGCTTTTAGCTGGGACTGGAAGGGAGCCAGCAGATGGAGACCAGGGAGGGAGAGCATTCCAGGCATGGGGATAGCCAGTGAAAATTCCTGGAGCTGAGAGATGAAGTGTCTTGTATAAGGAAAAGCAAAGAGGCCTGTGTCACTGCATCTCAGAGTAGGAGGGGGTGAGGAAGGTGTAAGAAGACCGGAAAGGTAGGATGTGGCTGTGTTATGAAGGGCTTACGGTCAGTAGAATTCAGACAGAAATGGTCATAGGACAAATCGCTACTCTCGTATCATTCTTTATGTTTGGAGCATGTATTGACCAGCTGGACAAAATGACTGCTTTTTGTAATCGAACCCGAGTTATTATGTAATCTTATTTCCTATAGGCTCACTAAAAGCATCTTTGGGACAACTCCAGTAGCACATTGGATGATGGGAATGAGTTGTACTTCATCCTGTTCTCACATAGGATTCCCATCTTCGCATCTGCTACTAGAGTTATCCTGAATGTGCCTCCAGTGAGACTCCAGAAAATGAGCAGGCATTCCAATACTCTGATTCAGTTAGGAAAATAGTCTGCTGAATATTAAATGTAAAAAAAAAAACTTTTCAGGTCTGTTTCTATCTGGACTCCATTGAATATGGTTCAAGGAATGAAGATTAAAAGTAATAAATTTATGTAGATTTATAATTTACAAAGCACTTTGCATAGATTATCTATTACCATCTAATCATCACCATCATCATCACCATCGTCATCATCATCACTATCTTATTTTCATCTTTTTGGTTGGTTTTCAGATAGAAACAGTTCTGGGACAAGTTGCTGCCCTGCTTTTATCCTTTTATATTTAACAGTCTATGGGATCTCACACAAGTGGCTAAATTAACTTCATTTCATAATTGAAACAAAAGTATTAAGATATAAATTTAGCCTCTGTAGGCTCACTGAAACCATCCTGGGTACAACTGCTGTAGCAGACCAGAAGGCAAGAAAGAAACAAGCATTTATTAAGCCACAACAATCCTGGGAGGCAGGTGCTATGATCATCCCTATTTTACAGTTGAGGAAATTGAGGCAGACCAAAGTTAAGTGAAGTAAACCTCTATTTGCCTCAGTTTCCTCATCTGTAAAATGTACCTCCCTGGATTGGTGTGAGAAGGGTCTGAGGCAGGATTTGAACTTGGGTCTTTCTGACTCCAGGCCTAGCACTCTATCTATTGCACCAGCTAGCTGATAAGCATTGCATCCTAGTAACCTGTGGTTTTTATCTCAGCCTGGTTTTTGTATTTTAAAAGCTTTTTGTTCCACATAGCTTGGAAATTATGAGGATTTGGTATGCTGAGATCAATTAAAATATTATTTTTTAGGTTTTTAATTGATCCATGGTAGGCCTAGAAAATAGTTTGGTCTGTGATGATGGTCCAGTTCCTGACGGTTAATTAATTGAATCGTGCAGGACTTTTGTGAGCTATATTTATAGCATATGCATGTGGTTTGGGCAGCTGTAAATCCATGAAAGAGAACCCAATTCTTATGTGTAATTCTAAGTGCCAGGTCATATCTTGCTAAACATTTGGTAGATGCTAAGCTTTTATAGGCTGCAGTAATGTATTGAACTATTTTTACTATTTCCTTGTATAATCTACATTGCTTCCTAATCCTAGGATTTTTTAGTCTAAACTTATAATTTCTAGTGGTAATAACCTAATAATGAATTATCAACCTAAGCATCTCCCTTTCCACACACAGGCCTATGTGACTTATCCATTTGCTTGATGCTTTTGTGTATACAGTGTTGGCTGAGTTCATACATATGTTGCCCATGGAGGACTTTTGATTCCATTCTTTGATCTTGGCCTTCATAATATCCAGAAGTAATATAAATTTTGGTTAGAATGAACAAAATTAAATAGTGTTTACCCATTATTTGCCTTTACTGTTGCCAGTAAACTGATGTCTGCTTGTTCCAAAAGTATATCTGTAGGTCCTTGATCATTTTGTCATGTGTACTGAGAACATCTATCGATAGTCTTTCTTCATTTTTAACATTTAAAAAAATTTTGATTTAGATATCTTTCACACTCCAGCCCTTTCCCCTACCCACCGAAAAGGCAAACCATATGATACCCATTATACATGTGAAGTCAAGCAAAACATATTTCCGTATTAGCCATTGTACAAAAAAGAAAACAAAACAGGAAAATTAAAGTGAAAATAATATGCTTTATTTTTCACTCAGAGTTCATCAATTCTCTTTATGGATGCTGATAGCATTTTTTAATCATGAGTCCTTTGGAATTGTCTTGGATCATTGTGTTGCTGAGAATACCTACGTCATACACAGTTGGTCATTGTTACAATATTGTTGTTAATATGCACAATGTTCTTCTGGTTCTGCTCATTTTACTTTGCATCATTAATATGTCTTCTCACTTTTTTTCTGAAACCATCCCCTTTATCATTTCTTACAGCACAATGGTGTTGCACCACAATTATACGCCATAACTTGTTTGTCCATTTCCCCATTGATGGACATGCCCTCAGTCTCCAACACTTTGCTACCACAAGAAGAGCTGCTATGAATTTTTTTCTACATATAAATCTTTTCCCTTTCTCTTTGCTCTTTTTAGCTTATAGACATAGTAAAGATAGTGCTAGATAAAAAGGCATAGACAATTTTATAGCCATAGTTCCAAATTGTTCGACAGAATGGTTGGACTAGTTCACAATTCAACCAGCAGTGCATTAGTGTATCTCTTTTCTCACATCCCCTCCAGAATTTCTTATTTTCCTTTTCTGTTACATTAGCTAATCTGTACCTCCCAGTTGTTTTAATTTGTATTTCTCTAATAATTAGTAATTTAGAACATTTTTCATATCATTATTGATGACTTTGATTTCTTACGCTGAAAACTGTCTATTCATATCCTTTGACCATTGGGGAATGGTTCTTATTTTTTAAAAAAAATTGGCTCAGTTTCCTATTCATTTGAGAAATGAGGCCTTTACTGAGGAAATTTGTTATAAAATTTCTCCCAGTTTTGTATTTTCCTTCTAATTTTTGTTATATTGGTTTTGTTTATAGAGAATTTTTTTAATTTTATATGATCAGAATTATCTATTTTACCTCCCATGATCCTATCTCTTATCTAGTCATAAACTCTTCCACAATACCCAGCAGTAAATGACCATAGGAATATAGCATCTGATAAACACAAAGATCTTGAGGCAAGAATTCACTATTCGACAAAAACTGCTGGGAAAACTAGAAAGGAATCTGATAAAAACTAGGCATAGAACAATATCTCACACTGTATACCAAGATAGGGCCAAAATGGGTACATTATTTAGACATAAAGGCTGATAGCATAAGCAAATTGGAGAAGCATAAAAAAATTTACCTCCTCTCTTAGTGAGTTCTTGCCTCAAGATCTTTGTCTTTATCACTTGCTATATTCCTATGGTCATTTACTGCTGGGTATTGTGTACCTAATTTATTCCACTGATCTACCACTCTATTTCTTAGCCAGATTATTTTCATGATTACCACTTTGTAATATAGTTTGAAATCTGATACTGCTAGACTATTTTCCTTTTTTTCATTGATTCCCTTGATATCCTTGACTTTTTATTTTTCCAGATGAATTTTATTACTTTTTCTAGCTCTAACAAATAATTCTCTAGTAGTTTGGTATGGTATTGAATAAATAATTTAGGTAGAATTGTCATTTTTATTATATTGGCTCAGCCTACCCATGAGCAATTAATATTTTTCTAATTGTTTACATATGTCTTTTATGTAAAAAGTTTTTTTGTAGTTGTATTCATATGGTTTCTGAGTGTGTCTTGACAGGTAGACTCCCAAGTATTTTATACTGTCTTCAGTTGTTTAAAATGGAATTTCTCTTTCTATCTCTTCCTGATGATAATATATAGAAATGCTGATGATCTGTGTGAGTTTATTTTATATCCTGCAATTTTGCTAAATTTGTTAAGTTTCGACTAGTTTTTTTTCATTTATTCTCTAGAGTTCTCTAAGTATACCATCATATCATCTACAGAGAGCTATAGTTTTGTTTCTTCATTGCCTGTTCTAATTCCTTCAGTTCCTTTTTCTTGTCATCACTATAGCTAGCATTTTAAATACAATATTGAATAAAAGTGGTGATAATGGAGATCCTTGTTTTGTCCCTGATCTTATTGGGAAGGCTTTTAGTTTATCCCCATTACAGATAATACTTGCTCTTGTTTTTAGATAGGTACTACTTATTTTAAGAAAGGCCTCATGGATTCCTATTTTGTCTACTGTTTTTAATAGGAATGGGTATTATATTTTGCCAAAAGCTTTTTCTTCATCTGTTGATATAATCATATTATTTTTGTTGCTTTTGTTATTGATATCATCAATTATTCTTATAGTTTTCCTTATATTGAACCAGCATGCATTCCTGGTGTAAAATCCTACCAGATTGTAGTGTTTGATCTTTGTGATATATCACTATATTTTCCTTGCTAGTATTTTATTTAAATTTTTTGCTTCAATATTCATTAGGGAAATTGGTCTATGCTGTTTTTCTTCTCTATTTTTGCTCTCCTTGGTTTAGGCATCAAAACTATATTTGTGTCGTAGAATTTGGTAGGATTTCTTTTTTGCTTATTTTTCCTAATAGTTTATATAATATTGGAATCAATTGTTCTTTAAATGTTTGGTGGAATTTACTTGTAAATCCATTGGTCCTGGGGAAAATTGACAGTTTTCAGTTTTTGTTAATCTCTCTTTTGATTTTCAGGGTTTCTATTTTGGTGTTTAACTGGGGATTTTAAATTTTTTTTTCTGGGTTTTGTTGTGGTTGATGCCCAGTTCATTGATCTGCCATTTGTCCCCTGCTTCTAAAATTTGGGGGCAGGATTTTTTTTTGTAATTTCTTGAAATATGACTTATAAGAACTTTTAAAAAATCATGGCTTTCAGGCAGTACAAAAAATTCTCAAATTATCTCTCCTTGATCTATTTTCCAGGTTAGTTCTTTATCCAGTGAGATATTTCACATTTTCTTCTATTTTTTCATTCTTTTGACTTTGTTTTATTGTTTTTTGATATCTTGTGGAGTCATTAGCTTCCACTTGCCCAATTCTAATTTTTAATGAATGATTGTCTTTTCTGAGGTTTTGTACCATTCTTTCCATTCTGCCAATCCTGTTTTTAAGGTGTTATTTTCTTCATTATTTTTTATGTCTCTT
The DNA here is from genome assembly GCF_011100635.1 of Trichosurus vulpecula. Lineage (NCBI taxonomy): Eukaryota > Metazoa > Chordata > Mammalia > Diprotodontia > Phalangeridae > Trichosurus > Trichosurus vulpecula. The sequence continues at coordinate 556,884,216 of NC_050573.1, read as the reverse complement.
TTACCAAACTGTTAAATCTCTTTGCAAAATTTTCTTGCATTCCTCTCATGCCTTTTCCAATTTTTCCTCTGCCATCCTTATTTGAGTTTTAATATCATTTTTTGCTTCTTTTTAAAAATCTCTTTCTTTAGATCCTTTAGGAATTCTTATTGGGCTTGCATCCAATTTACAGAGTTTACATATCCATACGTACATATACATATACATATACATAGATATACTTTGCTTCTAGCTGGTTTCACATTGTTGTCTTCTGAGTTGTGTCTTGAGCTTCCCTGTCACTATAGTAGCTTTTTATGTTTTTCTGTTTTTTTTAAAAATCACTTCCTTATTTTTCTAGCCTATTTTTGACTTTGAAATTCATGTTAGAATTGGGCCCTGCTCACCTGGGGTATGGAAGATAAGCATTGTCCTGGGCTTCAGGGTTTTTTGTCCTGTTTTCACAGTTAGTTCTGGGAGTCTCTTAGGGTTAGGGTTAGGGTTAGGGTTAGATCCTGGATGGGTCGCATTTAGGGTTAGGGTTAGGGTTAGGGTTAGAGCTGGGACGCATTTAGGGTTAGGGTTATGGTTTGGGTTAGGGTTAGAGCTGGGACGCATTTAGGGTTAGGGTTAGGGTTAGGGTTAGGGTTAGGGTTTTCAGTGCTTGCAAAGTTTGAAGTGGGGAAATGTGTGGTCACTGTGCTCCTTGTTTGCACTCTTGTCCTTACCCGGTAGAGTGGCTACATCTTTGCAACCACAAGCACTGGTGTTCCTTTCCCTCCTGGAATGGGACATGGGCAGTGGAATTGACAAAAAGTAATTGGTCCCGTACCTCGTGCTAGGATAGTGATTCCAGTATTCTTTCAGACTAGAAACTGGTATCATTTAAACAGAGAATAGTCTTCTATGTGAATATTGAGTATTCTAGCATTCTCATTATGCCTATGTCTGTGGTTAATATCTTCGGCACATGAATAAGACAAGAGTATAGAAATAAGTCAGAAGCTTTTAAAAAATGAATAAATGTGATATAAAAATTGTGACACTTTCGACTTTAGGAATTAATCAATAATAATTTGTTCTTTTGTATCCCTGGGACTTCGGGGAAGACTTTTTATTGTTGTTCCTTGGTTATTATATTGTTTTCTTGTGTTTATGTGTGTGTGTTTTTAAAAAGTAATAGTCTATGAGTGTGTTATATAAAGCACATAAACATATAATTGGTGTCTGTTAGGAGGGGTCACTCGTATTCTGATCTTTTGGTAATAGATATATGATGCCTCTGTTATAAAGGGGGAATTAGCTTTGGGTCTCAGAAGAAGTTTGTACTTAGTTTGTTAGTATTTCATGTACCATGTTTGAGCCAATAGTTATGGCTCTCATTTCGCCCACTTCCCCCTTTACAGTTTTACAGAGTAGCTAGAGCCTCCATATACTTCTTCAGGAGCTCTTCCTAACTTTGGATTCTTTGTTTCTCAAGCCTCTGTAGTTAAGGTTTTGATGGATGTCAACTTATTTGTTTTGTTTTTTACCAGTTTGTTTTCTCCTATTTTCTTAATTAAGAGGTTGACTTTACTTTCAGTTGCTGATTAAGAAAATCTAGAAACTCTCCTATCCTCTTGGTCTCTGGATTCCTCTGCATATTTATTTGTTATAATCTTTAATTGGGCAATAACATGATTAAGTTTTCTCCTGAGTGGACCAGTGAGATATTGATGTAATTTACCAATAATCTTCACTCATGTTTTCAAGCTACTTCTGCCAAAGTGGTGTTTGACTTCTGCCCTTAGGGTTATTCCTTGATAGCTCTACATTTGTTCCTTTGGTTCTTACCATGTTTTTATACTTTGTAACAAATACTTCAGGGGAATGCATTCATGATAGCTCTAGCCGATACCACATTTTTTAGTAACTCCCATTTGGTATAATTGACCTATTGGTTGGTTGAATGCCGATGATGATGAAAAGACTAGTAAGGTACAGAGACACTCATATTGGAACAACCAGAAAGGGGCAGTGGTGTTTAAGAAGTGCAGCAGTATAATTAGTGGCATGGAACTGGTAATTAGAAAAAAGCAATCCACTTCCTCTTGCATTATTAGGTGGTTGAAAAGCATAGGAAAATTTGAGTAACTCAGATGGGTAACTAGAGGTGAGAATTGTGAAAAGAGAGCGCTCTAAAACTACTTCTCCTTTGAGCTTTGGTTTGCCAGAATGGGGCTGGGCTTTCAGAGAATCACTTGGAATGCACATGTGCCGATGTTTTCTGGGTTACTCATACATCTTTGCTTATCAGTTGGATTTTGTTCTAATTTGACTCTTGCTGTGATACTGGAAAAGTCACTTCACCACCTCTTTGGTCCTCAGCTTTCTAATCTGTGAAATCAGGACTTTGGACTAGATGATGTCCAAGATCCAAGGTCCAAAACTTTCCTTGTGATCCAGAGATATATTCTACGATACCCTTTATTGGCTAAACAGCCCCAAATTAGATGCATTAGTTTCAATATTTATATTTTCCACCACTAGGAGAAGCTGTTGAGTTGCTGAGGTTTAGTAAGTTCTCACACTAGAGAACTGGCCATGGTATTTTCTGAATCTGGAATACTTTAAAGTTTAGAAACAAAAATTCCAAGTATTAACTATTGCCAGAAAATGGGGTATGTTGGGGCTTTATTTATATTTGAAAATGTGTATGTACATATATGTGTGTATCTGTCTGTCTGTTCATAATTGTCCGGGATATAAACATATTTTCCTAAAGTCTTAAATTCTTTCATGTTACCAGAATTGTCGGGTAACAAATTGTTGGGTAAAAAAAAAATAAAAATAAAAATTCAGGCCTGAATTTGGAGAAAAAAGTGAACTGAATTTCCCTTTCCAGTTAATTACCTCAAACAACGATCTGGCTGACGGGAACTGGATAAAAACAAGTTGTCTGGATATATTACTGACCTCACAAGACAGGAAGAGTTTAAGGAATTTTGAAAGACAGAAACAAATGTTTCACTAGGGGAGAGAGGTATGCTGAATCCTAACTTGTGTGACTCATCTCTCATGTACTTAGGTGGATGAGTGCTTCAGATAGAGCCACATAGGTTTGTAATGCCCCCACCTTTCAGACCCTCCCTCTCAATAGAATGAAGAACAGACTGCTCTGTCCCTAACTGATACAGTCACCTTTTGCCTCTCCCTCAGTTACACATTTTCCCATGTAAAGTATCCATACAGTTTCCTAACCAAGTCTATAAATTTACTGGCCTTTTCCTTTGACACATGGTCCCTCCTCCCCCTCCACCCTGCATGCACACACTTCCCTTGTTTTTGCATGACAAAAACAAAATATTTTATTACAAATAGTAAAATGTCATTTTATTAGTAATGTGATTATGTGGTGATTTCAATAGCTAAAATTTATATGGTGTTTTAAGTTATACAAAGGATTTTATACATTTTATTTCATGGCATCCTCACAGCAACCCTGGGAGGTAGGGGTTATTATCATCCTTGTTTTTTACAGATGAGAAAACTGAGGCAGACAGAAGCCAAGCGACTTGTCCAGGGTGACATAGCTAGTAAAGTATCTAAGGAAGGATTTGAACTCAGATCTTCCCTCCTCCAGATCTAATGCTCTATCCATTGCATAACCTAGCTGCATATTTAAAGGTAAAGCTGAGATTTAACGAGGACAGCACAGTGGTGACTGGAGGCTGACATTTTATCACGGAACAAAAAATCAAATTGCAGTTAAAAATATTTGATGGAGATTTCTTTCCTATATTCCCCCTTCAACATTAAGGCAGTGATACATTGGAGAAACTTTTCCTTATTTTGGCTTCTTAGAATCTCCCTCAATGTTGTTTAATACATGTTTGTGGAATGAATGAAAAAAATGCATTAAAATTGGGGGTGGGGAAAGGCTAGAAGAACATCTGTTGTGCCAGAGTAAGTAGGAATTGCCCAGAGAATGCTCAGAACTCCCTTGCTACTTCCAGTGGACCACATGGTCCCCATTTTGAGAGGATTATTATTCTCTAGCTAATTCTGACCAGCCATATGTGATTCAGCTCCTAGGAGCTTTGTGAATGATTAAGCAATCCTTTATTGGCTGGGAGGTACCATTGACTCAGTACATCTTTAAGAAAGGAGTGACTCCTTCCCTGGCTGTATTTTACCTCAACTCTTCATGGGTTCCCTTGGGACTTCTGACGAGGTGTGGGAGAAGACCCTTTTCTATTAAAATAGCAGTTCAGCTGTTTCCATGTCACAGCTAAACCTGGGGCTTATGTAATTGAGCTCCAGGCTAGGCTTCTGGCTGCTTCTTTTGCCTTGTGTTCTTTGCCTGATCCTCTAGTTGGATGTGTCCAGATTTGGAGGCAGTCTTGTAAGTTTGAGAGATCTGGAGGCCCTAGGTCTTTAGCCAGTATTGGTTCCGTTGTAGAAGGAGTTTCTGTCAACTCCTCCAGCTCTCTTAGATAAATTGATCACAGTTAGAGGAGGGGCCCAATACCTACCCTGGCTTGTCAGAAAACACGTAGAAATGTAAAATGCTTATTCCACAGTCCCAGCAAATGCTTTTTTGATGATTTCAATCTCAAACTCTAGATAGAACCTAACAGTAGTTATTATGTATGTAATTGGTTGAGATTGACTCAGGCCAGTCTCCTGATTTTAGAATGAAATAAGACACATGTAATCCACCCAACATTTAACAAGAGATTTACGTAGCTATGGCAGGATGTGGATATTCAGAGAAGTGAAGCGATGTTCACTCAGGATTAAGCATAGATCCAGCTGAGTACAACTTGCTGGTGTTGTTCATGCTGCTGATCAATGGGATGATACTTCAGGAGGGCTTCACGGAGGAGTCCCTTGTGTCCTTGATGTCTAGAGGTTGAGACTTAAATCATCAAAGCAGGTACAAAGTCATACTTGTTTAATCTTTTCTACAGTAGAATGAACAGCTGAGGAGATAAAGGCAAAGATGAGACTTAAAAAAACACTATAAGGAGTCTTTCCAATTTTATGTAAGGACCTCACATGAAATAAGAACACGTAGTGTAGACCATACAACTACAAGGTAAGTATAGGATTGTAGCCAGACAATGGTTTTTGATGGCAGGCATAAGTGAAGACCCAATCTTATGTAATTCTCCATCTCTTTCAAGCTCTCTTGTGTTGCTGTTGCTGTTGTCTCACCCCTGCTGTTAATTACCTAGTCCTTAAGCTATTTTCTTGTCCCTGCTGCTGTCACCATGCATGTGCTCTTATTATAGTAATCTGCACCACCAATTCTTCCCTTGTGCCTCAATTTTAGTTGCTTATCGATGAGTGGGTGATGGTGTCAAGAAATGACAGTGGGAGTTGCTGCTGAAAGTCGATCGTAACTACAATTTTTTGCTGTTCTTGGATCCATTTCCAATTAAATTTTATTTTTTAAATTAACAAAAATTTCTTTTTCTTCCCTCCTACCTCCTTCACTTCTCTCCATTGAAAGAAAAGATAAAAACTCTTGCAACAAATATGTACAGTGGAGCAATACAAATTCCCATATCAATGCTATTCAAAAATGTCTTGTCTGCACCTTGCATCTATTGGTCTCCCTCAAGAATTGGGTAGTTTACTTCATCATTTGCTGGGTCCCTTTCTCCTCTTATCCAAGCAATGAGATGACCCATATTCAAGATGGCAGGACTGTTTTTATAGCATAGACATGGTTATTTTAAAAAGTATTTTTCTCCAGTTAATAGTATTTTATTTTTTCCAATTATATGTAAAGATAGTTTTCCACATTAATTTTTATAAGGTTTTGAGTTCCAAATTTTTCTCCCTCCCTCCCTTCCCTCTTCCTTGCCCAAGGCAGCAATCAATCTGATATAGGTTATACATGTACAATGACATTAAACATGTTTTCCACATTAGCCATGTTGTGAAAGAAGAATCAGAACAAAAGGGAAAACCCATGAGAAATAAAAACAAAAAAACCATGAAAATAATCTGCTTCCATCTGCATTCAGACTCCATAGTTCTTTCTCTGGATGTGGATGACATTTCCCATCATGAGTCTTTTGGAATCGTCTTGGAACATTGTATTGCTGAGAAGAGTTAAGTCTATCATAGTTAATCATCGCACATCACATTCACAGTCACGATTACTAACTCTGTATTTCCCTCCATCCTATTTTCCCCTTGTTTATACTTTTCTCTCTCCTTTCACCTTGTCTCTCCTCACCAGTTTTCTTTCTAACCACTGTCTCCCTCAATCTGCCATCACTTCTATCAGTCCTCCCTTTTTCTTTCCCCTTTCCTATCAGTCCTCACTTTTTATTTTCCCTTTCCCCTTTTCATCAGGAAATTTTGAAAGTCCCCTATTTATTTGAATGTCCATCATTTCCCCCAAAAGATTATGTTCAGTTTTGCTGGGTAGTTGATTCTTAGTTGTAATCTAAGCTCCTTTGCCTTTTGGAATATCATATTCCAAGTCCTCTGATCCTTTAATATAGAAACTGCTAAGTCCTATGTCATCCTGACTGTAGCTCCTTGATATTTGAATTGTTTCCTTCTGGTTGCTTATAGTATTTTCTTCTTGACCTGATAATTCTGGAATTTGGCTACAATATTCCTTGGAGTTTTCATTTTGGGATCTCTTTCAAGGAGATGAACAGTGAATTCTTTCAATGACTATTATATCCTCTTGTTTTAGGATATCAGGGCAGTTTTCCTTGGTAATTTTCTGAAAGATGCTGTCTAGGCCCTTTTATTTTTTTGATCATGGCTTTTAGGTAGTCCAATAATTCTTAAATTATCTCTCCTGTATTTCTTTTAAATTTTCACTTCTAAGTTCTCTGCTCCCTCTACTATCCTACCCATTGAGAAGGCAAGAAATACGGTGCCTATTATACACATGAAGTCATACAAAACATTTCTGTTTTAGCTATGATCCAAAAAACCAAACAAACAAGGAAATAAAAATATGCTTCAATCTGCACCTTGAGACCATCAGTTCTCTCTTTGGAGGTGGGTATCATTTTACATCATGAGTTCTTTGTAGTTCTGGTGGATCACTGCATTGATCAGAATTACCAAGTCTTTCACGTTAGATTTTCTTTACACTATTACTATGTACATCGTTCTCCTGGTTCTGTTTATTTCACTTTGTATCAGTTCATATAAGTCTTCCCAGGTTTTCCTGAAGTCATCCCCATCATTATTTCTTACAGTGCAATAGTATTCCATCAGTTTCATGTACCACAACTTGTTCAGCCATTTCCCAACTGATGGGCATCCCCTTAGTCTCCAACTCTTTGCCACCACAAAAAGAACTGCTATAAATATTTTTTTACATATGAGTCTTTTTCCTTTTTTTCTTTGATCTCTTTGGGTTATAGACCTAGTAAAGGGTCAAAGGGTATGCACAGTTTTATAGTCCTTTGGCCATAGTTCCCAATTGTTTTCTGGAATGGTTGGATTAGTTTATAGCTCCACCAGCAGGTCAACAGTATACCTATTTTCCCACATCCCTTCCAGCATTTGTCATTTTCCTTTTATGACATCTTAGCCAATCTGATGTGTAAACTGATATTTCAGAGTTGTTTTATTTGCATTTCACTAATTATTAGTGATTAACAACATTTTTATATTACTATTGATAGCTTTGATGTCTTCATCTGAAAATTGTCTGTTTATATCCTTTGACCATTTATCGATCGAGGGATGGCTCTTGTTTTTATAAATTTGTCTCAGTTCTTTATATATTTGAGAAATGAGACCTTTATCAGAAAAAATTGCTACAATTTTTTTAATCTACTTTGCTGCTTTCCTTCTAATTTTGGCTGCATTTGATTTTGTTTGTGCAAAACCTTTTAAATTTTATGTAATCAAAATTATCCATTTTATGTCTCATGAATCTCTTCATATCTTATTTGATTATGAACTGTTCCCTCATCCATAGATCTGACAGGTAATTTCTTCCATGCTCCTCTAATTTGTATATGGTATCACTCAGAGGTGGGGAACCTGTGGCCTCCAAGCTGCAGGTTCCTCGCACCAGTACCTTTTGTGTTTAAACCATGTACACATTTTGAGTTTATCTTGGTGTATGTTATGAGATCTATTCTGTGCCAAGTTTCTGCCAGACTATTTGCTAGCTTTCTCAGCAGTTTTTGTCAAAAGGTGAGTTCTTGCCCCAAAATCTTGGATCTTTGGATTTATCAAACATTAGATTGTTGTGGTCCTTTACTTTTGTATATTATGTACTGTATCTGTTCCATTAATCAACTACTCTATTTCTTATCCAGTACCAAAATGTTCTGAGGATTACTGCTTTGTAATATAGTTTGAGATCTGGTACTGCTAGACTACCTTCCTTCTTCTCCCCGCTCCCCCACCTTTTTTCACTGATTCCCTTGATATCTCTGAAAAGGATTGGGATAAAATGTGGTTTGTCCTTCATTCTCAAAGAGGACCATGACATCAGGGAGATGATGACATGACTTGCAATTTAATTTGTTTTGAGTGAGGGCTGTGCAAAGTCACCAGCCTCACTTTCTCGACCAGAGCCGTCTCTTTCCTTAAAATGGTAAATGATATCAACGAAGAGCTAGTACTACATATAATAAAGGAACACTAGAGACTTTTCCAATAATATCAGAGGTAAAGCAAAAATCTCCATTGTTAACACTATTATTTATATAGTTCGGAAATCCTAAGCATAGCAATAAAAAAGAAGCTGAAGGAATAATCAGAGGCAAAGAAGAATGGTCACTTCTTGCAGATGCTATGATTTACTTAGAGAACCCTAGAGATTCAATTAAAATTAATTAAAACAATAACTTCAGTAAAGTTATCAGGTTTTAAAATAATCACACAAAGTAATGAGCTTTTCTCTATGTCACTAATAAAACTTGTCAGGAAGAGATAGAAAAAAATATCACTAAAATCAATACAGAATATAAAATATCTGGGAGGGGGCAGCTAGGTGACACAGTGGGTACAGCACCACCCCTGAAGTCAGGCGGACCTGAGTTAAATCCGGCCTCAGACACTTGACACATTCACTAGCTGTGTGACCTTGGGCAAGTCACTTAACCCCAATTGCCCTGCCTTTCCCCCTCCATAAAATATCTGGGAGTTCACCTACCATGACACATTCAGGATTTAAATAACTATATGAACTACAAAATGTTCTTTCATAGAAATAAAGGAAGACTGAAATAACTGGAGAAATAATCATGGGTTATATGCATGGTTGAGCTGTGGTAATATAATAAAAACAATACTACTTAAATTAAGTTTCAGATTTAGTACCATATAAATCAAACTTCCATGTGATTATAGAAACAGACAAAATTATAACAAAATTCATTTGGAGAAACAAAGGGTCATTTTTTAAAAGTAGTATTAACATACCAGATCTCAAATTATATTGATTGTAGGAATCATTAAAACTATTTGGTACTGATCAAAAAATAGAAAATTTGATCATTGGAACAGATAAGATCAATAAGGCCCAGAAGCAAATGGAATATAATAGCATAGAGGTCACTAAACCCAAGGTACCAACTACTTAATGTTGTAAGGACTTCCTAGTTCAGAAAAAAAACTACCAGGAAAACTTGAAACTAACCTGGAAGAAATTGAGTTTCAACAGACATTTTATGCCATCTACTGTAACGTCCAAATGGATACATGATCTAAATATGAAACATCATATTGTAGAAAATTGAGAAGAGAAGAAGATACTTTAAAAATGATGGATAGGAAGAGAATCCTTACAGAGGTGATCATAAAAGATAAAATGAACATTTATCCTGCAGAAAACTGAAAAAACCTGAAAACAATAAGTGAAATTAAAAATCAAAGGGAAACAGTTGTCTTTGCATGTAATTGGAGAAAGGGGGAGAATACAAGGGAGGGCAGATTGAGGGAGGGAGTAATCAGAAAAAAAAAACACTTTTGCGGAGAGACAGGGTGAAAGGAGACAGAGAATAGAATAAATGGGGTGGGGGGATAGGATGAGAAAATACAGTTAGCAACAGTAACTGTGAAAAAAGTTTTGAAGCAAAAAAATAAAATACTACTAAAAATTTAAAAATCATACCATAAAAAATTTAAATGATAGTTCTTTTAAAAAGGGTATGTATCCTTTAGTGACTTGGGGGGCATATTTCCCAATTGTTTTTCAGAAAGGTTGAACCAACAGGGTTTATCTTCCCCACATCCTCAGCAATTACTATGTTCCTCTGTTGTCATCTTCGTTCATCTGATGAGTATGAGGTAGAACTAGTTCTTTCAATTTGCATTTTTCTCCAGTTTTATGTAAAGACAATTTTTATAAGATTTTGAGTTCCAAATTTTTTCCCTCCCTCCTCTCCCGTCTTCCTAAAATGATAAGCAATTTGATGTAGGTTATTTATGTGCAGTCATGTAAAACACATTTCCATGAGTCACAGTTGTAAAAGAAAAAACAGACCAAAAGAAAAAAAACAGTTAAAAAATAAAGTAAGTGGAAAATAGTATGCTTTGTTGTGCATTCAGAGCCTATCAGTTCTTTATCTGGGTGTGGAAAGCATTTTCCATCATGAGTCCTTTGTACTTCTCTTGGATCATTGTATTGCTGAGAAGAGCTAATTCATTCATAGTTGATCATCACACAAAGTTGCTGTTACTGTGTACAATGTTTTCTTGGTTCTGCTCATTTCACTTTGCATCAGTTCATACAAGTCTTTTTTTTTTTGCTTTTATCTACTATTTTATTTTGCCCAGTTACATGTAAAAACAATTTTTAACATTTGTTTTTAAAACTTTGAGTTCCAAATTCTCTCCCTTCCTCCCTCCCTACTGCCCCTCATTGAAAAGGCAAGAAATGCAATATAGGTTATACATGTGTAGTCATGCAAAACATATCCATAAAAGTCATGTTGTGAAAGAAAACATAAACCAAAAAAACTCAAGAAAAATAAAGTTAAAAAAATATGCTTTGATCTGTATTCAGACACCATCAGTTCTTTCTCTGGGGATAGATTGAATTTTTTATCCTAAGCCCCTCAGAATTGTCTTGCATCATTGTGTTGCTGAGAATAGCTAAGTTATTCACAGCTGATCATCTTGCAATATCACTGTTACTTTGTACCCAGTATATTTCACTTTGCATCAGCCCATGCAGATCTTTCCAGGATTTTCTGAGAGCATCCTGCTTATCATTTCTTATAGTACAATAGTATTCCATCATAATCACATACCACAACTTGTTTGGCCATTCTCCAATTAGTGGGCATCCCCTCAACTTCTAATTCTTTACCTCAGAAAATTGCTGCTCTACATATTTTTGTACATATATGTCCTTTTCCTTTTTGTTTTTTTTTTTTTTATCTCTTTTGGGATACAGACCTAGAGGTGGCATTGCTAGGTCAAAGAGTATGCATGGCTTTATAGCTCTTCAGGCATAGTTCCAAAGTACTCTACAGAATGGTTGAATCCATTCACACCACCACCAACAATGCATTAAAGTCTTATTTTTCCCACATCTCCAACATTTGTCATTTACCTTTTCTGTCCTGTTAGCCAATCTGACAGGTATGGGGTAGTACCTCAGAATTGTTTTAATTTGCATATCTCTGATCAGCAGTGAGTTAGTGTATTTTTTCATTTGGCTATAGATGGCTTTGATCACTTCATCTGGAAAATGATCATATCTTTTGATCATTTATCAACTGGGGAATGGCTCTTATTTTTATAAATTTGATTCAGTTCTCTATATATTTTAGAAATGAGATCTTTATCAGAGAAACTTACTTCTATAATCTAAGGAGAAATGTGTTTACTACTTTCCTGGACTGTGCTCTGGTCTGTGAATGAACACAAGCACTCTTTTCTGCCCTAGAACTGTGATGAGGGTTCCCCTCCACTGCTTCTGCAAGCTCTGCTATGCTAATGCTCTTCTCACCCTGGGACTGCCACCCAGGACTGTGACCCGGATCCAAATATGGACAAAGCAACAGAGTCCTGCCTCAGTACTAGCAAAAATTATCCCTATAATCTTTCCTTCTGAGTGTTGTTCGACCCACTTGCCATCTCTGGGCTGAGAACTCCGGAGGCAGCCGCTACCACTGCTGATTCAGTGGCTCCCAAGATCTGCTCCTGGTTTGCTGGGGTCAGGGCTTTGCTGGTGGAGCCTGTACTAGACTGTGCTCCACTCTCATTGTGGGGTGACAGACCTTTCCTGATGACCTTTTACATTGTCTTTGGTGTCTATGGGCTGAGAGGTCTGGAAACAGTCACCGTTGCCACTGATTCAGTTGCCCCAAGGCCTGCTCTAATTTGCTGGGGCCTGTTTTGCATTGACCCAGCCTGGACTGGACTGCGCTCCTCTCTCACCCTGGTGCGACAGACCTTTCCTGCCAACCTTCCAAGTTGTCTTCAGCTGGGAATTTGTTTCACTCCATCCTTTTTGGGTTCTGCTGCTCTGAATTTGTTTAGGGTCATTTCTAAAGGGGTTTTGGGGAGAACTCAGGTAAGTCCCTGCACTTACTCTATTATTACCCTGCCTTTGGTTCATTGATATTAGTATTAGGCAGATAGTCCAAGGAGGTCAGGAAAAAGGAAAACACATATGCACAGTAACATTTATTGCAGCAGCTTTTGTCATAGCAAAGAACGGACAACTAAATAGATATCTATCAATTAGGTTGAACCTTTTGGCTTTCAATTTTCAGTTACTGATTAAGGATATCAACTGATATAGTTTTGTTTTCTGTGTCCCTTTTTTGATGCCTTTGGTCAAGCAATTAGTTGTTTAAATTTTTTTTTAGTTGTTGCATATTGGCTAGTGATGTAATCTTTCAGTGTCTTTCTGTAAGTTCAATAGTTTTTTTATGGTGGCATTTGACACTTGTTAGGAAAATACCTAGGCAGCTCTATACTGCTGTGTTCAGATCCTGAAACATTTTTATACTCTGTCAAATATTGCAGAAGAATGAATTAATTCATAGCAGATACCAGATTTTGGAGAATTACTCTATTTTGCTACAGTTGATTCTATTAATTGGATACACGAATAAAAATAAAAATAGGCTTTTAAAATTCCATTCTAAGTGTGCCTATTTTTTTCAAGGTCATTCAAGACATTAATGTTCTTGCCATTCTGTTTTTTATTGAGTTGCACCTCTAGAGTTTGTTTAAGCATTGGTCTTCAGTACCTTTAAGGTCTTCACTTTCTTCTTCAGATTTAAGAAACTCCTTAATTTCTGCTTTTACTTCATCTAGATTGGGTTTGGGTGTCAAATGATTTCTTGTGGTTGCCCTGCATTTGTACACAATATATTGATGTGTAACTTGGAGCTGGGGATATCGCTGACGAAAAGGAGGATGATGTCTTTGTCTTTAACTGGTAAGATCAGTTTCTAGTTTTTTTTTATTATGTAGTATGTGTCCATCATCATAATCATCATCATCATCATCATCATCATCATCATCAGAAATTTGAACCTTTAGTCCTTTTCATGCAGACTCACAATTTTCCTGCTTTGGTGGCCAACGCCATTGGCACGGAAGCATTTCCAGCAGCATTTGATTGGTTTCTATCAGTCTTTCAAATGTATCCTTTTTTGTGCTATCAAAAAAGTACTACTCCTTCCACTATCCTCCGTGTGAAGCTTATCTTTAGGATAGTTCGGAGTAGAGTTAGCCAAGTGTTGTTGCCGGTATCCATTTGTCTGGCATCTCAGTGTTCTTGTCTCACTTTCATAGTTACTGTAGAAGCCACAGAGCACAGGGAGTTCTAGCCGTATGACAAGTTGGTGGGCTTTCTCTTCCTTTCCTGTTATCCCATCCCTGTTTCCATAATATGAATTTTGAGGTTGGGCTTTGAGGGAATTGTTGTTATTGTCATCGGCATCATCATCACCACCACCACCACCACAGTCATGTTACCTTGATCTCACCAGCTAGGTGGCATAGTGGATAGAGGGCAGGACTTTGAGTCTGGAAGACCTGAATTTGAATCCTGCCTCAAATTCTCCCTATCTCTGAGTGACTCTGGGAAGGTCACTCAACCATGGCATACCTCAGTTTTTCCATCTTTAAAATGGAATAATAACAGCACCTCCCTCCCAGGGTTGTTGTGAAGATCAAACGAGTTAAGAATTGTAAAGTGCTTTGTAAACCTTAAGGCACGATATAAATACTAGCTATTACAGTTTTGATGGGGTCTAGATAAAAACAGCCTCGGGATAAGTTTCTATTCTGCTGTTATTCCTAGATATCTAATATTTTGTGAACTATTACACAGATGGATAAAAGTGACTGCTTTTGTAATTGAATAAGGGGAGTATCATCATCGTCATCATTAAATATAGCAGAAAATGATACAGTAACATAGTTTATAAGCTGATTGTGAGTCAAGAAAATCATTACCTTCTTCTGAAAAGCAAGGATGATATCAGGTACTCTAATGCAGATATATCAAGTGGGATGGAAGCAGTTATCATTCACTCAACAAGCATTTATTATGTACCTGCTGCGTGCCATCAATGGTACTGGGGGTACAAAGATTAAAATGGCACAATCCTTGTCCTTAAGGAGTTTACATTCCTTTGGGCAGAAGGAATGAATCTTAATAAACAAGTATTTTATATATATATATATATATGTATATATATATATATATATGTGTGTGTGTGTGTATCCATCCATATATATATATATATATACATGTATATGTGTGTGTGTGTGTGTGTGTGTGTGTGTGTATGTGTGTGTATACCTACACAATATATGTCTATAAATTGCATAGTATGAGCTGATCTGCTTCGTAGGAAGAGATTCCTCACTGAGAGTCCTCATGGTCAATGAAATCCCAGGTCTAGTCAAAAGTGACAATAACAAAAGTCTGTCTGATGACAAATATTTGTGAAAGAGGGATGAAGGGTAACTGAATGACCCGGGAAAGCAAAAAGTAAAGGGAAAAACTAGTAAGAACTCCTTACGGTGTGGTGTCACTTGTGGCCCTTTCTCTTCACCTGCTGTCTATTACATGATTTTCCCTTACCTCTGATTATTTTAGTTCACTTACATTTGAGGATACCCTCTGAAGGGTCATAAGAATGTTAAGCTCAGAAGAATTATTGACATTATCTTATGCAAGCCTATCGTTCTGCAGATGGGCTGCTAAGTCCCAGAATTTCATATGGCAAATTAGTTGGAGTAGCAGCACCAGATCCTGATCCTAGTGTATTTCAACAAACATTAATGAAGTTATGCCAACAAGAATTAATGAATATAAACCTCTGTGTTTGTAACAACAATGTTGCTAGCAGCTGCTGTGGAGGTGTAAGGCCAATAACACCAGCACACAGGAGGGCTACTAGCACAGGTTCTTTGATCTGCTTTTCTAAGGAAAGCAACTTTAAAGGGTTAACAATCTCACTTTAACTAAACATACATATATCATCCACTTAGTTCAGGGGGAAAAGCCAGCACATTGAACTTCAAAGAGAATACAAACAGAAATTACAAGCATACTTCGTACAAACAGAACAAACACAAATCAGTAGACAGGCTTCTATTTGTTCATAGCAATACATACAGTTACCAGAGAGAGAAGCACCAACATCTGGGTTTTCAAAGCCGGGGGTGGTGGGTCTGTGATGGCTACCCAGAGTCTCATCTGGTCAAGTCACATGATATTCCTCCAGTGAGTAAGAGCCCCAAAACAAAACACCAACCTCAGATCTTATATACTTTTCTCAGGGTCAGAGGGCGTCACAACCATGCGACTCAAAGCCATGTGAACTAGGTTTCTTGTTTCTTAAGCAGGTAATCAAAGACTCTTCAATCAAAGAAACAAAGGCAAGACTCATCAAAGGCACTTGATTACCTCAATGCTGAGAAGCACTAAAAAAAAAACAGCAAAAAGTCCTACTTTGCTTGCCATTACATTTGAAAGGCAAGACTCAAAGGTACTTGGTTACCTCAGCATTCTAAAAGAGAAAACAGTAAAAAAAAAGTCCCACCCTTATTACCATTACAATGTTAGACCCCAGGAACACAAAAGCAAAATGAAAAGCATCCCCTCCCCTCAAGGAGTTTACATTCTCCTGAGGATGGGGGTAAGGCTGGGGATGTTTGAGGGGGATGTCTTGTAAACAAGTATACACAAAATTATTTGAGGAAAAAGGGAGTATAAATCTTGGGGGAATCACAAAAGCCAAGTTATACCTGTTACAAGGCAGATAGCACCTCAGCTGAGCCTTGAAAGAAGCCAGAGATTTAAAGAGGTAAAAGTGAAGAGGTCATGTTTTCTAGGACAGCCTGAACAAAGGCATGGAGGTGGGAAATGTGATACTGAGTTTGGGGAATAGCAAGTAGGTGAATTAGAGTACCAGTCTTGAAGTCAGGAAGACTCATCTTTGTGAGTTCAGATCCAGCCTCAGACGCTCATTAGCTGTGTGACCCTGGGCAAATCACTTAACCTTGTCTGCCTCAGAAGGACGTGTCAGACCACTCCAGAGGCTCTGCCAAGAAAGCCACAACCAGACACAACCGAAGCAACTAAATGACAACAAAACTTAATGGAAATAGAATGTGTGAAAGCGAGTCATGTGTAATCAGAACTAATACAGGATGGAGTTGGAAGGGACCTTAAGAATCACTTCATTTAATCTGATCATTTTCCAGTTGGGTGAACTAAGGAGTAAAGGGATTAAATTGACTCGCACCGGGTCGTACAGATTCAAGATTCAGACTCGGGTTGTCTGAATCCGCAGGTAACTTGCAGGCAGTTTGGAGAGGGTTTACATACCTAAGTGAAAAGTTGGCATTTCATCCTACGGGCAGCAGGACTTTTATTTTGTTGTTGTTGCTTAGTCATTTTCAGTCATGTCCGACTCTTCGTAATCCCTTTTGAGGTTTTCTTGGCAAAGATACTGGTTTACCGCTTCCTATTCCAGCTCATTTGAGATGAGGAAACAAACAAACAGGGTTAAGTGACTTGCTCAGGGTCACTCAGCTAATAAGTGTCTGAGGCTGGATTTGAAGTCAGGTCTCCTGACTCTAGTCCCAGCGTTCTATTCACTACACCACTTGTATTTTAGGGGGACTATTATGACGGCTATGGAGACTATGGATTAAAGAGCTGAGAAACTAGAAGCTAAGTCCAGTTAGGAGCTTTTGCAGTAGTCTATTAGAGAGATTATTATGGGCAGGGATGCAATGTTTGTTGTGGAAATAGAATTGAACAGTTCTCTAGATGACAAATGCCTTGTTGCCACTCCTGTAGTCATGTTTTGTCTTCCCCTGCAAGGGTGTCTTGAGACGAGAACAATTTGACCAACCCATTTCAAACACAGGCTGATTTATAAATCTATTTTTGGCTCTTGCCTAGGGAGAATGGGTGAAGAATATTAGGAGAATTGGGTTTCTTTTTCCAGAGCAAGATGTCTTCTTGACCCACCAGGACACACACATATTCATGTATGCACAATACAGGGATAAAATAAGCTCTGTTTGGGATCCAGCACTCTCGATCCTCATTGTGTGCTTTCAACAGAATGATTTCCAACATCCTTTTCAGTGCTCAGGTTCTGTGGCAGTTCATTCATAGAAGCTGAACTGTTGGCCTTTCCAGATCCTGGCATATGAGTTTAAGGCTTGGCTAGCTACATCGTTGTTTCCTTGTAAATGCTGATGAGCTGGCTCATTCTTTATGTTGAGTCTTTGGAGGCGGCTTCCTTTCTGGGACAGGAAGGGGCTGTAAGTTCAATGCCTTCCTTGCTTTTGAGCTCCTTTGCTCGGTTCAAGCTAACCATATCCTTTTCCTGCTCTCTATTTCCTGCCATCATCACCAAGCTAGGCTGGCATTCTCTTTTCTGTCCTTTGTGTTGCCCCCTGTAACTTGCAGGATAACTGAGGAGTTGGAGGCTGGCAGAGCTTGGTGTTTCTATTTATATTCTTCTAGTCTGAACCGGTGTAGTTGCTGGAAATGCTTCTGCTGAGCTCTCCAAAACTGTTCTGGGATTCAAATGAATTGATCAGATTAGTACCCTTGGCTCGTATGGATTAAACAGAGGTGGCCAAACCACAGGAGGATGGGCTTGGCTCAGTGAACTGGGAAACAAATATCTTCTGGACCAGTTCCATAATTCCCTCCCTTTGTCAGGGAGAGCAGCCACAGTGTACCTGGCATGAAGCGTGTTTGTAGCGTTCCCGGAATTCCACATCTGAGTGGCAGTTATGATAGGTGACGTGGGAATCACAGAGTTGGAAGGGAATAGAGGCTATCTAGTACAACCTATAGCTGAAAAAGAATCCCCATATGTCTGACAAGTGGTCAGACAGACTTTGCTTAAAGACCTCCAAGAAAGCCTACTAGCTCTGTGGCTGTCTGTTCCATTTTGAGAGAGCTCTAATGCAGGGGTTCTTAATCTTTTCACAGTCTGGCAAAGGCTTCCCACTATATTTTTTTAAAATTCATAATTGAAGGAAATACTAAATTTCAGTTAGAGGTTAATGAAAATAAAGATTTTTTTTCCCTTTCTAAGTTCAAAGACCTTCTTCTTTGAAATCTATCTATGGATCCCTTGGTAGAAGGGGAGGTGGTCCATGGACCCCAGGCTAAGAAATCCTGCTCTAATTATGAGGATTTTCCCTTTTACTTCAAGCCGAATTTTGTGTTTTGTGACTTCCACCCATTGTTTCCCGTTCTGTCCCTGGGGCCAAAGAGAACAATTCTTCAGTTCCTTCTGAGTATTTAATGATCATTTCTGTCATTTCTGCTTTCTTTCCTTCTTTCCCACCCTCCATCTTCTCCTCTCCTTCTCCTCTCCTAAACATTTGCACTTATGTTAATCAATCCTCCTAAGATACTGCACCATTGTGCGTGCCTTTCTCCGGACCTTCTTTAGCTTATCATTCTTCTTCCTAAGTGTGATCTCCAGATGTGAACCCATTGTCCCAGATGTGATCTTATCAGGCTAGGATGTAAGACCATCCCTTCCCTAATCCTGGAAAATGGAGCTCTCTTAATGCCACCCAACATTGCATGGTCCCAGCTCATAATTCCAGCAATGATGTCTTGGCACGTTTGTCTTTCCACCATACCTCCATGATTGACTTTTTCTTCTTTTTGTCATCTTTGCCAATCTGACAGGTGGCTCCAGCGCTTTGGCAAGGTGTGGAGGCAGAGAGAGAACCAGTGACAGCAAATTAGAAGAGCTTTCCAAGCATCAGAAATGAAAAGTATTGGTTCTTCCTCTCTAAGATAGGTCTGCCAAGAAGTTGAATTCTTTAAGTCAACAGGACAGCACTATGTGGTAGTGAGCTGATCTTTGAAAGAAGCTAGGAATCCTAAGAGGCAGAAGAACTCAGTGAATGAAGTCAACCCTTTATTCATTAGCTCTGTGATCATGGGGAAGTCACTCAGCCTCTTAGAGAAACCTCCTTCAGTCTCACAACACTATTCAAATGTAAGATATTCTTTTACAAGGAAAGTATATATAGTGCAATAGAAAGAGTACCCTACCTGGAGTCAGGGGAGACCTGGGTTCAAATCCCAATTCTGAAACTTACTACCTAGGCGACTCTGGGTATGTTTAAGCCTCAGTTTCTTCATCTGTAAAATGGAGATAATACCTACAGTTTATAAGAATCTCAGAATTGTGAATAGAATTAAAATACACACACACATAAAACACTGTGCAAACAATGAAGCAGTTACTACTACTATGGCTACTACTGCTACTGCTACTACTACTACTACTACCACCACCCCCACCAGTACTACTACCACCATCATCACCACCTTATTGTAAGGTGTCCTGGGACATTGCATAAGGGGATAAAATATCTTTTTTGTAACTGAATAAAATAATAAATATTATTATGAAATAATGATATATCATAATATAAAATATAATATATAATTTATTGTTCAGTCATTTTTTAGTTGTATCTGACTCTTCATGACCCCATTTAGGATTTTCTTAGTAAAGATTCTGGAGTGCCTTGCTATTCCCTTTTCCAACTCATTTTAACTGAGGCAAACAGGGTTAAGTCACTTTCCCAGAGTCATAAAGCTAGTAAGTGTCTGAGGCTAGATTTGAATTCAGAAAGATGACTCTTTCTAACTTCAAGCCTGGTGTTCTATCAACTGTGCCACATAACTGCTCATAAATATGTAATATAATTTTGTAACTATAAAAATGAAAAAGAAGGATTTGTCCTCAGAATCTATAGGGTCACTGAAAGCATCCATGGTACACCAGCAACAGGACAAGACAGATGATAAATACTTCATTCTGTTCTCATTTACTTTTGCTGTAATTTGCTTTTTCTAATTATTTTAAAAGTTCTTCATTTCATTTATCTTGATCATAGGTTTTTAGCATGGTGGAATCAATGAAAATGTTATACTTAAAATTTTGCAGATGTGTATTGTGTCTGAGAGATTATGGTTCAATTCATGACTGGAGTTGTCCCGGATAGTTTGGAGTCTACGTTTGCATATGGGGATTTGTAATCTGCAAGTCTATGAAAGGGAGTTCAGGTTTCTGATTTATGATTCTAGACACCATGTCATGTCTTACCATATATTCAGTCAATGCTAATATTTTTTCTTTTGTTTTTTTTTACAACTTGTGATGCAGTTTTTGCTATTTCCTCACATAGTCTATATTAGTAAGTCAAGACTCCTTAAGCAAAAACATTCTGTAATTTTGGGTGGCAGTGACTTGGTCCTGAATTGTCATCTTAACTTTGCTCCCCACTTTGATTTCCACAAACAAAATCATCTGATTTAGTGATTTGTTTTATGATCCTTGGGTAGCTAGGCGGCACAGCGGATAGAGTGCTAAGCCTAGAGTTAGGAAGACTCATCTTCCTGAATTCAAATCCATCAGACACTTACTAGTGGTGTGACCCTGGGCAAGTCCCTTAACCCTACTTGCTTCAGTTTCTTCCTCTGGAAAATAAACCCACAAAAAGACAGAGTAAAACAAATCTCCATCCCAAGACAACCTGGAAGGTCAATAGGAAAGGTCTGTTACACCAGGCTGAGAGAAGAGAGTAGTCCAGTGGAGGCTGCACCAGCACAGACAAGTCCCAAGCAAACCTGGAGCAAGCATCAGGGGACTGAATCACTGGCAACTGTGGCAGTTTCCAGACTTCTCAACCCACAAACGCCAATGACATCTTCGAAGGTCAACAGGAAAGGACTGTTGGACCTGGGTGAGAGAGGAGTGCAGTCTAGCCTAGGCCCCAACACAGCCCCAGCTCTAGCAAACAGGAGCAGATCTTGGGAGTGACTGAATCAGCAGTGGAGGTGGTGGTGGCAGGGACAGTGGCAGTGGCAGCAGCTGTTTCTAGAGCTCTCAGGCCACATATGGTAAAGGGATCAAAAGGCTGGTCAGAAAGAGATTACAGGGGTCTATTTGCTGGCACTGAGGTAGGACTCTGTTACTTTGCCTATCCTTGGATTGGCACCAGAGTCCAAAGTGGCAGTCTTGGGGCAAGGAGGAGTACTAGCATAGCAAAGCTTGTAACAGCAGCAGAGAGGGAACCCTCCTCACAATTCCAGGGCAGAAAAGAGTGCTTGTGGTCACTTACAGACAAGAGCACAGGCCAGGAGAGGAATAAACACCTGTCCTTAGATCATACCACTTTGGAAGAACTGAAAACCTACAGTGTCTTTTAAAAACATAGAAGTATCTGTTAAAACAGCTGCACAAACTCCCTAAAGCTTGGGACAGTGCACCCTCCACACTGGAAACAGAGCCCTACCTTAACAAAGTCAAAAATAGGCTGGGAAAATGAGCAAACAACAGAAAAAAAACTCAGACTATAGAAACTTACTTTGGTGATAAGGAAGGTCAAAACATACACTCAGAAGAATACAACAAAGTCAAAGCTTCTACATGCAAAGTCTCCAAGAACAATATGAATTGGTATCAGGTCATGGAAGAGCTCAAAAAGGGTTTTCAAAACCAAGTAAGAGAAGTAGATGAAAAATTGGGGAGAGAAATGAGAAGGATGCGAGAAAATCATGAAAAACAAGTCAACAGCTTAGTAAATGAGACCCCCCCCCAAAAAAATTGAAGAAAATAGCACTTTAAAAAATAGAGTAGACCAAATGGCAAAAGAGGTCCAAAAAGGCAACAAGGAGAGAATGCCCTACAAAGCAGAATTGGCCAAATGGAAAAGGAGGTCCAGAAGCTCACTGAAGAAAATCATTCCTTAATAATTAGAATGGAGCAAATGGAAAATCAAGAAATTATGAAACAAAACCAAAAGCATGAAAAAATAGAAGATCGTGAAATATCTCATTGGAAAAACAACTGACCTGGAAAATAGATTCAGGAGAGATAATTTAAAAATTATTGGAGTACCTGAAAGCCATGATCAAAAAAAGAGCCTAGACATCACCTTTTAAGAAATTATCAAGGAAAACTGCCCTGATATTCTAGAACTAGAGGGTAAAATAGAAATTGAAAGAGATCCCAAAAGGAAAGCTGTCAGGAATATTATAGCCAAATTCTGGAGTTCTCAGGTCAAGAAGAAAATATTGCAAGCAGCCAGAAAGAAACAATTCAAGTATCGTGGGGCCACAATCAGGATAACACAGGGTTTAGCAGCTTCTACATTGGTTGGAGAGCTTGGAATATGAAATTGGAAGTCAACGGAGCTAGGGTCAAAACCAAGGATCACTTACCCAGCCAAACAGAGTATAATCCATTATCCTTCACAAAGTTTCTGTGTTTTTTTGTCAGAGACCCCCAAATGAGGTTTGGGAGCAGAGAGTCTCAGTGGAGGGTTAAGTAGAAGTTACCAGTATTTTTAGCACTAAGGCAGATGATTGTTTAGGACAACAGACATGGATTCAGCACCAGATGTAGACAGTTAAAAGACTTTTTTTTTTTTACTGGGTGTGTTGGTTCATAGGTTATGACTGAAGAGGTATCAGCCTGCCCTATGAAGGAGAGGCTTTCTAGTTGATGCACCTAGCAAATAAGAACCAATGTGGCTAGGAGATAGCCCTGAAGAGATGAAGCCCAGAAGTTTGTAGGAGAGAGCAATCTGGCAACCAAGAGATTAGCAGAGCAGCTGAAGAGAATTGACATACTCAACCATAACTACAATCCCAGCAGAGAGTATTCATTATTGGTATTTAACTACCTATACCCTTTGACCCAGCAGTACTACTACTTGGTCTGTTTCCAAAGATGATTAGGGAAAAAGGGAAAAAAATGTTCTAAAATGTTGATAGCGACTCTTTACGGTGACAAAGAATTGGAAATCGAGGGGATGCCCATCAACTGGGGAACAGCTTAACAAGTTGTGGTATATGATCATGACGGAATACTACTGTGCTATAAGAAATGAAGAGCTCAGTGATTTTAGAAAACATGGAAAGACCTGGAAGAAATAATGAAGAGTGAAATGAGCAGAACCAACAGAACATTGTGTATAGTAACAACTATGGTATATTGTTTTAAGAATGACTTTGAGCTAATACATTATTTTCACTATTGTAAATATCTAAATTAACTACAAAGGACATATGAAGGAAGATCCTATCTGCATCCAGAGAAAGAACTGGTAAATGGAAATGTGTGTAGAATAATTTTACATATACACATATACATATATGTGTTTGTATGTATGTATATATGTATATGTGTGTGTACAGATAGATTGATATACCTTTTTGTGTCTAATTGTAGCTATCTCTGGGGGGGAGAGGGAAGGAAAAAAAGGAAAAAAGAAATATACGTGATAATTTTGAAAGGAATAGCAAAAAGTGCATAGTAGATTTGCATGTTCATGTGCAATCATCATTTTTAATGTACTGTTATGGAAATGCTTGTTTTATTCCATAACTTAAAAATGAAATAAATTTTGAAAAAGAGAGTTTCAGGGTGACATCACTAAAAGATAACAACAACCCTGTGGCATCATAGGTGTGCTCCAGCCATGTGGATAGGTATGATCCTGGAGACAAGTTCCAGGGCCAAATGTGTTTTCTACATGTATACCCTCCATACATTTTCCCTGGTCATGGATGTTCTCTCTTTCCCTCATTCATGGCGTGACAACCTCTGAGAGAGTGTGCACCCAATGACTTTCTCATCACCTCATTTGCTACACTGTTCTATTAAATGCATTATTTTTAAAGTAATAGATCACTAGGTCTGTATCCTCCCCCCCAAAAAAATAAACAACAAAAAGGAAAAGGACCTATGTATACAAAAATATTTATAGTAGCTCTTTAGTGGTGGCAAAGAATTGGAAATTGAGGGGGTGTCCATCATTTGGGGAATGGCCAAACAAGTTGTTGTCTATGATTGTGATGGAATACTATTGTCTTTAAGAAATGATGAGCAGGATGCTCTCAGAGAAACGTGGAAAGATTTACACAAACTGATAGAAAGTGAAATGAACAGAACCAGGAGAACATTGTACACAGTGACAGCAATGTCGTATGATGATCTACTCTGAATAACTTAGCTATTCTCAACAAAACAGTGATTGAAGACAATTCTGTAGGATTTATCATCAAAGGTGCTATCCATCTCCAGAGAAAGAACTGGTAGAGCCTGAATGTAGATCAAAGATATTTTTTCTTTACTTTCTTTATTTTTCTTGTTTATTTTTTTACTCTGTTTCCTTTCATAGAATGACACACGGAAGTGTGTTTTGCATGACTACACATGTATAACCTATGTCAAATTGCTTGCCTTCTCATTGGGGGCAAGAGAAGAGAGGGAGAGAATTTGGAACTCAGTATTTGAAAGAAAATGTTAAAATTGTACGTGTAATTGGGAAAAAGTAAAATATTAAATGAGATAAAAAAAATGGAGCAATAGGTCATCTGTATGACTAAAAAGCAAACCTGTAAATTGGGCCTTATAAATAGTGGTTTAAAGTGGATACTAACCCATGAAGTACCTTGAACCTCAAAAAGTTAACTTTTCTCAGGGCCTACATGTGAGATAGGTAGGCCAGGCAAATGTGAGACAGGATGAATAGTGGAAAAAAGGTGAATAAACAATCATTGATGTTTATTTCTTTTTAAAAAGAAAGTCGTTCCACGAAACATCTTATCAATGGATTGATTTTGTATGTGGGAAGTCTAGTGGAAGTTGCCACGATTAGGGTTGCTGATGTGCCTTTGGGGACCCTGATGACTTTATTTGGTGATATAGTCTTAGGGAAAGGGGAAGGTTAAAACTGTGTGGCTGCTCCGTACTCCCTTTTCTACTCTTTCTTTCAAGGGCGGAAATCACCAGGGCCTAGGAGCTCACAGAAATACATGAGTCAGAACATAATGACACTCTTTCATGGACTTGGGAGGCAACATTCTGAGATGAAAAGATCACAGGCCTGGCAATGAAGAGCTGTGGGAACTAGGCTTTGTTTCCACTAAATAGCTGGATGATCTTGGACAATTCCATTAAGTCAACATTTGAGTGCCCACTTCCCCTAGGAGAAGCCAAATAAAGACTCTGTCCCTGACTTCTGGAAGGTTCTAATTTAGTAGGGAAGGATGTCACGACTTTTCTGCTGCTACAAGTGCCATTGCTACCAGGTCAAGAGGGAACTAACAGTCTCACCTGACCCAGCAGTCTGGATGTAATGCATAGGCTCCCAGAGAACCACCAAGGTTTAGCGTTTGTTCCCATTCTGAATAAAGCGAGGTCCATTTTAGACTTCATGACTCTGAAATGTCATACCACCAAGGAAAGAACCCAGACTCTGTTGTCTGAGGACTTGGGTGTTCAACTTTGTCCCATATACCCTTCCCACTTGTGTGACCTTGGACAAATCACTTAACCTCCTTCAACCCCCGCATCCTTTGTAAGATGGGAGTGGGTGGGAGTTGGACTGATGAGCCTTTGTGGTCCTTTCCAGGCCTACATCCCCTCTCTCTCTCATCTGATGGATCTAACCCATGACCAAGCCCTGTCTATTGCACCTTTGTAACATCTCCTCTATTCCCCAGCCCCTTCTTTCCTCTGACACTACCACCGCCCGCCCCCCCCCCCCATGCAGTCTCCTATTACCTCTTACTTGGACTGTGACAAAAGTCTTTTGTTTTACCTGCCTTGTCTCTCCTCACTTTAGTCTACCCTTAACTTAGCTGTCTCCTGATCTTCCTACAGCATAAATCTGATTATGTCACACACGTACCCTCACTTAAGAATCCCAGTGGCTCCCTATTACCTCTAGGTTAAAATATAAAATCCTCTGTTTGGCTTTTAAAACCCTTTATAACATGGGCCCTTCCTACCTTTTCAGCCTTTTGAACATCTTACTCCCCTCTATATTCTCTCTTGTCAAGATATTTGGAGACATCCTGCTTCCCAGAGCTACGGCTCAGCAAGCAGGCAGTGCCCTGAGATTGGCATAACAATAATCCTTTGCACTCAGGATGATCACACCCTCTGTGGAAGTGCTTTGATCAGCACTAGGTATTCAGTTAGGGATTTATGATTTTCATACTAATCAATAACTGTTTAGATTTGCTGGAGCTCCCCCTATTTCCCAGGGTCCTGAGAGCCATCCATCATGCCTTTTGACATGCTCACAATACAGCTAAGTGAACCAAACCAGGTACTGCACTTCCACCATGCTATCTCTGGGTTCTGTACCCTGCTGTGAGACAATCGACTTGGAGACTGTTCTTACAGGAATGCCTGCATTGTCCACGCATGAGATGTATATAAAACACTGCAGCATGTTAAGCCTTCTTCCTCAGGTGAACTTCTGCTTGTAAGCATTTCCTCACTTTGAAGTTAAACTTGTGTTTGCATCCTGACTCCCCTGTCTCTAGCCTGCTCTGTTCAGCTCTGGCCACCTGCAGGTTAGAGGCTGGTTCTGGTCCAGTCTGATTGACGTCTGTGATCCGGTCACACTGGCTTCCTTGCAGTTCCCAGTACAAGACTCTCCATTCCCTGACTCTGGACATTTTTACCGACTGGCCCCATATATGGAATTCTTTTCCTCCTTTTCTCTCTCTCCTCGGGTTTCTTGGTTTTCTTCAAGTCTCAGTTAAAATATACATATGTAGATAAACATTTATACATACAAACATACATATTTTTAATATTAGCAAATTCTATTACCTGTGGTATAGAACATTTGCTTTGTGATGTCACAGCAAAGGTTCAAATAGGTGATGGACAGGGATAAGGAGAATTGGGGAAGAGGACCACCCAATTTCTATAAGAAGCCTTTCCTGAACCCCCTTAATGTGGTGCCTCCCCTCTCCAAATAATCATGTTTAGAGTTTGTATATAGTTCTTTGCCTATTATCTCTTCCTTAGACTTCAGCTCCTTGAGAGCAGGCATTTTTTTGTGTATACACGCACACGCACACACACACACCCCAGGCCTGGCACATAGTAGGTGCTTAATACATGCTTGTTGACTTGACTAGATCAATGATCCTATGATGAGAGCAGGGATAGCCTTGGACTAAATAGAGGCAGTGTCCCCAATGTCCCACCTATCCAGATTAGGAAGCAATATGGCAGGCAGCAGACTCATGTTCACGGGAAGAACATAACTACTCCACATCCATGAATTTCCCTCTCAGCAAGTCTCTTCGTGACTGTTTTTTGTTTCTAGGACCAGGAGGGATGAGGGATCAATCCACTGAGCTAACTTTAGCTGGGTTTACCTGGGATTTCTGGACTAGAGTTTTCCCATGTGATAGTAGCAAGCTGTCTTGACACCATCAGTACCATCTGCCAGGCACTGGCATACTCCCCAGAGTTCTAGGTTCAAGGGGGATACAAATACAAAAGTGAAACAGTCCTCGCCTTCAAGGACTTTACATTCTACTAGGCATCGTGAAGGCAACAAGCATTTATTAAGCAATTACTATATACCAGGCATGGGTAGCTAGGTGGCACAGTGGATAGAGTGCTGGTCCTAGAGTCAGGAAGACTCGCCTTAAGGAGTTAAAAGCTGGCCTGTGTGACCCTGGGCAAGTCATTTAACCCTGTTGGCCTCAGTTTTCTCATCTGTAAAAGGAGCTGGAGCAGAAAAATGGCAAACCTCTCTAAGATCTTTGCCAAGGAATCTTCAAATGGGGTCATGGAGAGTCAGACACAACTGAAAACAACTGAACAACAGCTACAACACCATTTCCTATAATTACAGATGGGCCCAGAAAGTCCTAGTTTCAAAAGTGATGAGGCTGGTTCTAGAACCCCCTAGTGAATAATAAAGATTATGAGCCCAAGGATAGGAAACCAGGTCCTGTGTACAGTGTAAATGCCAAAGAGCTGATAAGGCCTTTCTCTAATGCTGACCCATTAGGCCATAGCCTTGAATTCCAGGGAGGCATTCTAGGGGAAATTCTTCTTCCTGGAAGAACAAATCACACCTCTTTAGTATCCCCTGCCCCTTGGGCCATTCCCTTCCACTGATTAGAGAGGGTGGAGGGTAGACATTGGAGAGCACCTCGAAGATGAAGAGTCCCAGGGCAGAAGCTTCCTCATTTCCCACCTGGCTGCAGGACTTTATCATGCCCCCAGCCAGGTACTCTTCCCTCTCCTATTCCCCTCTCACCCTCTTAACAGTTTTCTTTTTATGTATTATCTTTGCTTATTAGATTGTGAGCTCCTTGAGGGCAGGGACTATCTTTTGCTTTACTTTGTACCCCAGGGCACTTAGCACAGTGCCTGACACATAGTAGGTGCTTTAAAATATATATAGACTGACTGACACACTGTCATTTCTCCAGAATGGTACTTCTCTTGACTTAGTTGATTGAGATGACATGGTGTATGGTACCGGATCTGACATCAGAGGAATTAGGTTTGGATCCTAGCACTACCACCTTCTGCCTGTGTCACTTTGGGCAAGTCATTGGAACTCTTTTTGGGGCCTCTGTTTGTTCCTCTGTAAGTTAGGGGCTTGGATCGACTGACCTCTACATCTATGATGCTCTAATTTTAAATCTGCTGCATGCATTAGCCCCAACTAAAGGGCCAAGCTTCCAGAATTGAAAACTGTAAAGATGCATGAAGGCTCTACCTTCACACAAACACCAAGCTTTCTAGTAGATAATACAGCAAAATGTTAGGCATTTGGTTCTTGATTTTGGTTCTTGGCTCCATCACTTATTTTGCTATGTTTCTCAATATTCTTCCCGTCTGGGGAGTTTTTTAAGTACAAAAAGCCTTCTAATTGAAAGACAGTGAGTCATTTCACCACATCCTCTTCAACTGTCTGTGGACAAGTAGTACCAGAAGGGAGTGAATGTTTCCCAGTTGTTCACCACATCTTAAATGTTCTTAATTATGCTTGATCAGGGTATCATGTAAATGTGGTACTGCCCTTTCCCAGACTGGCTCAATGACCTCATATCCTTTTACCTTCTCTTCCTCATTCTCCTTCTGCCTTCTTTCGTTTTTCCTCCCCTTTCTATTTCCTTTCTTCCCTCCTCTCATCCCTCCCCTAATTCTTCATCTTCTTTATAGTGATATTCCTCTTTACTCCTAGTAAATTCTAAAAGACCCGATAGAGAATGTAATCATGATATATGTCTCTCCTCTCAACTGTATTGGCTGTGTGATCCTAGTCAAGTCACTTATCTTTTCAATTCTCCAGGCTAGTGGTATGAGCAGCTAGGTGGTGAAGTGGTGTAGCAACAATTTGGCTAGCAGCAGCTGTTGTGCCGTGTAAGATCTGACAAGCCTAGCAACAAGAGCTGCCAGCCCAGATTCTTTGATCTGCTTTGCTAAGGAAAGGAACTGCAAGGGGTTAACAATCTCACTTTAATCACACATCTAAATATAACTCAGGAGGAAAAGCCAGTTCAGGAGGAAAAGCCAGCAACCTGAACTTCAGAGCAAATACAAACAAATTACAAACATCAACAGACAGACCTCTTCTGATTCAAATCACGATTCATAGTTACCAGGAAAGCATCAACATCTGGGTTTACAAGCCAGAGGGCTCTTGACAATGACTGCCCAGAGGCTCCACATCAACACTCCTCCGTGAGTAAGAGCCCCAGGCAAAATGCTAACCTTTGAGTTTTTATACTCTGTTCAGGGCACAAAGGATTTACACCTAATCAGCAAAAGGGTATGTGCCTGGAGCTTTGCACCTAGTAAGAAGGCATTTAATTAATTTAGCATTCTAAAAGATAAAACAGTAAAAAAAAAGTCCCACCTTAATTACCAATACAAGTGGATTCAGCATAGGCCACATGTGTATCATTATGCAAAACCCTTCCACAATACTCATGTTGTGAAAGACTAACTATGTTTTGCTCCTTCCTATCCTATCCGCCTTTATTCAATTTTCTCCCTTGACCCTGTCCCTTTTCGAAAGTGTTTGGTTTTGATTACCTGCTTCCCCTATCTGCCCTTCCTTCTGTCATCTGACTCTTTTTATCTCCTTCCTTCTTCCTTCCTGTGGGGTAAGATACCCAATTGAGTGTGTATGATCTTCCCTCCTCAGGTCAAATCTGACGAGAGCAAGATTCACTCATTTCCCCTCACCTGTCCTCTCTTCCCTTCCAATGAACTGCTTTTTATTGCCACTTTTATGTGAGATAATTTACCTCATTCTATCTCTCCCTTTCTCCCTCTCTCAATATATTCCTCTCTCATCCCTTAATTTGATTTTATTTTTTTAGATATCATGACTTCATATTCAACTCACCCTGTGCCCTCTGTGTATGTATGTGTGTGTGTGTGTGTGTGTGTGTGTGTGTGTGTGTGTGTGTGTGTGTATTCCCTTCAGCTACCCTAATGCTGAGGTCTCATGAATTATACACATCATCTTTCCATGTAGGAATGTAAACAAAACAGTTCAACTTTAGTAAGTCCCTTATGATTTCTCTTTCTTGTTTACCTTTTCATGCTTCTCTTGATTCTTGTGTTTGAAAGTCACATTTTATATTCAGCTCTGGTCTTTTCACTTGAAAGTCCTCTATTTTACTAAAAATTCATATTTTGCCTTGGAGCATGATACTCAGTTTTGCTGGGTAGGTGACTCTTGGTTTTAATCCTAGCTCCATTGACCTCCGGAATATCACATTCCAAGCCCTTCGATCCCTTAATGTAGAAGCTGCTAGATCTTGTATTATCCTGTTTCCACAATACTCAAATTGTTTCTTTCTAGCTGCTTGCAGTATTTTCTCCTTGACCTGGGAGCTCTGGAATTTGGTGACAATATTCCTGGGAGTTTTCTTTTTGGGATCTTTTTCAGGAGGCGGTCAGTGGATTCTTTCAATTTCTATTTTACTCTCTGGCTCTAGAACATCAGAGCAGTTCTCCTTGATAATTTCTTGAAAGATGATATATAGGCTCTTTTTTTGATCATGGCTTTCAGAGAACCCAATAATTTCCAAATTATCTCTCCTGGATCTATACTCCAGGTCAGTGGTTTTTCAATGACATATTTCACACTGCCTTCCACTTTCTCATTCCTTTGGTTCTGTTTTATAATATCTTGATTTCTCACAAAGTCACTAGCTTCCACTTGTTCCAATCTAATTTTTAAGGTAGTATTTTCCTCAGTGGTCTTTTGGACCTCCTTTTCCATTTGGCTAATTCTGCCTTTCAAGACATTCTTCTCCTCATTGGCTTTATGGAGCTCTTTGGACATTTGAGTTAGTCTATTTTTTAAAGTGTTATTTTCTTCAGTATTTTTTTGGTTCTTCTTTAGCAAGTCATTGACTTGTTTTTCATGGTTTTCTCGCATCATTCTTATTTCTCTTCCCAATTTTTCCTCTACTTCTCTAACTTGCTTTTCTAAATCCTTTTTGAGCTCTTCCATGGCCTGAGACCAGTTCATGTTTTTCTTGGAGGCTTTTGATGTAGGCTCTTTGACTTTGTTGACTTCTTCTGGCTGTATGTTTTGGTCTTCCTTGTCACCAGAGAAAGATTCCAAAGTCTGAGTCTGAATCTGAGTCTGTTTTCGCTGCCTGTTCATGTTCCCAGCCAGCTACTTGATTCTTGAGCTTTTTGTTGGGGTATGACTGCTTGTAGAATAGAGAGTACTTTGTCCCAAGCTTGAGGGGTTGCACTGTTGTTTTCAGAGCTATTTCTACACAGAAAACTCTGCCACACCAGCACTCCTCCTCCACCAAGAACCGCCAACCTGGACTGGGACTCAGATCTAAGCAGACTCCGCACTCCTGCTCTGATCCGCTACTTAATTACTTCCACCAGATGGGCCTCAGAAGCAACTGCAGCTGTAGCTCTCTAAGCATCCTCAGAGCTGCACCACCTCTGCCGTCCCCAGGTGGTAGCCAACCGCAAACTCTTTTCACTCAGTCCTCACAGATTTTCCCACTAACCTTCTCTGTTGTCCTTGGTGTTTGTGGGTTGAGAAGTCTGGTAACTGTCACAGCTCACTGATTCAGGGCACTATGTCCTGTTTCCCCAGGCTCCCGCTGTGGTTGGTCTGGGTGCAGCCCATGCTGCTCTCTGTTCTGCTCCACTCCCAGCACTGTACGATAGACCTTACCCAGCAACCATCCAGGCTGTCCTGGGCTGGAGCCCTGCTTCCCTCTGCTATTTTGTGGGTTCTGCAGTTCTAGAATTTGTTCAGAGCCATTTTTATAGGTGTTTGTAGGGTCCTGGGGGGGAGCTTTAGGCAAGTCCCTGCTTTCCAGCTGCCATCTTGACTCTGCCCCCTTCTTCTTCAGTATTTTTTAACCTATTTTGCCAAGTCGTTATTTCTGTTTTCATAATTTTCTTGCTTCACTCTCATTTCTTTTTCCAATTTTCCCTCTACCACTCTTATGTTTTTCTTTAATGCTTTCAGGGATTCTTGTTGGGGGTGGGTCTAATTAGCATTTTTCTTTGAGTCATTGCTTGCATCTGTTTTCTTATTATTGTTCTCTGAGTTTATGTTTTGGTCTTTCCTGACACCATAGTACCTTTATATGGTTAAGTACTTTTTTTAATTTGGTCATTTTTCTATTCTATTTCTTGACTTTGAACTTTATGTTAAAGTTGGGCTCTGCTCACCTGTGAGTGGGGAGGCACTGTCCCAAGCTTCAGGCTTTTTTGTGCTATTGTTTTCAGAGCTAGTTCTGGGGGTCTGCAAGTTTTCAAAGCTTCCAAGGTGGTATGATCCAAGGAGAGGTATAAGCACTGTTCTCCAGTTCAGTCCTCTGGTCTTTACCCAAGGAGGGCCCCGGTCCCCTGCAGCCACAAGCAGTGATGTTCCTCTTAGCTTTGGAAATGTGACCAGGGCCCCTACTCCCTTGTAACTGACCTCAAGTGATCCCCTCCACTCTGGTACTACAACCCAGAACTTTGTACAGGCAAGAGAGTTGCCTATCAGTGCCAGCTACACACAGCACTAACAAAGTGTCCCATGCCATTTCACTCTGACCTGTTGTCTGACCCCCTTACCATGTCTGGGCTGAAGGCTCCTGAAGCTGCTGCTGCTGCCCTTGCGGATGTTGAGGCTGCCTCCAAGGCCTACCACTAATGCTGCTTCTGTTCTCTGGGCCAGCCCCCACCCCAGTATCGCAGACATTTCTTACCTACCTCCCAAGTTGTCTTAGGCTAGAAGAATGTCTCACTCTGCTCTTTTGTGGGGTCTGCCACTCCAAAATTTGATTTGAGGCATTATTTTAAAGCTGTTCGTAGAGAAATATTAGGAGAATTCAGGTGGGTTGTTGCCTGTAATCCACCATCTTAACTCCCTCTTGCCTCTTCTTTAACTTCATTTTAATAGCTTTTTCTAATTGCAGAGAAGGTATAGACTTGCATTGATAAACGGAGTTTCCTTACTGGAGGTTCCCTATGTCAGTGAAACCAGAGGGCTTAGTCCCTTTTCACTATTTCTAAACCTATCTTTATCCCTAGACCTAAACCTAAAGCTATCCCTATCCCTACCTGGCTTCCTTTGCGAAGTTATGTTGTCTGGATGCGGTATTAGAGAAAATTCTCAGAGGAGCTGGTTCTTTACTCTTGTAATCTTATCTGCATAGCTAGTTTCCATTTGGGAAGTCCCTCGGATCAGTTGGTATCATACCACCAAGAGACATTTATTGAACTTTAGAGAAAGGCCACCTGGAATGGGGCAGAGAACACTGAACTGCAAGTCAGGAGGCCGGGTAATAGTCCTGGCTCAGGTAATTATCGTGGGACCTTTGACAAGAAACTTCATTTCTCTGAGTTTCAGTTTTCTAATCTATAAAAAGGGACAATAATCCCTTCCTGTCTCAGGGGTATTGTAAAACTTATTACATATGTATTTACCAAGCACCTATCGAGTTCAGATCACTGTGCTAGACTGTGGGGGAGATAGAAGGTCATTGTCCCTGCTTTTGTTAGGCACAGGATAAGATGTCACTATAGAGAACTATAATTGACAGTAGTATTTGCTAAATTCATTAAACATTACAAAACAAAGAGCTTGCAGTTCTTTGGAAGAAGGTTGTTACCAAGGAATGAATGAAGAAAGTAGGAATGAAAGAAGGAAAGAAAGGAAGGGAGAGAGGAAAGGAGAAAGGGGAGAAAAAAAGACAGAAAAAAGAAAAAGCATTTATTAAATCTTGATGCACTTGATAGCATGTGCAATACACTATGCTACGTGCTGGGAATACAAATGGAAAATGAAGACAGACTGAGAGTGTGGTCTTTCTCAAGACAAACCACACATTCTTTTGTGGTTTTTTTTGGCCACACTTATAGGAAGGTTCAGGTACCAGTCAGAAAGGCCCCATGGTCCTTGGGATTCAGCAGCAAAGCATATGGTAATGCATCTTCTTTAATGCCGTTTTAACTGCTAAAACCATATCTATTTCAGATATTAAATCACTTGACAATGTTAAAGAATTTAGTGATTAGAACAGGCCTGTACAACATCTGACCTGTGGACCACTTGGGGCCCCCCAAAGGATTCAGGCAGCCCATGAAAAATGTAGGGTTGCTACTGCTCAGTCTCTCCTGTTTGTCACATGATTCCAGCAGCCAGCCTTCGTCAGTCTGTCTCTAATCCAACCTATCTGGGGCCTAAAGAAGTTTTCAAGCTGTGTGGTCTGGATTATAACTTAGCCTTAGGCTCTGGGCTAGAAACAGGGCCACTGGTTTGGGAGGCAATACCACTGAGGGCTCTTGGGTTGCGTGCCTGTTAGTGACAGTTGTCAATGGTTGGTGTCGGTAAAGTCCAGGGCGATGGGTGCCTTTTCCATAGGGACTGCTCCTGTAAAGAGGTTTGTCTGGGCATGCCCAGATTGTTTAACATGGAAGCAGGCACCTACCTCCCTGTGTCCTTTACCATGTGAGTGGGTGTAGCATCCTTTGTTCGGCA
Source organism: Trichosurus vulpecula (assembly GCF_011100635.1). Lineage (NCBI taxonomy): Eukaryota > Metazoa > Chordata > Mammalia > Diprotodontia > Phalangeridae > Trichosurus > Trichosurus vulpecula. Next base: position 556,848,948 of record NC_050573.1, on the reverse strand, counting down.
GTGCAGACAGGCCACATCTTTAAAAGTGGCCAGACTGAGACAATCTCCTTTTCTAGCTCTTACTGTTGGTCCTCTCCTTCTGCAAGCAGCAGGAAAGTGTGCTTATGAAAGGCAGTGAGCCAGGAGAGCCATCACAGACTTTCTGGCTTTGCAGTCAACCAAAGGAGGCCACACCCACCTCTATGGTAGAGGACAGAGGGAGGCATGGTGCCTCCATTAGGTGATCTGGGCATGTCCACACAAGCCTCCTTATACTCTCCCAAACAATGGCTGAAAGTATGATCTGGGTGTAATACCTCCAGGCTCAGGTTCAAGGATGTTGCCATCAGGGTCTAGGGGAAGATAGTGATAAAGATGGTCATACTGGTTTCATCTTCTTGGCATATGCTACCTCCTATTTCTCTGAGTTACTTTTTGGGGGTCAGCTAGACTGCCTTGCCTGACTTGTTGGTGACACTTGGTTAATGGTTGGTAGGGATAGATGGCTACTTCTCTACAGGGATTGCTTCCTGATGGGATCAAAAAAGACTTTTTGAAGAAATTGCCTTTTGGGTTGGACATTAAAAGATGGAAAGGAAAAGAAAATAGAGGAAAAAGCAACGTAGGGAAGAGCAGATTCAAAGGAAGGAAGGTCCAAGAGTTCAAAATGTCTGTTTGGGGTAAGGAGAGCAATCCAGTTTGGCTAGAGCATAGACTACTTGGAGAGCGATATAAAATAAGGCAGGAAAGGTAGGATGATTTAAGATTATAGAGAGCTTGGAATGCCAGGAAGAATTTTCACTTCACTCACTAAGTATTAGGGAACCTTTGAAGATTTTTGAACAAGGAGGACCACAACCACTTCTGCATATAAGAAAAATTATAATGGCATTGGTATAAGATAAATTGGGGTGAAGGGGAAAAACAGAACCGTAAATACCATGAAGGAGGTTATTGGAAAAGTCCAAGCAAATGGTAATGAGAAACTATACTAGAGGGAGTGGTGGGGAGGTATAGAAAGAAGGACAGGTGCAAGAGATGTTTTGGGATTGAAGTTGATTATACATGAGAAATGAAAGAGGGCAGAGTCAATGATAACCACATGGAGTAGGCATGGGAGACAGAAAAGAAGGAAGAAAGAAGGAGGAAAATGTATATTTATTAGATGGCTTCTATGTACCAGGCACTGTGCTATTTGTTTTGCTAATATTCTCATTTGGGCCTTACAACAACCCTGGGAAATAGGTGTTTTTATTATCCCCATTTTACAGTTGAGAAAACTGAGGCAGACAGAGGTTAGGTGACTTGCCTGGGGTCATACAGCTAGTAAGTGTCTGAGACTGCATTAGAATTCATGTCTTTCTAACTCCAAGCCCAGCATGATATCCACAGTGCTGTCTAGCTGCCTTCAGTGGGTGATTAGATGAATGGTGGTGTCAGACAGTAGACCAGGAGGATCAGGTTTGGTGGGAAAGATGATATAAACTTGGGGGACCAATTAATATGTACAAAAACATAGCAACATTATTTATCATAACAAATAGTTGAAAACTCTATGTGTCCAACATTTGGAGAATGGTTGAACAAATTATGACAAATGAATGTGGTGGCCTACTATTGCACCATGCAGAATAGCAAATCTGAAGAATTCAGAAAAAATGTGGGAAGATTTGTGTGAAGTTATATGGGATGAAGAAAGAAGAGTTAAAGAATAACATACACAGTGACTGCAAAAGTGTAATGTTATTTTGAAGAAGCAACACAACTTTTGGTCAAAGGAGCATGAGAATGTTTTATGAAGTAAAGTAACTGGAACCCAGAACAAAACATTCTCAATGACCACAACGAAATAATTAGAAAGAACGGTAGTAACCAAGTGAATAAAAATGAATGCTGTGAAATTATGACCCACCTTGACCCCAAAGAACAGAAATAGGAAGACATCTCCCTCACTTCATTGTAGGGATGGGGGATTATGGGTATAGAACCTTGTAAATAGGGACATTTTCAATGTTAGGTATTTTTTGGAGGGGGGGGGGCAAGGCAATTGGGGCTAAATGACTTGCCCAAGGTCACACAACTATTGAGTGTCAAGTGTCTGAGGTCAGATTTGAACTCAGGTCCTCCTGATTTCAGGGCCTGTGCTCTATTCACTGCACCACCTAGCTGCTCTAATATGTTAGTTTTGCTGAACTTCTATCCTTTGTTATTTCTTGCAAAGGAGGGCTTTCTAAGAAGGGTTGGAGAAAGGACCATATTAGTAAGTGAAGATGATGCAGAAAGATATTTAAAAACCCCAAAACTCCAGTGCTAAAGTTAGTGAACATATCTCTTCTAAAAACCCATCAATAATCAAACAGTTTTCTTGAGGAAGACATTTTCAAAATGTATCTTGTATTTTTGATGCCTTTTGGTTTTGTATCACATTCATTTTTCAATATGCTCTTCTCCTCCCTTCCCCTTCAAGGAAATAACCCTCCCCTTACAACAAATATTTTCCAAGAAGGGGGAAAATTGGTTCAGCAAAACCAATGAATATGTCAGGCGTATCTGGTTGTATAAGCTATAGCCTCATAGTCCTCTGTTCTGAGTGTAGAGAAGCATATTTTCTCCATTCTCTTCCTGGATCAAGCTTGACTATTAGAATTATGTTACATTCAGGTTTTTATTGTTGGGCTTTTACATTATTATAGTCATGTATATTGTTTTGCTTTCTGATTCTGTTTTCTTAACTTTTCCCATGTTCTCTGATTTCTGCACATACATAATTTCTTATAGCATGATAGTATTCCATTACATTCGCATGCTAGAATTGCTTTAATGGCGAATATACTTCATAAAGGAGCTTGTTGGGCAGTGTCTGTTGTACCGAAACAAAATATATCGATAAATATATGTTAAACAAGAAAGATAATGAGCTTGGTTTGGAGTGTGAAGTGATGGTGAGTCATGCAAATGTTAGTTGGAGATGAGTAGAGAGGTTGGGACCAGAAGCATACCCTTGGAAGCTGTCTGTATAGAAGCATTAGTTGAATGCTGTGGGAATGAACTCAGGGGGCTGTCATTCTTCTCTCTGTTCCTCTGTCCTTCAAAGAGAACCAGTGGCATTAGGAGGATGATGTCCTCACTTGCAGGTGAAGTGGATTTAAGTGAAGTAGAGCTGTGCAGTCATCAGCCTCACCCTCTCCTCTGGAGTCCAGTGGTAAGACATCGGTCAGGATGACTGGAGATGGCCCCAGGTGCAGTGGGAGACATTGGTGTTTTTAAGCTAAGGTCTTAGTTTGTCTGAGGCAACACCCATTCAGTAGTTAAAGGCAAGGGAAGAAAGTTAAAGGGTAGGCAAAAGATGGCCTAGTTTGCCTTCACAAAAAAATCAATCTGAGAGGGGAAAGACCCTCAGAGCTTCTGGCAAGAACAGAAACAATTGCTATTTACACTCCCTCTAAGCCATCAAAACCCAAACAAGGAGCAAGTGAGGCTTGGGCTGAGACCTATTATTGGCCAATCAGTGAGATGAGAGTGATTTCGGTTTAAAGGCATAGTCGGGTAGTTCCATTTGAATGTCTATGGGCTTTATCAAAGCCTGGTTTTCCAGAGCTCTATTTGAAGAAATCATAAATGGAAACTACATGAGACAAAAGAGTTAATTGTCCTATTTTTTGGAAAGAAAAGATTAAATAAGTAGGGAAGAAAAAAACGATCTGATGGAGGCTAGTACAGAGAGAAAAGAAGAGGGGCCAAGAGATAGAAATGTGAAACAGCATTTCTATTGAGCAATCATGAAGAGGAGAAGCCAGCAAAGGAGGCAAGAAAGAAATGGTCAAAGAGGCAGGAGGAGACCAGGAAGAATATAATGTCTTAAAACCGAGAGAGGAGAAATTATCTAGAAAATGAGGATGACTAGCAACATCAAAAGCATCCAAGAGGTCAATGGGTAAGGGCTGAGAAAAGACTACTGTACTAGATTTAATTATTAGGCATCATTGGTGACTTTTGAGAGAGCAGTTTCCTTAGAGTGATGAAGCCAGAAGGTATATGACAATAGGTTATAGGTAGTAAAGAGGTAGAGAAACGGGTTGCTGACATTTTATCTTTTGGACATTCTAAACTTGACAAGCATTAGAAAACTTGAGTAATTGCACATTCAAAGAAGAACAAAAACAAAGTACATGAAAAGAGAAATCTTCACCATGTACAGATGGGCTTTTTTTCTATTTAAAGTTTACAATAAATTCAATGTATTGCTTCTAAAACTTTCTTACTTCTGTGTTTCCCTCTGAATCCACTTCTGTTCTTTTCTGTGCCATTAGAAAAAAATGTATTGATGCTCTTATCCTTTTTTATGCCTCACTTTCACAATAGCCTTCTTATCACTTCCCTTCCTTCTTCCACCTCCAACTTTTAAGGACTCCCCCTTGTAAGGGATAAGTATAGTCAAGCAGAACAAATCCCCACATTGGCCTTGGTCCAACAGAGCTCTCTGCCAAGATCTAGGAATACAAATTCAAGCAAAAAGAAAGATAGTCTCTACCCTTGATGAGCTTGCATTTTAATAGAAGAAGATAACACATAAAATGAAGATGGAGAGAAGGTACTTGAGCATGGTGAAGAAAGAAGTCCAGAGAATCAGGAGCAGAGCCAGGAGATTAATGAAGGAGTGAACCTCTTTCTTTAAAATAGAGGTTCTGGGAGAAATGGACAAATTATAGGAAGGAACCACAGGGATAAAGGGATCTTCGAGGATGAGAAGGTTATAGAGGTTGAGAAATCTTCCAAGGCTGGTGGAGAAAGAAGTCCTATGAGTCAGGAGTAGAGTACAGAGGGAGATGAAGGAGTAAACATGGCAGACCTGGGCCCAGGGAAGATCCTCCCACCTCTGGTGGAGAGAGAAGAGAGGCTTTCTTTTAATTGTTCAGTTCCTCCCAGATCTTCCAGGGTGAGAAGGTTGCTGGGGAATGATGGAGAAAAAAGTCTGGAAAGTTAGGAGCAGAGGCCATTATATTCATATCACATCATTTATTTAGCCATTACCTAACTGCTGTATACCCCTTCCACAATGTTTTCAAGAAAAGTAGCAGTGAACAGAGAAAGCAATGAGATTGTAGTTAGATGGTTTAGAAGCATCAAGGGAAGGCTTTTTTAAGTTAGGAGGGACCCAGGCATGTTTGTAGGCCAGTGGGAAGTAGCCAGTAAAGAGAAAATTGAAGATGCAAGAGACAGTGAATGACTCCTAAAGCACAGTCCTGGAGAAAATTGGAAGGAATGGGATCAAGAGTATAGGTAGAGACTCAACTAAAAAGTTACTTGAAACAATTTTAGCAAAGTAGCATAACATAAAGTAAACCCACATAAATCATCAGCATTCCTATATATTACAAACAAAACTCTGCAAAAAGAGATAGTAAAAAATACATCTTTTAAAATAATTCTAGAGGGGCAGAGCCAAGATGGCAGAGTAAAGGCAGGGACTCACCAGAGCTCTCCCCCAAACCCCTCCAAATACCTGTAAAAATGACCCTAAACAAATTCTAGAGCAGCAGAACCCACAAAAAGACAGAGTGAAACAAATTTCCACCTCAAGACAACCTAGAAGTTGGACAGCAAAGGTCTGTTGCACCAGACTGAGAGAGGAGCGCAGTCTAATGCAGGCCCCACCAGAACAGACTAGTCCCAAGCAAACCAGAAGCAGGCCTATGGGGATAGCTGTGGCAGTTTCCAGACTTGTTAGCCCACAAACACCAATGATAGCTTAGAAGGTCAGCAGGAAAGGGCTGTCAGGCCTGGGTAAAAGAGGAGCACAGTCCAGTGCTGGCTGCCCAGCACAGCCACAGCCCCAGCAAACCAGGAGCAGTCCTTGGGAGTGACTGAATCAACAGTGGCTGCTTCCAGAGCTCTGAGGCTCTGGAAGTGGATTGAACAACTGAGCACAAGGAGATTACAGGGGTCTCTTTGCTAGCACTGGGGCAGGACTCTGTTGCTTTGCCCATACTTGGATCTAGGTCACTGTCCTGGTTGGCAGTGCTTGGGCGAGGAAGAGTACTAGCATAACAGAGCTTGTAGCAGCAGTGGGGAAGGGACCCTCCTCACAGTTCCATGGCAGAAAGGAGTTCTTGTGCTCACTCACAGACCAGAGCAAGGCCAGGAGGGGAGTAAACACCTCTCCTTAGATTGTACCACCTTGGAAGAACTGAAAACTTATAGGTCCCTAGAAATATCTCTTAAAACAGCTGCACAAAACCCCTGAAGCTTGAGACAGTATGCCCTCTACACTGGAAGCAGAGCCCTACATTAACAAAGAGTTAAAAGTCAAGTAATAGACTGGGAAAATGAGCAAACAACAGAAAAAACTCAGACTATAGACACGTACTTTGGTGACCAGGAAGGTTATAACATACACTCAGAAGAAGACAACATAGTCAAAGCTCCTACATCCAAAGCCTCCAAGAACAATATGAATTGGTTTCAGGCCAAGGAAGAGATCAAAAAGGATTTTGAGAATCAAGTAAGAGAAGTAGAGGAAACATTAGGGAAAGAAATGAGAATGATATAAGAAAATCATGAAAAATGAGTCAGCTGCTTGGTAAAGGAGAACCCCCCCCCCAACAACACCAAAAGAATAAAAAATAGAAAACAATGTGAAATATCTCATTGGAAAAACAACTGACCTGGAAAATAGATCCAGGAGAGATAATTTTAAAACTATTGGACTACCTGAAAGTCATGATCAAAAAAAGAGCCTAGACATCATCTTTCAAGAAATTATCAAGGAAAACTGTTCGATATTCTAGAACCAGAGGGTAAAATAGAAATTGAAAGAATCCACTGATCACCTCCTGAAAGAGATCCCAAAATGAAAGCTGCCAGGAATATTATAGCCAAATTCCAGAGTTCCCAGATCAAGGAGCCAGAAAGCAGCCAGAAAGTATTGTGGAGCCACAATCAGGATAACACAAGATTTAGCAGCTTCTACATTAAGGGATTGGAGGGCTTGAAATATGAAATTCTGGAGGTCAAAGGAGCTAGGATTAAAATCAAGAGTTACCTACCCAGCAAAGCTGTGTATAATCCATGAGGGTTTTTGAAAAAAAAAATTGATAATCAGTGAGATAGAGGAGTTTTACCCAAACTAATTTATATAGTCAACGCCATCCCAATTAAATTACCAAAAATTATTTTACTGAATTAGAAAAAATAATAAAATTCACTTGAAAAAACAAAAAATCAAGAATATTAAAGGCAATAATGAAAAAAAAGCGTAAAGGAAGGATGTTTAGCAGTACCAGATCTAAACTGTATTCTAAAGTAGCAATTATCAAAACTGTCTGGCACTGGCTAAGAAATAGAAAGGTAGATCAATGGAATATAGCAGATATAATTTATAGCAGTGAATAGACAAAATAACCTTGCACTTGAGAAGTATAAAGACTTAATATTTGGGGATAAGAATTCATTATTTGTTAACAGTTGTTGGGAAAACTGTAAAGCAGTATGTCAGAAACTGGGCATGGACCAATATCTTACACCATTTACAAGATAAGATCAAAATGGATACATGATTTAGATGTAAAGAAAGGTTTTTACGAAAAAATTGGAAGAACCTGCAACATACTACTTATGAGACTTATGGATTTAGGTGAGTATATGAATAAGCAAGAGATAGAGAACAAAATTAGATATAAAATGGATACTTTTGATTACATTAAATTAAAAAAAGGTTTTGTATAAATAAAATAAATATAGCTAAGATTAGAAGGAAAGCAGAAAATTGGGGGAAAATTTATTGATAGCTTATCAGATAAAATTTACATCTAAAATATATAAAGAACTTTGTCATATCTATAAGAACATGAGTCATTCTCCAGTTGATAAATGGTCAAAGGATATGAACAGGCGGTTTTCCAATGAAGAAATCGAAACAATTGATAGTCATATAAAAATGCTTCAAGTAATTATTGATTATAGAAATGCAGATTAAAACAACCTTGAGATATCATTTTACACCTACCAGACTGGCTAAAATGATAGAAGGGGAAAGTGACAAATGTGGGATAGGATGTGGAAAAATGGTTGGTGGACTTGTAAAATGATCCGACCATTTTGGAGACCAATCTGGAATTATGCCCAAAGAGTTATTAAACTACCTCTACCCTTTGACCCAGCGATAGCACTATTTGGTCTATTTCCAAAGATGATTAGGAAAAAAGGAAAAGAACCCCTATGTTGTAAAATACTTAAGCAGCTGTCTTTGTAGTGACATAGAATTGTAAACTGCAGGGATGCCCACCATTTGGGGACTGGCTGAACAAGTTTGGTATATGATCGTGATAGAATACTACTGTGCTATAAGAAACAGTGAGCTCAATGATTTTAGAAAAACAGGGAGAGACTTACATAAAATAATGAAGAACAAAATGAGCAGAACCAAGAGATATTTGTATATAGTAACAGCCATATTGTTTTAAGAATGACTTTGAGCAAATAAACTATTTTTTGCTATTATAAATACCCAAATTAACTACAAAGGACATATGAAGGAAGATGTTATCTGCATCCAGAGAAAGAACTGGTAAATAGAAGCATGTATAGAATAATTTCATACGTGTGTGTGTGTGTGTGTGTGTGTGTGTGTGTGTGTGTGTCTAATGGTAGCCATCTCTAGGGCAGGGGAGGGGAAGGGAAGGAAAAAAGAATTTACAGGATAATTTTGTTGTATATTTGAAAGGAATAGCAAGTTGTGCATAGTAGATTTACAGTTTCATGTGCAACCATCTGTGGTTGTGGAAATGCTTTTTTTATTCCAGAAATTAAAAATAAAATAAAAAGAGTATAGCTAGAGGCATTAACATTAGTGAGATATTGGGATGACCTTTTTCTGAGACAAGATGTAAAGAAGAGAGAGGGTGATGATGATCATTAGTTTTGAACAATGAATGAAAGCAGCTGAGGGAGCTTATGTCAGCTGGTCAGAATCTCCATGAAGTAGGAAGTATAGGTTTGGAATAGTCACTGTGGAGAATATGATAAAGCTATAAGACTGTTGAGCTACAATGAAGGCACAACTGAGTTACTATTAATCAACTAAGCAATCTACGTGATTTTATTAAGTGCCCTCTGTTTTCCAGGCACTATACTAAATACTAAGGATGCAAAGAAAAAGCAAAAAAAGCAAAAAGAAAATTCCTTAAGGACATTCCAAATTCTATGCTACCTAATGCTTTGATACTTAGAGAATCACAAGATAATAGGGTCCTATTTTTACAGTTCAGTGGGATCTTAGAGTTTGATATAGTCCCTCTGTTTGACAAGTGAAAATTCTAAGGCCTAGAGAAGTAAAAATGACTGGTATCACACAGCTAGTAAGTCTCTGAGACAGCATTAAAACCCAGGCCTTATATCCATTCACTGGAAGTGTCATTCAAAGCCATCTAATCCAATTCATCTTTGAGCAAGAATCCTTTCTTCAATATCTCAAATAAGTAGTGAACTGCTTGAAGACCTCCAATGAGGGGGAATCCCCCACAATCTACAGTATCCTGTTTTACTTTGGGATATCTAGTTGTTAGGAAGGTTTTATTATGTGGACCCTTTGATCTCATTGATGTGGGAACTACTTCCATTGGCTTAGCTTGTAACTATACTCTCTTATCTTGTCCAATTAATATCCAGGTCCTTCATAAGTTCTCAATAGAATATAATATGTATATATGGAGGGAGATAGACAGAGAGCCTGCAGTCATTCTAGGAATTTAAAATTTCATGGACATAAATGTAATCAAGTCACCTGGGCCCAGAATTAAGTGGAAGGTGGAGAGCAGGATAGATTTTATTTGAAAAACTGTGTAATATTTTCAGTTATCTCAGGCTCCTTACTTCCATAAAAGCTTACACCCACTGGTATGTTGTGTGGAGCACCATTATCTCAAAAGAACCAAAATGGCAGGTGGGACCCAAAAAGTCGGTGGAAAACACATGGTGAGGGTATAAGAAGCCTGAGTTATATTATCTATGATGATTTGTTTTTAAGAAGTGGCATCAAAGACACCAAGAGAATATAAACTTATTAAGGGAAGGCTTGGTTTTGTCTATTTTTTTTGTTTCCTTAGCACCTAAAACTATGCCTTGTAAATAGTAAGTACTCAAAAAATGCTTTTTAAAAATTCAGTTGAACTAAATATATGATTAGAATAGGAGAAGCTATACAGTCATAAGGCTGTATAGGAATAACAGCCAAACCATTGCATAGAATATTACAAGTAGAGAAACATCTCTAGTTCTGAGTAATAGTTAGGAGGGATATTGATAAGGATTGCACAGTTTAAGAAAGTGTGAATAGGTTGTAATCTGCACTGATGATGTGCATGCCTATATTGATGGATTCATCGGTACAGTGGAAATAGCATTAGATTTGGCATCAGGGAATCTGGGTTTTAAACCAACTCTGGGGTTCACATCCCACCTCTGACACATGCTGGTTACATGAGCCTGAGGTTTAACTCTGTCTAGCCCTTTTAGTACTGTCCCTAGCTAGCTGTTTGTCCACAGCCAAGTTGGGGTATCTGTCTGGTCCTTGATTTCCTTATCTGAAAAATGAGACAATTGGACTAAGTGACTTCTCAAGTCTCATTCAGCTCTAAAGTTATAATCCTAGGAAGCTAAATGAGGGTACTCTTCTATTTACCGTTTATTTCCTTCATGTCTTATGGAGAAAGAAGAAGTCAGTTAAAAGCTTGAAAAAACAAAAAATTAACCCCCAAGCACAACTGAATAATACCATTTGACTTGGGGCTTCCACTACTAGAAATATGATCTAATCTGTTACTGAAAAAGAAAAAAAAAACACCCATCTGTATAAAAATGATGGTCAAAGCAGCTTCACTTGTAACAGGAAAAAAAAAGATTTCTGAGTTGAAAGGTCATTCTTGGTGATTCAAAAGACCCCCTGACCATCAGTTTCCTTTACAAAACTGCCAAATGGGCATACAGCCTCTGCTTGGTTTTCCCCTGCAGTAAAGAGGAACTTGCTCCCTCCCAAGGCAGGTAGTATCATGTTGGGACGACTCTAGTTGATGGGGATTTTTTCCTTGTAGAGACTCTAAATGTTTACTTTTTCCTGTCCCCTACCCTTTGCAACTTTGACCTTCTGCTCCTAGTTGTGCTCTTTGGGGTCAACCAGACACAAAGAAAAACAAGATTAAAAAAAGCAGAAAACAAAGCCACCCATCATGTCCCCATTGAGTCTTCTCTTCTCCAGGCTAAACAGTCTCCTAGTTCCTTCAGCTGATCTTCTCAAAGCGGGGTCTCCAGTCCCCTTACCTTCATGGTCAACCAATTCTTCACATTCTCCAGTGTGTCAGTGTTCTTCCTTTAATGTGCTTGAAAATGACACATTAGAGCAGGAGTTTTTCATTTTTCATGTGACATGGACCCCTTTGGCAGTGTAGTGAAGCCCATTATGAAACCCTCCTCAGAATCACGTTTCTAACCAATTGAAGGAAATGTTAAGTTTCTCTATGAAAATGAAGATATATTTTTTCCCATCTAAGTTCATGAGCCCAGAGAACATCTGGGTACCTCAGGTTAAGAGCCCATGCTTGAGATCTTGCTGGCCAGTACAGAGCACAGAGGAACTCTCCATAATCTCCTCTGTTTAGGACACATTGTCTTTCAATGCAATCTAAGGTCTTGTTAGCTTTTTTGGCCACCATCCCACAGCACAAATTAAACTTGCAATCCCCTAAAATCCCTAGGTTGTCGCACAAACTATTACTTGGCTGCGCTATGTGAAGCTGATTTTTTTATATGAGGGTGGCACTTTGCATCTTACTATTAATTGTAACTCTCTTTAATGAATTCTTCTACCTTATCAAGATCTTTTTGTCACTCACAAAGCTAGCTGTCTCACACAGCTTCATGTCATGTGCAGATGTGATAAACATACCTTCATTCAAGACATCAAAGAAAATGTTATACTGTAGAGGACCAAGGACAGATCCCATCCTCCAAAATGATATTGACACATTAATACCTGCTCTTTGTATGCCTGAGGATTGGGGAGATTGAATAAATTGTGACATATAAATATAATGAAATGTTGCAGTGCTTTAAAAATGGCAAATAAGAAAAATAAGAAAAACACAAAGATGTAGGAAATGATTCAGAGTGAAGCATGCACAAAGACTTCAACCATGTGGATAGTAATTAGCCAAATTTTTTAAAATACCGAAGTTCTAACATTTAACAAACCTATTATATTTGATGAACCCTAACATTCTCTCTACTGACTAAAGATTCATTTAAAATGTTGGAACCAGATATTCAGAAAAAAGGAAGAGTGCTTAACAGGAGCCGTGTATAGCTACTCAATAAATGCTTGATGATTTGAATAAATGTCAAAGTCCAATGTAGAGAGTGTCCAAAAATCAGTTCAGTGAACTCTATTAAGGCTTTTGGGATACCTTGTACATGTGTTAGTTATTATTATCATTTTGAATTTACTGTGAAAGGCTAAACTCTAGGTTTTGCTCTTTTCACTTAAATCCAAAATAAATAATCACAGAATTGATTTAAAAGAGACCACAGAGGTCCTCTAGGTCAATCTCAACCTGAACAAAGACTCACCCCCTTTTTTCAGCAGATACCTTTAATAAAAAGATCCTAGAGAATCATAAGGACTAATTCTACCAGAAGAATGAAATAGGGCTGTGGCAGTATACAAATGTATAGTAAGGAATGACTTCAAATAAGTTTATGATTTTCAGTTGTATTACATTTTTCAAGGCATTGAAAACAAGCATATTAATTCAAAAGCCAGATGAAAGATCTCTGAGCATATGTAACAAATCATACAGACCACATAGTGGTAAGTAATGACAATTTTTAAATACTTCATTTTAAAACAAAAGAAATAGACGTGCAAGATACACCTCTCAATAATATTAATTTATGTCTATGATGCAAAGTTAACAGAGAATTTACATTTAATAGGGAACATACTTCTCATGAAGGAAAATAGTCACATGATATCAACCAGCAACTAGCACTACTTATCGTCTCCTTCCTTCCCACTACCACCCCAGACTGCCCCTTCACCAAAGAGGTAACAATTCCCTTTTCACAATTCCTCAAAAGGAATCAACTTAAAATTTTAAGCTGGTGTCTCCATAAACTTTCATTTTGGTCTAATAATTACAAAGAAATTCAACGTTTTTACAGTGCCCCTTTCTGAGCTAGGAATAGCAAACCTTGTCTGAAAGAGACTAGGCCTGTGGATTTTGTGCACTTGTTCAGAGAAGATACTATATCTAAGAAGACACTTTTCTGTGATTCAAGGCTAGCATTACTACAGTAAAACCTGTCTAGGAATCTCCTTTACTCAAAGGACAACACCAATCTCTCTTCCAAAGTCTACCTACATAAAAAAGCCAAAATGTAACAAAATGACGGGTGGTTTCTTCTGTTAAGCTCATTGTTATTTGTTAAATCTAACTTTTTTTTGAGGCAATCTGAGTTAAGTGACTTGCCCAAGGTCACACTGCTAGTAAGTGTCTGGGGCTGGATTTGAACTCTCATCCTTCTGATTACAGGGCCAGTGAACTATCCACTACACCACCTCACTGCCCTAAATCTAACATTTATTATCACTAATAAAAACCATCCAATCAATGATGATTAAAAAGTATTTGCTTGAAAGCTTCATGGAAATGACAGCATGATTCTTGCTCTTCTAAAAATTTTAAAGGAAATTTCTAGTGATATACAGCTGTCCTTAAACAAGGCATTGACTGTAATTCCATAAGTTAATTCGCCATTGATTACAGCTGCTTCCAATGATTGATAGAAATCATTTAAATTCCATCTACCCACTATGTACCTGTTTGTGTAAGAATCACTGGAAGGGCCATCTGCCCCCTCCCCCACTTTAAATCTTAGTAGATGCCAATGTGCCTTTATTCAGGTTAATTATGGTTTATCAAACCAGGAGGGGGCATCCACTCCAGTTTTCAATTTGATGTTGAACTGTTTAAATGTCTGTTCAAACTCCTTCTGAATCCCAGCAAAGTAAGCTTCAGTGGTACTGAGGAAAATTAGTTACTGGTTGTGTAATACTTTCACCCCACTTCTAGAAATTTCACTTTCACAGATGCATCATTGTGTATTTAAGTTTGTTTTCCTTTATGGGCTTGGAACAGATCCTTTAACCACTCAGTCTCTAGCAAAGTGTTTATGTCACATGGTCCAAGATTCAGTTCCTCCAAATCAGAAGATGCAACATATTTTCAGACACCTGGTACTTCTATATGTTTTCACAGCTATTCATGTATTTTGAACTATTGTGCTCACACTTGCAATTTAAAAAATTAATAGCTCCAACTAGTGTATTTCCATCTTTAGCCCACAGTGTCTGGCTATCTGCATTGTAGTCAAATTGTTCGTGGAGTTCTAGAGATGTCATCTTAGGTCAGGTCAAATTCCCTCTGAATGTGTACCATCTGGCAGAATTGGGAGGAGCTAGTTTCTGTATGTTTTCATATTTTTTCTTACAATCTCTTATTTTTTCAAGCTGAGCTTCCAGTTGATGGCCCACCGTTTTTGAGCCATGACCCACCTTCTTAGAGGTAATTTGATGAGTGTGAGGTTTTTAGACTACATTTTCTCATAAATTTTAATTTCTCCATTAGCACAGTCGGACAAATTACGTCCACTGACCCTAACATTGTGATGTCATTTTGGTCCTCTTTAAGCATGAAAGACAAAAAACTGTTTCTCCCCTGGAGAATTTTCTAATGTTTTTCTATGTTCTCTGGCCACTCTGAAAGTCTTTCTCCAGTGATCCCCTACCCACCCCCCCATACTCTGGTGCTATCAGTCATGGCTTGTATTTTGGGTTTCTGATAGCCCAAGTCATGCTGGTAATGAGCACTTCAGATTCCTGCTAAGGCCTTGCTCTCAAGAATTTTCAAGTTCCCCAAGATTAGCCACCAGGATCTTTGCTACTAGATTTTGGGAGAGGTTCTTGGGTCACGAGCAGGCACTGTCTCTGATGTCTGCACGTAGCACAGATATATTGAGTATACTATCTGAGGGCAAGAAAAGGAGGGGAAGTAGTCCTGGCCCTATTCTGGTCTCTCCACCAACCTCAGACAGAGGATGTCCTTGATATCCTAAACAGCTGGCATAACCTCCTGCTCCCAGTACCCTTTTCAGATCAGATGCAAGAATCCCATCTAGGCATTTTGCCTTCACTTGAATACCGCTGATGAGGTGGGGAAGCCAGACTCCCAAAACAGTCCATTCCACTTTAGGATAGTTCTAGCTGTGAGGAAGGTTGTTTTGGGGGGGACTTTTTTGTTTAGTAAATTTTTATTCTGAACTTAATCCAAATAAAATGGGGATTTGCAAAGGAGAATGGAAAAAGGATTATACATGAGACTACAACTATCTATTGTAGTGTACAACTTGCTTTTCTTTTTAAGTGTATAGTAAAATTAGCCTGTAGCTTTCAGCAATCACCTGCTTGTCTGACTTTCTGGTTTTCCTTTTGTTCTTTTCTTTCCATTAAAAAGAAAAAAAAGATGTCTTAATGACCCTTCCTTCCTTCCTTCCTTCCTTCCTTCCTTCCTTCCTTCCTTTCTTTGTTTCTGCTATCCCTATTCTCCCTTGCCTTCCTTTCTTCCTTTGAAAAAGAAAAAATTCTTGTAACAAATTTGTCAGCAAAAACAAAACCGTATGTCTCATGCATTTTGAGTCAGTCTCTGTCAGACGGTAAGGAAGTTCTTCTCTGTATCAAAAACAGAAAAAGAAACAAACTTTTCTAAATTTTCCTTTTTGCAGCTTCCAACTGTTTCTAGTTCTTCTGAGCTACCCAAACAAACCTAATCTCTCTTTTCCGGTGAAAGCCCTTTTATAAACACTTGATTTCTTTCACTTGCTTATTTCAGAGCCTCCCATTCCAGACATTGAATTTATTGCAGTACAAGGAGGTCCTTTACCACCCCTGAGTCTGTGGAAAGCAGACGACAGAAATGGACCCATCAGGTCAGTAACTATGGCTTTTTAGAGCAATTGGCTGAAGTGGTGAGAGAATGGTACTGATGAGGCCAGTAACTTTAAGTGCAACAATTCTGTTTTTGGTTCCATGCCCCTGGACTTCACCCTTAATCCTGTGTCTTTGACCATGATAGAAATGCTTGACCAAGTATACTTAGTCCAAAGGGATAAGGTCATAAATAAAACAAAACAAATAACCAAAAAACCCACCTGTGGATGACTCACTGTAAAACATCTCTATTGGAAAATCAGCCAAGAAGGCGCGGTGGGTTGGCAGCATGATTTCAGAGTACACAGAGTACATAAAATGTAGCTGTTAAGATTTGCAAAATGTTTGTAACCTGATTCATCTCCATCCTGCGGTGTAAACAATGATTTGTTCTGTGAAGCCATTTAGATGATGAATTCCAATCTCCAGAAAGGGCTGCAGATGATACATTGCATGTTTAGGACAAGACATCCATGCACTCTAGGCAAGGTTCTGAAATTGGACTGGACCACACGTTACTATCCAGGAGAAGCTTCGAGCCTTCACTGTAATGCATGACACTTGACTTATCATAGAATACATATCTAAGGACCATGGAAATAAGGATTTCTGGGCATTGAGGAGATATTCATTTATAAAAGATAGTATTAAAACATTTCCCATGTTGTGCCCTGTCTGATATTGAAAGCTCAGCAAGCTGCCTATCTTCCCCACCCACCAAATTCGCATATCTGCGGGAATCCTTAATAGTCTTTTTAATGAAATAACTCTGGATTTAAGAGAATGCAGTTTTAATTTTCGATTGTCCTTCTAGTTCCACCCTTTGCCCCAAACCAGCTCTCCTCCTAGCTCCCTCAAAGGTCCCTTTCCTACTCTATCACCCCTCCCTGGCTTTTCAACTCCCTTTTGTGTTTTGTCTTCCTCAATTAGAATATAAGCTACTTGAGGGCAGGAACTGCCTTTCTTTTTATTTGTACTTAGTACCTGGCACATTTTGTTGTTTAGTCATGTCCTACTCCTTATTTAGGATTTTCTTGGCAAAGATCCTGGAGTGGTTTACCATTTCCTTCTCCGGCTCATTTTACAGATGAGGAAACTGAGGCAAAGATGGGTAAGTGACTTGCCCAGGTCACACAGCTAGAAAGTATATGAGGCCAAATATGAACTCAGGAAGATGAGTCTTTCTGACTCCAGGCTCTATCCGCTGCACCACCTAGGTGCCCATACCTGGCACACAGTAAGAATTAATAAAAGTGCTGTGTGTCTCTCTGTCTGTCTATCCACCTGTCAACCTATCTATCTTTTATCTCTGTGATCTTGGAAAAATCCCTTCCTTTCTCTAGTCCTCATTTTTTCTGATTTCTCACTCTCTGATTATATATTTGAATCCCTGCTCCATCGGGATATGCTGTTCTATGCATCTTCTAAACTAGTGGTTCTCAAAATGTGGTCCACAGACTTCTGAGGGTCCACAGAACCCTTTCCATGGGTTCCACGAGATCAAAATTTTTGTGTTATTCAGTTGTATCTGATTCTTTGTGACCTGTGGACCATAGCATGCCAACACGGGCCCTGGAGTTTTCTTGGCATTTATTGGAGTTTTGCTGTTTCCTTCTCCAGTGGATTAAGGCAAACAGAGGTTAAGTGACTTGCCCAGGGTCACACAGCTAGGAAGTGCTGCGGCTAGATTTGAATTCAGGTCTTCCTGACTCTGGGGCCCAGTGATCTATCCATTGAACCATGCCTCCTGAGGTCAAAACTGTTTTCACAATAATACAAAGCTTTTTGGGTTTATTAAAATTCCCTTCCCTTTTCCAACTACATATCTGTCTGAGGCCAGATTTTTTTCACAGACATCAACCAAAACAGTATATCACAACAGATTGAATCCAGCAGCATACAGGAGAATTCAATTGTCTCCTGTTAAGCTAGACATTAAAGAGATTTGCAAAAGTATATGAAATGCCACTGTAATCACTAATTTTTTGTAAAACAGTTATTTTTTCATAAAATATAGTATTTTAACATTAAAAAGGTTTGTTAGTGTTGCTTTGAAATAAATTAACGAGTATTTTAAAAATCTATCAGTTTTCATTTCTAATACAGTAAATATCAATAAATATAACCTCCATAACAAAAGTTTCTTGGGGGTCCTCAATAATTTGTAAAAGTGTAAAAGCATCCTGAGACCAGTGATAATTCTCATGACATTGACAGATAAGAAAAAAGGCATGGCATGATATATAGGAACATTGTGTGGGATCAGAGAATCAGAGAATCAGAGATTTTGTCATGGAAGGAAGCACAGGTGCTATCTTGGAAACTGAGACCCAGGTAAATGAAGTGTCAGAGGCAGGATTGAATCAGATTTAGAATTGTCCAGAGTCGTCATACTCACAGCCTGTGTGCTGCTGTATAAGAGGCCCGCAAAACTCCTGTGTTGACAGAACCAAATGAAAATGTAATTGAGAAAAATGTTTAACAAAAATACAGTGTAACATATATGATGTTAATTTGGAATTTTCTAAGTCAATATGCCACTCATAGGGCTCTTTTTAAAAAAAATTTGTTTCTTACCATTGATCTAGTTCAGTCTCATTTTACAACAAGGGAAACTGAGGCTTAAGGTTTAAATGAGTTACTGAAGGTCACAAAAGTCACAAGCGGAAGACTGGGATTGTGAACCAAGGTCCTAGCATTCTGATTTTTTTCTCTGTGCCACATTGCCTCTTGGACACATAGACTCTTATTTCTCTTGCTTTTCCATTAGTCTCCAGATAGCCTATGTCCAAAGGTGTTTTGAATAAAGTTTTGCAGTCAATGTTAAACTTGTATTTCATGAGAGGAATTGCAGTGTAATGTATTGAGAGTTAGATTCAGAATCAAGGAGGCCCAAGTTCAAGTGCTGCCTCGAACACCTACTGTGTTATACTGAGCACCTCACTTACCCACTTGTTGCCCCTGAACACTAAGTTGCCTAGAAGTTATGGACCTGCTTTGGTAAAGGAGCTCCTTTTACTCATGAAATTACATGTCAGATAAAAAAGAAATCAGTTTGTCCGTCCTGAGGGAGAGAGTGGTACTTTCGTAAGACTAAGCAGAGCAGGGTGACCAATGATGGGACCCTGAAGGAGAGGTGGAATTAAGACTAAGTGGCATAGTAGATGGAGTGTTGGCTTTGGAGTTAGAGTTGAGTTTAAATCTTGCCTCAGACAATTACTGGCTGTGCCAACTCGGAGTAAGTCACTTAATCCCTGTCGGCCTCAGTTTCCTTATTTGTGAGACAGGAGTAACAATAGCCCCTACCCCACAGGGTTATTTTGAAGATTGAGTGAGATTAGTGTTCTGCAAACTTTATAGCTACGAATGCTAGCTTTTATTATGATTAAAGACAGCTGCTTCCCTTCACCAGGTTGAAGCCTGGCATCGTTTGCCCTATGAGAATGGCAATCAACAGGCACATCCCAGTACATGGCTGATAAGAGGACATTTTGTGTAGTTGACACAGTAGAGATGAGTGCGATGCCAGGTTGTATAAAGGATAGGAAACTGGAACTTGGAGTCAGGAAGACCCAAGTTCAAATCCTACCTCATATACCTACCATATGACTCTAGGCTTCAGTTTCCTCAGCTGTAAAAGCTATAATTTTTCCAGTAGCGATGTATGGCTATGAGTTGGACTATAAGGAAACCTGAACACTAAAGAATTGATACTTTGGAATTGTGGTGCTGGGGAAGACGTTTGAGAGTTCCTTGGACAGCAAGGAGGTCAGATCAGTCAATACTTAAAGAAATTAATTCAGGAAGCTGAAGCTTAAATATTTTGGCCACATAGCGAGAAGATGAGACTCATTGGAAAAGACCCTGATGTTAGGAAAAGGAGAAGTTAATGGCAGAGGATGAGATAGTAATGGAAGCGGTAACCATGAACATGAACAGACTTTGAGAGATAGGGGTTAGAAGGGCCTAGCTGCTGTGGTCTGTGAGGGTCATGAAGAGTAACACAGAACAGAACACCACCACCACCACAACAACAACAGAAGTGGGGTAATAACAGTACCTGCCTCGTAGTGTTGTTGTGAAGCTCACAGGACATGATACCTGTAAAACTCTTTGTTAACCAAGATGCCAGTAATATTTCTGTGCTTTTCCATTCTCTTCCCCCTGAGGCTACCTCTTTAAAAATGTAATTGAAATCTGGGTTTATAGAGATCTATGATTATGCAGTAAATACTTGATGAAGGCCAATATTTTTTGTTTTCTTTTTCTGGTGTCATTGAGAACTACAGAGCAGAACAGTACACACACACACACACACACACACACACACACACACACACACACACATTGAGGGGGTTGATGATGGACAATATGAGTGCAAAAATGCAGATTTTATTAATATAATCCATAGGAATGGTTTATGAGGAAAATTTTTATAAAGGTTTTTCTGTACTTTTATACTTTGCACTTTGGAATGCTGCTAAACACTCAGTTCTTATTATAGTGTGCATTTATATGGTACTTAATGGTTGCAAAACAGCTTCCTTTGATCCATGCAAAGAACCAGGAGGCAGACAGCACAAGTGACGTTACTCCCATTTTTACAGTGGAGGAAAATGAGATTCAAAGAGAGTTATCCAAGGTCATTCAGCCAGTAAATGACAGGGCTAAGACCCAGATCTTATGATTTCAGCTCTAGGGCTCTTTTTAAATTTTTATAAGCTCGATGAGTTTTGAAAGATGACTGCATTCTTATAAAAAACAAACCTGTTCTACACATCTGGAGCTGATTTCCACCCTGTACTTCTCATTTTTATTGATATTGAGATTTTATCTGTACTTCCTGCTGGTTGGTTTTCTATTAGTTGTATAAAGAATTAATTCAAGAGATAAATATGTTATTAAAAACACTGTGTCTGCTTGTGGGCATTTTGTAGTGTCTACAATTAAAGCAGGAATTCTTCTGTCTGATAAATCTTATAAATTACATAAATATGACATTTTACCTTTCTAGATATTTTTTTCCATCAAAGAGGGGGTCATCTGGGTTTACATTGTCCCCATTCCTACTCTTTCCTTTGAAAAGGATTTGGGGAGGCAGAGCCAAGATAGCAGAGAAAGGGCAGTGACTCCCCTGAGCTCACAACAAAGCTCTTAAATCTTTAAATAATGCCTCTGAAAAATCTTTAAATAATGCCATAAAACAATTCCTAGAGTGTCAAAACACACTAAAGGATGGGGTGAAATAATTTTCCAGCCAAAGACAACTTAGAAAGTTGGCAGAAAAGGTCCATCCCACCAGGGTGAGAGTGGAGCACAGTTCAGTGCAGGCTCTACCAGCACAGACCCAGGAAGCAAGCCTTGGAAGCCACTGAATCACCAATGGCAGATGTTGCTTCCGGAGCTCTTAGGCCACAGATGGTAAGAGGGTAGAAGAACTGGTTAAACAGAGATTATAGGGGTCTTTTTTGGTGGCACTGAGGCAGGACTCTGTTGCTTTACCCATACTTGGATCCAGGTCACAGTCCTGGGTGGCAGACCTGGGGCAAGGAGGAGTACTAGCATAGAAGATCTTCTGGCTGCAGTGGAGCAGGGACACTCATCACAGTTCTAGGGCAGAAAAGAGTGCTTGTGTTCACTCACAGACCAGGGCACAGGCCAGGAGAGTAGTGAACATATCTCTCTTTAGATCATACCACTTTGGAATAAATGAACACTCATAGGTCCCTAGAAGTATCTCTGAAAACAGCTACACAAAACCCTTGCAGCTTGGGACAGTGCACCCTTGACCCTGGAAGCAGAGTGTTACTTGAACAAGGAGTTAAATGTCAAGAAATAGGCTGGAAAATGAGCAAACAGAAAAAAATATTCCAACCATAGAAAGTTACTATGTTGACAAGGAAGATCAAAATACATACTCAGAAGAAAACAAAGTCAAAGCCTCCAAGAAAAATGGGAATTGATCTCAGGCCGTGGAAGAATTCCAAAAGGATTTTGAAAATCAAAAAAGAGAGATAGAGGAAAAATTGGGAAGAGAAATAAGAGCAATGCAAGAAAACAATGAAAAATGGGTCAACGGCTTGGTAAAGGAGACACAAAAGATACTGAATAAAATAACATCTTAAAAAACAGAATAGGCTAAATGGTTTAAAAAAAAGTACAAAAAAACCATTGAGGAGAAGAATGCTTTGAAAAGCAGAACTGGCCAAATGGAAAAGGAGGCACAAAAGCTCATTGAAGAATATAATTCCTTAAAAATTAGAATTGGGCAAATGGAAGCTAATGACTATAATAAATCAAGGAATAATAAAACAAAACCAAAGAATAAAAATACAAGACAATGTGAGATATCTCATTGGAAAAACAACTGACCTGGAAAATAGATCCAGGAGAGATAATTTAAAAATTACTAGACTACCTGAAAGCCATGGTTAAAAAAAAAAAAAAAGCTTAGTCATCATCTTTCAGGAAATTATCAAGGAAAATTGTCCTGATATTCTAGAACCAGAAGGTAAAATAGAAATTGAAAGAATCCACTGATTAACTCCTGAAAGCGATCCCAAAATAGAAACTGCCTGGAATATTATAGCCAAATTCCAGAGTTCCCAGGTCAAGGAGAAAATACTGCAAGCTGCCAGAAATTCAAGCATGGCAGAGCCACAGTCAGGATGACACAAGATTTAACAGCTTCAACATTAAAAGATTGGAAGGCTTGAAATATGATACTCTAGAGGGCAAAGAAGCTAGGGTTACGACCAAGAATCACCTACTTAGGAAAACTAAGTATAATCCTTCAGGAGAAAAATGGAAATTCAATGAAATAGAAGACTTTCAAGCATTCTTTTTTTAAAAAAAAATTAATTTATTTTTAGTTTTCAACATTCAGCTCCACAAACTTTTGAGTTTTAAATTTTCTTCCCCATTTTCTACTCCTCCTCAAGACAGCATGCAATCTGATATAGGTTCTACATATACATTCATATTAAATGTATTTTCACATTTGTCATCTTGTAAAGAAGAATTGTAAATGATGGGATGAACCACAAGAAAGAAGAATCAAAACAAAAAAAAATAGAGCAAATAGTATGATTTGATCTGCATTCAGACTCCAAAGTTCTTTCCCTGAATGTACATTGCATTTTCCATCATGAGCCTTTTGGAGTTGTCTTAGAACCTTGCATTGCTGAGAAGAGCTAAATCTATCCAAGTTAGTCATTGCACAATGTGGCTATTACTGTGTACAATGTTCTCCTGGTTCTGCTCACTGAGCATCTGTTTGTATATGTCTTTCCAGGTTTTTAGGAAGTCTGCCTGCTCATCATTTCTTATAACACAATAGTATTCCATTACTTTCCTATATCACATTCATATACTAGCCATTCCCCAACTGATGGGCATCCCCTCAATTCCCCATTCTTGGCTACCACAAAAAGAGCTACTATAAATATTTTTGTACATGTGGGTCCTTTTCCCATTTTTATGATCTCTTTGGGATACAGACCTAGAAGTGGTATTGCTGGGTCAAAGGGTAGGCACATTTTTATAGCCCTAGTTCCAAATTGCTCTGTGGTTGGATCAATTTACAACTCCACCAACAATGCATTAGTGTTCCAATTTTCCCACATCTTCTCCAACATTTATCATTTTCCTGTTTTGTCATGTTAGCTAACCTGACAGGTATGAGATGTTACCTCAAGGTTGTTTTAATTTGTATTTCTCTATTAAATAGTGATTTAGAGCATTTTTTTCATATAACTATAGGTAACTTTAATTTCTTCCTCTTAAAACTGCCTATTCATATCCTTTGACCATTTATTAATTGAGGAAAGACTTGTATTCTTATACATTTAACTCAGTTCTCAATACATGTTAGAAATGAGGCCTTTTTCAGAGATACTGGTTGTAAAAAGTCTCTCCCAGTTTTCAGCTTCCCTCCTAATCTTGATTGCATTGGCTTTGTTTGTGCAAAAACTTTTCAATTTAATGTAATCAAAATCAGCCATTTTGTATTTCATAATGTTCCCTATCTCTTGTTTGGTCATAAATTCTTCCATTCTCCATAAATCTGACAGATAAACTATTCTTTGCTCTCCCAGATTGCTTGTAGTATCAGCTTTTATATCTAAATCATGAACCCATCTTGACTTTATTTTGGTATATGATGTAAGATATTGGTCTATGCCTAGTTTCTGCCATACTATTTTCCAGTTTTCCCAGTAGTTTTTGTCAAATAGTGAGTTCTTAACCCAGAAGCTGGAGTCGTTGAGTTTATCAAACAGTAGATTACTATAGTCATTGACTACTGTGTCTTGTGTACTTAACCTATTCCACTGATCCATCACTGTTTCTGAGCCACTACCAAGTAGTTTTGATGATTGCTGCTTGATAATACAATTTAAAATCTGGTATGGCTAGGCCACCTTCCCTAGTCAAGCATTCTTGATGAAAACACCAGAACTGAATAGAAAATTTGATTTTCAAATACAAGACTCAAGAGAAGCATAAAAAGGTAAAGAGGAAAAGGAAATGATAAGGAACTTAATAAGGTTAAACTGTTCACATCCATACATGGGAAGATGATACTTGTAACTCATGAGAACTTTCTCATTCTTAGGGCAATTAGAAGGAGTATATATAGGCAGAGGGCACAAGTATGAGTTGAATACAAAGGTATTTTATGTAAAAAAATAAAATTAAAAGGTGAGAAAGGAATGCACTGGGAGAAAGGGAAAGAGAGAGGTAGAATGGAGTAAATTATCTCACATAAAGAAGAAAATGCTTTTATAGTAATGGGGGAGGAAGGGGGAGAGAATGAACCTTACTATCATTAGAACTGTCTCAAAGAAGGAATACTATACACACTTAATTGGGTATAGAAATCTGTATCACCCTTCAGGAAAGTAGGAGAGGAAGGGGAGAAGTAAAGGGGGGGGGCATGATAGAGGAGGACAGATTGGGGAGGGAATAGTCAGAAACAAAACACTTTTGGGGAGAGACAGGGTGAAAGGAGAGAGAGAATAGAATAAATGGTGTAGGGGGGGATAGGATGGAGGGAAATACAATTATAAATAGTAACTGTGGAAAAAATTTTGAAGCAAGTCTTTCTGATAAAGGCCTCATTTCTCAAACATATAGAGAACTAAGTTAAATTTATAAAAATAAGAGCCATTTCCCAATTGATAAATGATCAAAAGATATGATCAGTTTTCAGATGAAATAATCAAAGCTAACTCATTACTGATGAGAGAAATGCAAATTAAAACAATTCTGACATACCTCACACCTGTTAGATTGGCTAATAGGACAGAAAAGGAAAATGACCAATATTGGAGGGGAGGTGGGAAAAATGAGACATTAATGCACTGTTGGTGGAGTTGTGAACTGACTCAACCATTCTACAGAGCAATTTGGAACTATGCCCAAAAGACTATAAAATCATGAATACCTTTTTTTAAAATTTAATTTATTTAATATATTTAGTTTTCAGCACTGATTTTCACAACAGTTTGAATTACAAATTTTCTCCCCATTTCTACCCTCCCCCCCACTCCAAGATGGTGTATATTCTGGTTGCCCTGTTCCCCAGTCAGCCCTCCCTTCTGTCACCCCACTTACCTCCCATCCCCTTTTCCCTTACTTTCTTGTAGGGCAAGATAAATTTCTACGCCCCATTGCCTGTGTATCTTATTTTCTAGTTGCATACAAATTTTTTTTTTGTTTTTGAACATCTATTTTTAAAACTTTGAGTTCCAAATTCTCTCCCCTCTTGCCTTCCCACCCACCATCCCTAAGAAGTCAAGCAATTCAACATGGGCCACACGCGTATCATTATGTATAACCCTTCCACAATACTCATGTTGTGAAAGATTAACTATATTTTGCTCCTTCCTAACCTATCCCCCTTTAACCAGTTTTCTCCCTTGACTCTGTCCCCCTTCGAAAGTGTTTGTTTTTGATTACCTCCTCCCCCATCTGCCCTTCCTTCTATCATCCCCCCTTTTTATCTTCTTCCTCCTTCTTTCCTGTGGGGTAAGATACCCAATTGAGTGTGTATGGTATTCCTTCCTCAGGTCATATCTGATGAGAGCAAGATTCACTCATTTCCCCTCACCTGCCTTCTCTTCTCTTCCTACAGAACTGCTTTTTCTTGCCACTTTAATGCGAGAGAATTTACCCCATTCTATTTCTCCCTTTCTCCCTCTCTCAGTGTATTCCTCTCTCAACCCTTAATTTGATTTTATTTCTTTTAGATATCTTCCCTTCATCTTCAACTCACCCTGTGCCCTCTCTCTCTCTCTCTCTCTCTCCATATATATATATATATGTATATATATGTATATATACATACACACACACACATATATATACATACACACACACACACACACACACACACACACACACACACATATATATATATATATATATATATATATATATATATATGCATATTCCCTTCAGCTACCCGAATACTGAGGTCTCATGAATCATACACATCATCTTTCCATGTAGGAATGTAAACAAAACAGTGCAACTTTAGTAAGTTCTTTGCGATTTCTTTTTCTTGTTCTTTTTCTTGATTACCTTTTCATGATTCTCTTGATTCTTGTGTTTGAAAGTCAAATTTTCTATTCAGCTCTGGTCTTTTCACAGAGAAAGCTTGAAAGTCCTCTATTTTATTGAAAATCCATATTTTGCCTTGGAGCGTGATGCTCAGTTTTGCTGGGTAGATGATTCTTGGTTTTAATCCCAGCTCCATTGACCTCCAGAATATCGTATTCCAAGCCCTTTGATCTCTTAATGTAGAAGCTGCTAGATCTCGGGTTATTCTGATTGTGTTTCCACAATACTCAAATTGTTTCTTTCTGGCTGCTTGCAATATTTTCTCCTTGATCTGGGAGCTCTGGAATTTGGCGACAATATTCCTAGGAGATTTCTTTTGGCGATCTATTTGAGGAGGTGATCTGTGGATTCTTTCAATTTCTATTTTACCCTGTGGCTCTAGAATATCAGGGCAGTTCTCCTTGATAATTTCTTGAAAGATGATATGTAGGCTCTTTTTTTGATCATGGCTTTCAGGTAGTCCAGTAATTTTTAAATTATCTCTCCTGGATCTATTTTCCAGGTCAGTGGTTTTTCTAATGAGATATTTGACATTGTCTTCCACTTTTTCATTCCTTTGGTTCTGTTTTATAATATCTTGATATCTCATAAAGTCACTAGCTTCCACTTGCTCCAATCTAATTTTTAAGGTAGTATTTTCTTCAGTGGTCTTTTGGACCTCCTTTTCCATTTGGCTAATTCTGCCTTTCAAGGCATTCTTCTCCTCATTGGCTTTTTGGAGCTCTTTTGCCATTTGAGTTAGTCTATTTTTTAAGGTGTTGTTTTCTTCAGTATATTTTTCAGTATTTTTCTGGGTCTCCTTTAGCAAGTCATTGACTTGTTTTTCATGGTTTTCTCGCATTCTTCTCATTTCTCTTCCCAATTTTTCCTCTACTTCTCTTACTTGCTTTTCCAAATCCTTTTTGAGCTCTTCCATGGCCTGAGACCAGTTCATGTTTTTCTTGGAGGCTTTTGTTGTAGGCTCTTTGACTTTGTTGACTTCTTCTGGCTGTATGTTTTGGTCTTCTTTGTCACCAAAGAAAGATTCCAAAGTCTGAGACTGAATCTGGGTGTGTTTTCGCTGCCTGGCTATGTTCCCAGCCAACTTACTTGACCCTTAAGTTTTTCGTGGGGGTATGACTGCTTGTAGAGTTTAGAGAACTATGTTCCAAGCTTGGGGGGATGCGCCAGCTCTGCCACACCAGCACTCCTCTCTTCCCCAAGAACCCCCAACCCAGAGTAGACTTAGATCTTCAGCAGGCTCTGCACTCCTGCTCTGATCCGCCACTTAATTCCTCCCACCAGTTGGGTCTGTGGCCAGAGGCAACTGCAGCTTTAGTTCTGTAGCTGCCCCACCTCCGCTGTCCCTGGGGCGGTGGCTGAACTGAGAACTCTATCACCCTGTCCCCAGCAGCTTTTCCCACTAACCTTCTCTGTTGTCTTTGGTGTTTGTGGGTTAAGAAGTCTGGCAACTGCTACAGCTCACTGATTCAGGGTGCTAGAGCATGCTCTGCCCAGCTCCTGGTCTGGTTGGTCCATGCCCACGCTGGGCTCTGCTCTGCTCCACTCCACTCCCAGCTCCGTAAGCGAAAGACCTCACCCAGCAACCATCCAGACTGTCCTGGGCTGGAGCCCTGCTTCCCTCTGCTATTTTGTGGGTTCTGCAGTTCTAGAATTGATTCAGAGCCATTTTTATAGGTTTTTGGAGGGACTTGGCAGGGAGCTCATGCTAGTCCCTGCTTTCCAGCCACCATCTTGCCATGAATACCTTTTGACCTAGCAATACCACTACTATGTCTATATCCCAAAAGTGATTTAAAAAAAACAAGAAGGAAAAGGACCTATATGTACAAAAATTTTTATAGCACCTCTTTTCTGATGGCAAAGAATTGGAAATTGAGGGGATGCCCATCAATTGGAGATGAACAAATTGTGGTATGTGATTATGATGGAATACTATCGTGCTGTAAGAAATGATGAGCAGAGTACTCTTAGAAAAGCCCAAAAAGACTTATATGAGCTGATACAAATGTACTGTGTACAAAGTAGCAGCAATATTGTAAGATGATCAGCTGTTAGCTATGCTCAGCAATACAGCGATCCAAGACAACTCTGAACAATTTAGGATGAAAAATGCTATCCATCCCTAGAGAAAGAACTGTGTTTCCAGAAGTGGAAGAAGCTCTGGGTGTGGCAACTCTTCTTGGAATGTTGCTTGGGTTATAGAGGTTAAATGACTTGCCTATAGTCATAAAGTCAGAGGCAAGACTTGAACCCAAATCTTCCTGACTCCAAGGCCAAAGCTATATTCCCTATAACATTCTATATCTCATATAGAGATCATACTGAGCTCTCTTTTGAGAGTCCACATGATTAACTAGTTCCTTTTTGAAGAAGTTAGCAATTATTTGTCCTTCTTAAATGTAATACAGAATAAAGAGCATGAATTTGACATCCT
Source organism: Trichosurus vulpecula (assembly GCF_011100635.1). Classification (NCBI taxonomy): domain Eukaryota; kingdom Metazoa; phylum Chordata; class Mammalia; order Diprotodontia; family Phalangeridae; genus Trichosurus; species Trichosurus vulpecula. The sequence continues at coordinate 556,819,873 of NC_050573.1, read as the reverse complement.
AAAATTTGGATGTGAATCTCGTTTGTGCTATACAATCTTCAACAAGTTACTTAACCTCCTTGGGCCTCAGTTTCTTCATTTGCAAAATGAGGAGATCGAATTGACATTCCTAAAGGTCTATTCCTTCTCTTATCCCTATGATTGCCTATTTTCAAGTAGCTAAACTATCCCTTTTTTCTTTTTTGTGATTTTTAAAAATTAATTAATTTATTTATTTTTAGTTTTCAACATTCACTTTTAAAAGATTTTGAGTTCCAAATTCCACACCGCCTCCTCCATCCTCCCCCAGATGGCATGCAATCTGATATAGGCTATACCTGTACAATCAAGTTAAACATATTTCCACGTTAGTCATGTTGTGAAAAAAGAATAAGAAAAAAAGGGAAAACCCATGAGAAAGAAAAAACAAAAAAACAAACAAAAAAGAGAAAATTGTGTGCTTCGTCTCCATTTAGATTCCATACTTCTTTCTCTGGGTGTGGATAGCATTTCCCATCATAAGTCTTTGGAATTGTCTTAGAGTGTTACTCAGAAGAGTTAAATCTATCCAAGTTGGTCATTGTACAATGTTGCTGTTACCGTGCACAGTGTCTCCTGGTTCTGTTCACTTCACTCAGCATCATTTCCTGCAAGTCTTTCCAGCTTTTTCTGAAATCTGCCTGCTAACCATTTCTTATGGAGCAATAGTATTTCATTGCATTCATATACCACAACCTGTTCAGCCATTTCCCAATTGATGGGCATCCTCTCAATTTCCAATTCTTGGCCACCACAAGAAGAGCTGCTATAAATATTTATGTACATGTGAATCCTTTCCCCTTTTTTATGATCTCTTTTGGATACAGACCTAGAAGTGGTATTGCTGGGTCAAAGAGTATGCACATTTTATAGCCCTTTGGGCATAGTTCCAAATTGCTTTCCAGAATGGTTGGATCAGTTCACAATTCTACCAACAACACATTAGTGTTCCAATTTTCCCACCTCTTGTCCAACATTTATCATTTTCCTGTTTTGTTGTGTTAGCCAATCCGATAGGTGTAATTATACTGTTCATTTTTACAGTAGGGCTTTTCTCTCTGACCACATGAAGCATGGTACTTTAATGTTAGAACACAAAGGATACTTCTTGAAGGCCAATATTTTTATTTTCTTATTTTAGTGTTGTTCACATCTGCAAAGCAGATTAATAACTATGAAGAAGGTTCATGTTGGACAATATGAATACAAACATTGAAAATTTTGTGTAAAAACACACAAACAAGTTTATCAAACTCTCCTAGCATTTAAGATCAGAATTGACTCTGATTTCCATTCACAATCTGGTATGAATATTTTGCACTGTTTTCTGAAATAATGCCTGGATTTTCTGAGCCCCAGAAATATGTTTGGTTTAATAAGATCAGATGGGTCTTTGATCTGACGTGTGCTTTTCTGTTTATTTCTAGTTCATATCAAGTGTTGGTGCTGCCATTGGCTCTCCAAAGCAAGTTTCTCTGTGATTCTATACAAGATACCACTTTCTTTAGCAATGACTCGATTACCAAGGGATATGTGGCTGCAGAAATCCTGGCCAAAGACATCCCTGATGTCCGAGAGATCTCTCTTGGAGACAGACTCTACTATGGGAAGTTTTACAATGCACCCTTGAAACCAAGAAATGATTACTGCATTATTTTGCGAATCAACAGTGAATGGAATCAGGTACATTCAGAATCCTCAAAAATTATGGATTTTATTTCTGTAAAGTCTAAACTCTTTGAGATTTGGGGGGACATTGAGGGGATGGTTAAACTTTATTGTTATTTTTTGTTTTTATATCACCTTTGTTTCTACCCAGCAAGCCATCTTTTGCCACAAGCAGTCTAGTAAAATTAACCAACATTTCAGCCGAATCTGACAGTGTACACAATGTTCAATACCCATAATCAACCACTTTTTCAAAAGGAGAGAGGTTCATTTTTTTCCTATCTTCTTGAGGGATGTTTGATTATTATTGTAGTGTTCAGTTTTGCTTATGCTTTTCTTTCCATTTACACTTTCCATTTACATTTAGCCATTCCTCAATTTATGGGTACGCTCTTATTTCTAGTTCTTTGCTACTACAAAAAGTGCTACTATGAATAGTTTGTGATATATGGGGCCTTTGTTTGACCTCTTTGGGGTATATTCCTAGCAGTGGAATTTATTGGTTAAAAGTTATGACTATTTTAGTCATTTTATTAAAGGTCTTGACTTTTTAAAAAATAATTTGCCTCTCTGTTATCTGAGATGGACATTTTAGTCAGTAACAACTGTAATTTCCTGAAACATCTGTTCGGTCTTTGAGTTTCATATAACTTTGGTGTATACATTCACATTTACTCTACTGTGGGAATCTTAGCAGTTTTAGAATTCATCTATTTATAATCCCTTCATTTTTGTAGTTAAGGAAACTGAGATGTACTTAAGGAAGTAATTTGCCCCAAGCCACATGACTGTTTTGTGGTGTAGCCAAAGCTTGGATGCAGGTCTTCTGATACTTATTCCAACGTTCTTTGAAATTCCTGGGAGCTGTAATGATAATTGAGATTTCACTTTTCATGACCCAGGAGAGCTCATAGGGTTCTTTGTGAAGACACCTGAAGAGGTTCTCTCCCATCTCTAGTGAAAGGGTTCTCTCAACACCCAGGTTCCATCTTGATCCATCTTTATTGAGGCAGTCAGAAAAGGAAAGTCATGTAAACACTTCCTTGTCCCCATAGTTTTGTAGTTACTAGTTCCCTCATCTTCCTCCTGTCCATATTCAGTCTACCCCCATGAATGTATTTTGAACAAGGAGAGAAGAAAACACTGGAGAGCTGTTCTGTTTAGTGCTCACAACTGCCTCCATTTTCCTTTTCCTTTTCTGCCTTCTCTGATCATTTGTCTTCCTATCAGACTGAGAACTAAGATTTCAACTTGGGAAGATGAGTCTTCCTGACTCTGGGACCAGCATTCTATCCACTGTGCCACTCAGCTCCCCAAACCACCTAGGTGCTCCACCTTATACAATGTCCTAATAAGTAGAGGGGATAATGAAGCCTTTCTCTTATTCTATGAGTTTTTCATTTGATACTGTAGGCAAAGTTGTAACCATAGTGGATCCAAGGTCCCCACCCAGAAAACCATAAGAAGACAAGGACATAATACTGAACATTTCTGTTCACTGCCTGTTTATGGGGCTTGGGTTCAGGAATAGTTCTTGTCATAATGACTCTGTGGTCAGCCTCACTGCTTAGCCTAGGAAGGAAGAATCAAGCAGGGTCATCTGTTATAGGGTCTTGACTGGGCTATGTGGTTGTCAGGCATGTGCTGGGATTGAGAGTTAAAAGTGACCCCAGAGGTTATCTAATCCAACCCCTTCATTTTACAGATAAGGGACCTAAGACTCAGTGAGGTTAATTAAATTACCCAAGGTCTCACAGGTAGTAAGTAGCAGAGCTAAAATTCTGACCTAGGTCCTCTAGCTCCAGATCCAGTGCTCTTTATATGGCACTGTGCTACCTCCCTAGGAAATTTGATGGTCATTGATTATAATATCATGTTCAGAAATGCCTTTTGCCTTGAACCATCAGAGGACCGGGACATGAATTATCCAAGATCTGAATTTGTAAAAGAGAGCTGGACTCCTGCTTCCAAACCCCAGACCTCCAGGGTTTTAGAGCTGAGCAGAAAACTGAAGAAGTTGAGGGCACATGTGGTAGTTTCATCAGCAATGCCAAAGGAACATACGGCATTTGGAAGAGCAATTAAATTTGAGAAGTGAGCAATTTGATAGGAAGATAACAGGAAAACAGGATGTAGCATGGTTCTGAACCATTGCTTCATATGGAGGAATGTTGGGTGCCTGGCAAAGGATGTGGTCGGTACATCCTGGAAACACCAAGAAGAGAACTTGGAAACTGGATGATCTCATTTAAACTGAAAAATGAGGGGAAAGGAGGAAAGTATCAGATTCAATCAGATTAAATAATCTCAGAGGTCCCAGGATCCAGCTCTGGAGTTCAATAATTGAGCATATCTAGTATTTACTAAAAATGCCTACTTTGTTCAAGGTACCATGCCAGGCACTTGAGGTGCAAAACCGAAACAGACTTGCCCTCATGGATATAGCATATACACAGATAAGTACATGGGAGGGTAAGTATACATGACATCACCCGTGGACAGGGCACTGGACTTAGTGTCTGGAATCGGTCAGAAAGTAAGCATTTATTAAGTGCCCACTGAATGCCAAGCACTATGCTAAAGTTCTGGGGATACAAAAAAAAGAAAAAAGAAAAACATTCTCTGGCCTCAAGGAACTTCCAATCTAATGGGGGAAGACACAAAAGAAAGCTAAGAAGTGGAGGTGAAGGAGAAGGAGTAGAGTCCAGTCCAAGAATGTAGCTAGCAGGAAATAAAGAGTTTTCTGGTCTGAGAGCCCTGTTTAAATGGAGGCTTTGGGAGGAGTTCTTTGCTCTGCCCTCCAGCCCTCCAATCAGAGGACACTGAGGATTTGGAAGATCTGGGTTCAGATCCCATCTTGAACATTTACTGGCTATATGACCCATAACCTCCTTATCTTTCTCATCTGTGAAATGATGGGATTGAGCTTGATGGTCTCTGAAGTCTGTTCTAGCTATAAACAAATGTTCCTTTCCTCCAATGATCCTAAGGCCATTAGGTGGAGAACTTGGGTCCAATGGGTGGGAACTTTATCATCTCCCCACAATGTCGAATAAAAAGCCCATGGAATAAGAGAGAGGCTTCACTACACCCTCCACTTAGGCAGAGGACCTGATAATTGCTGCCTTCTTGAAATCTGGGAAGGGGCAATGAGGAGGAAGAAATGCTTTGTGAATCTATGATTATCTCTCTTCCACCAATTCTAGACCTAGAGTGGATCTAAATTTCTGTTTAGAGCTTAGAGAAATCCTGGTGGTTGATCTGTAAGAGCCTACCAAAGACTGGTGGGTTTGTCCTTTCACAACAGGCAGAACAATTCTGAAACCACTTTCACCCAACAAATCTTAGAGTAGAACTGGCCAATGAGGGCCCAGTCCTTAGAACATGTTCATTAGTCTCTGCTGCATTTGACTATATGGTGGCTTGATAAGCCTCTTTGTAGAAACGTGATACAAAGGGCTCTTTGTTTCCTGTTGACTTACTGAGTCTACTAGAAGACTCTGGCAGCAGCTCTGGTTGTTAGACCTCTGGAGGTTCTATCAACCTTTTCAAGCTCCCAAGGTCCTAACCTTATCCACTGTATCTCTGATATTAATTCACTTAAGATGGTGAGAGGAAATAACGCAGCTGCCATTTTGTTGCTGCTTTCTCTCCTCCCACGTGGCAGCCTATAGCAAGCAGTTCTTAATTCACTTGCCACTGGGGAAGAGAGCAAGTTTTCATCTGTTTAGTCTTCTACATGCATGTTCATTCCTGGCTCATCTGCAATTTTAAAAGGCTTTTTGTCACTACAAAGTAAGCTGACAGGAAATAGAAAATACAGATGCATGCTGATGAGGAAGAGGGAAGGCAAGGCCCTTTGTCATACAAATAAGGAACTCATCATACTTTCAGTGAATTACAAGAGAAAAGATCTCATGCACACTTTCATGATGTCATAGTGCCATTCTGTGTGAAATTTCCCCTGTCAGTCCAAGCTGTGAGACTGGGGAAGTTGTTTAAACTCCCTGGGTCTTCACATCCTCATCTCAAAAGGAAGGCTGTGGTAGGTTCTGACTACTGTTCTTTGGATTAAGAAAAAGAAGAAGACATGTGCTTTTCTTGGCTTATTTTTGTGGAAAAGATGATTATGATATTTTTTTAGGAACAGAAGCCAGAAAACTGGGGAAATCAAAGGTAATGCCTTCCTTTCTGGTTAGAATAATAAATGGGAACCCAGAAGAGAAAGGAATACCCAGAGTGTGGGATCATGAGATTTTGTACAAAGAGAAACACTGGTTTATTGTAGGTTGATCATTTTAGACAAAACTCGGTGCCAGGAACTTATTTGTCAGACAGGTCAGATTTGCAGCACTTAGGATAGATATTAAACATGGTTATACATAGACACATATGTAAGTGTCTGGAGCTTCAAAAAAACCCAGATAAATTAAAAGTCAGTGACTGACCTAAGTTGGGATGATTATGAAAAAATGATTGTGAAATACTATGAAATCTTTCCCCCATATTCTTTAATCCCTTATCCCTCCCCCTCCTCCATTACACTAAATTACCCCTTGTTTCTTAGGAGATGATTCTTACTTCATTGAACTCATAACATCCTGTAACATGAGTTCTCCCAACTCTAGGATTACTGAAAATCAAAACTAAAAAAATCTGCCCATAACATGACACATCGGTGAGAAGCAACTGACTTCAATGATGAAATCTTAGCTGACTGGCAGCTTTGCTTCTCCCCTCCTCTCCACATCAGAACATTTCCTGTATCATTACCTCATCTCTCCTCCTTCTTTTCTAACTGCTAAATTCAGTGGCCTGCATTCTGCTCGTGTCATTCAGCTTTAGTCATAACTGACATTACCAACCACCTCCTCCTCCTTCCAGAAATATTCTCATCCCTCATCCTCCATGACGTGGCACTGTCCCCTGTGACTGCACATTCTACACTTTATGGACTCACCTTCCTTCTGCCTCAGAACTTCAAATGTTCCCTGATGTTTTATCTTTGACCCTCGCTCCTGAAAATTGGCTGCCAGCCTAGTCCACTGTTTCAGGAGAGACTCCAGCCGTGCTTCACTCCCATCCTGACTTGACTCCCCAGCCTTCTCATACTCTTCAACAACTGCCTTGCCCTCGTGTGGGTACCCTTCCCCTCCAACTGTTTCAGCTCTTTTTTCTGTTATCTTTCTCCTGCTTCCAATTAAAATATAAACTCCTTGTGAGAAGGGACCATCTTACTTGTATTTGTATCCTCCTTGCTCCTACCTGACCCTAAGGTCTGTACGTGGCAGAAAATGCTTAGTAAACATTCTATCTGTTCATTCATTCCAATTGTGTCTGATTCTTCATGACCTCCTTTGGGGTTTTCTTGGCAGTGATACTGGAAGGGTTTGCCATTTCCTCTTCAGCTCATTTTACAGATGAGAAAACTGAGGTAAACAGGGTGAAATGACTTGCCCAGGATCACATGGGTAGTAAATTTCTGGGGCCAGATTTAAACTCAGAACGATCAGTCTCCCTGTATCCGGGCCTGGCATTCCACCCACTGTGCCACTTAGCTGCTCAGTATTCTATCCACCTGAATGTTTGCTTAGCCCTCTCTCCTATCTTCCTCCATGATCTCATTCACTCACATGGCTCATTTTCCCATCCCATCTCCACTTGTAGAAATCCCTCAAAACCTCTGGGCCTAGAATCATCCCATGTGATCCCAAACGATCTCTTTTTCCTTAAAAATCCTACCATATTGCTTTGTGTCTCTCTTATGGAAGGAAAGGGAAGGGAACACACATTCACACAGCACCCATTATGTGCCAGGCACTGTGCTAACTGCTTTCCAAATATTGCTTCATTTGATCTTCACAACTCTTCGTGGCAGGTGCTATTATTATCCTCATTTTACAGTTGAGGAAACTGAGGCAGATAGGTTTAGTGACTTGCCCACGGTCACACAGCTAGTAAGTGTCTGAGGTAGGATTTGAACTCAGGTTTTCCTGACTCCAGGCTCAGTGCTCTATCCACTGAGTCACTTGGCAAATTCTTTGCGTTACATTTATTTGTACACGTGTCTTTATATGAATAGGATCAGAGGGCTTACAGTTGTCATCAATCCCTACTTTTGTGATGCTCTGACTTAGCCTGGTCTCACATGAAGTCTTCAGCAGACTCATTTTCCCCTCAACTTCTTTTTACTGTTTTGTGAGGCAAAATGTCACATCATCTTTTAACTTCCTCTGTAGTGTTTTGCAAATGAGTGAATATTCACTCTAAAATGGTGCTACCCTTGACCTCCGTGTTTCACTATTTGTCAAAGAGAGCAGGAATTTGCCAGTGCGAAACCATTTCTGGGCTGTTTGGGCCTGCAAAGAGCAGATCCAGTCAAACATGGCTAAGAAATTAGTATAGAGTCATCGCCTTAACTTTCAACCATTTCCTGTTTTTCTGAATTCTTAGACAGGATGGGCTGTAAATCTTAGACCTCATCTTTATCTCTTTTTCTAAGTGGTTATTGATTGTGACCTTGATCTAGCTGGTCTAACGCACATTAGGATATAGTTGTGTGTGTCTGTGTGTGTCTATGTGTGTGCATGTGTGTGTGTCTGTGTGTGTGCACACGTGAACATATGCATATGATATTGCTCTGCTCCCCACAAAAGTCCTTCTACACCACCCTTATTTCTCAAAGGTTATTCTAGAAACACATGAGTTCTTGCAGGTTCTTCCAAACTGGAAATGCTTCAAGTATGATTCTGGTGATACTGTACCCAACGTACTCACCATCTGTGCTTTGGGGTCCAGTGTCTCTTCAGTCTCTCCTCTTCTTCCCCTCCTCTCATCTTCCCCTGGGTAAGCTCTTTCTGAAACAAGAAAACAAGCCCCCATACAGCTAATCAAATCTTATGTGCCATCTATTGCAAAGGATGAAAAAATAGAGCTCTATGAAGAACTTAATGAGATCTTCCAAGCCAAGTTTGTGTGTCCCTTAATATTCCAGTGCTTTCAGTGCAAAGGTAGTTATAGGACAAGATTTTAAAAAAATGCTTTGGGAGTTATAGTTAAAATTTTTTTTTAAAACACAAAAATTGAAAAATAATCAAAGATAAACAAAGCAGCAAACAAACAAAAACACATTGAGTTGGTAAATAAACTAGGGGGTGGTTGTTTGAAAAGACTAAAGACTAATAATACAAAAAAAATCTTTAGCTAATATATTTTTTAAATAAAGGAAAACCAAATAAACAAAATCAAAGATTAAAAAGGAGAATTCATAACCAATGAAAGTGAGTGGAAATTATTAGGAACTATTTTGTCTATGTCAGCAAAATTGCTATCTTAAATTAATTAGATGAATATTTAGCAAATAGAAAATTTAAACAACTCAGTCTTAGAAAAAGAAATTGCAAACCATAAACAAAGGAAGAGATCATGGGCCAATATGGATTTCCAAGTGAATCCTATCAAATATTCAAAGAATAATTAACTCTGAGAGTTATATAGTTTGCAAAAAATAGATAAAGAAAGCATTCTACCAGACTCTTTTTATTAGACAAATTTTGTTCTGATACCTGAGCTAGATGGACATAAAGCAGAGAAAGGAGACTATAGATACATCTCTAATGAATATGTGTGCAAAAATGTTGGATAAACTATTCACAGTGAGGATTCAGAAACATATTGAAAAAATTATTCACTTTATGTTGGCTTTATAGTAGGAATGCAGTGTTTGCTCAATATTAGGAAAATCATAAGCATAATTGACCATATTATCAACAAAATTAACATAATCATTGATGGTACCAGCTGATAAAATAAAGCACTCGTTTCTGTTAAAAATCAAACAAGTATTTTTAAGTACTTGGTATGGGGCAGGTACTAGGTAAGCACTGCAGATACGAATACAAAGAATGAAACAATCTCTGCCCTCAAACAGCTTACATTCTAACAAAGGAGTTAACAAATACATATATAAGTATATACAAATGCAAAATAAATACATTGAAATGAAATACAAATTAAATACAATTAAAAACAAGTACCCATATAAGTATATGAAGAATAAGTACAAAATAAATACATAGAAATGAAATACAAGGGCAACACCAGTTGGGAAGGGGGGTGGATTAGAGAAGGTATCTTGTAGAAGAAGCTGCTTGAGCTGTATCTTAAAGGAAAAGAATCCTTTGAGGTAATTGTGAGGAGAGAATGTATTCCAACCATGAGGCTGGACAGTACAAAGGCCTGGTGGTCAGAATTGGAGAGCTGTGTATGAGGAAGAGGGAAAAAGTCAGTCTGGCTGGAGTGCAGAATGTAAGAAAGGAAGTGATGTACAATGAACCTGGAAAGGTTCATAGGTTTGGGGGCAGATTGTGATGAGCTTTAAAAGAGATATTTGTATTTTATCCTAGAAGTAATAGGGAGCCCCTGGAGTTTACTGAGTAGGGTCTGGGCTTATGGGAAACCACTGGAAGATGGAATGGAATAGGGAGAGGTTTATGGTGGGGAGGCCAATTATGAGGGTGTTGGGATAGTCCAGGTGAGAGATAAAAACTTGAACTAAGGTGGTAAGAAGAGGAAAGGGGTCAGATTTGAGTGATATTATAGAGATAGAAACAGCAGGTTTGGCAACTGATTGGATATGAGAGATGAGGGAGAGTGAAGAGATGAATATGATACTGAAGTTATGAAACTGGGAGACTAGAAGAATGGTGGTACTTTCCACAAAATGGAGAAATTTGGAAGAACAGTGGGTATTTCAGAAGTGGGGCAGGGGAAAACTTTTGAGTTCTTTGGACATGTTAAGTTTGAGATGTCCCTGGTACCTTCATTTTGAATTGTCTAATAGATAATTGATGTTGTGAAACTGAAATTCCAGTGAGACTGGAGCAAGATGTATAGCTCTGGGAAATACCTACATGGAAATGATGATTGAACCAAAGGGAGGTGATCATGAGAAGAGGGCCAAGGACGGAACCTTGTGGAACTCCCAAAGTTAGGGAGTGTGATGTGGAGGATGAGCCACAAAGGAAATGAAATGGTTAGGCGTTAGGAAGGAAAAAAAAGAAGTAGTATGAAACCTTGAAAGAAGAAAATGTCCATGAGGAGAATATGGTTAACAAAGCCCAATGCAGCAGAGAGGTCCGGAAGGATGAGGACTAAGAAAGAATCATCAGGTTTGTCAGTTAAGAGAACTTTGAATCTGTGGAGAGATTAGTTCCATCTGAGTAACGAGATTGTAAGCTAGATTGCAAAGGGTTTAGGAGTGAGCAAGAGCACGAGATTCCAAGGAGTATGGCTGAGAAAGGGAGGAGGAGCAACATAAGATGATAGTTTGGGGGTAAGGCACAATCTAGTGAAGGCTTTTATTTTTAAGGCTAGGGGAAACTTGGGCATATTTGAAAGCAGTAGGGAAGGAAGCAATAAATAGCTCAGTCTATCAGTCAAAAAGCATTTAAGTACTTTCTGTGTGCTAGACACTGAAGTGTGGGAAATACCAAAAAAACTGCAAAAAAACCAGTACATGTTGATATGGAGAGACTGAAGGATCGATCTTCTGGAGAAAACAGAAAGGGATGTAATTAAGGGCACATATAAGAGGGACACATAAGAGGGCCTGGCCTTGGAGAGAAGAAGGGTAACCTCATTATTAAAGATCAGAGGAATGTGGGAGAGTGGGGGCTGATGTTAAGGGATTTTGAGAAGAGAAAGGGGAAAATAAGAGGTCATGGTTAATGGACTCAATTGTCCTTAGTAAAATAAGAACTGAGGACCTCAGCTGACAGGGTGAAGAGAGAAGAAAGTGTGGGAGACTGGACAAGATAAAAGAAAGTTTAGAATGCATTTTGTGGTTTGTGAGCCATTGAATGGATTAGGAAAGAATAAAGTGGTTGTCTTGCTATAGTGAGATGGTAAGAATAACACAGGAATAACACTGGCCCTGGAGTCAGGAGGACCTGAGTTCAAATCTGGCCTCAGACACTTGACACACTCACTAGATGTGTGACCTTGGGCAAGTCACTTAACCCCAATTGCCCTGCCTTCTCCCTTCCAAAAAAAAAAAAAGAATAACACAAGGCTGGTGTTTAGCAAGTCATGAGTAATAATAGGACAAGAGAATAAGGGATTAAAGAATGAAGACTGTAGAATGGAATTGATTAACTCTAGAATCAAGATTGGGAAGGAAGTAAGTGAAGTCAGAACAGGGTAATGGCCTGAGAATGTACTGAAGGGGACAAAGATTGGAGGTCTCCATGAGGGGAGAAGAATAGATTCCGGAGATTTCGTATTAAGAAGGCAGTGTGAAAAGTCCTGGAAGAGCCCAACTCCTGAAAGTACTCCTATAGACTTCTTAAAGGGCACCAGAAGGAACAATGGCAAAGAAACCAAAGAAAACCTTAAGCCCTTCTCTCCAATCTACAACTATTTAAGAAGTGTGCTAGAAGCCTGCAGATAGTCTGACTGGACATAGGCTGGGAAGGAGGTGTAAGCTACTTTGCTGGGGAAGCCCATACCAGTGACACAGCAGGAGACCAGTTCCAGGCAGCAGAATCCTGGAGGTCCATATTTAACACCCAGATCTCGTGGGTAAGGGTGGGGGGAGTATGGTAGGGAGGAGGGGCAGACATTCTGACTCTGGGCAAGTTACTTAACTTCTCTAGGATTCAGTTTCCTCATGTGTAAATTGAGGAGGGATGGACTAGATCAGTGATGTCAAACTCAAATAGAAATAAGGGCAACTAATCTGCACATAAGGATCCCTATACTTTCTGACTCAATGATAATCATTGGATTTGGATTTAGAGGATCTGGGTTTGAATCTTGCCTTGGTTTTTTACCATTTGTGCAGCCCTGGTCAAGTCACTGAAGTTCTCTGTTCCTTCTAACCTCCTTGAGAATGGCTTCTACCAAGGCAACTAGGCACTGTAGTGGGTAGAGCCCTAGGCCTGGAGTTAGGAAGACCTGAGTTCAAATCTAGCTTCAGACATTTACTAGCTGTGTGACCCTAGGCAAGTCACTTAACTGCTATCTGACTCAGTTTTCTCCATTGCAAAATGGGTTAATAATAGCCCCTACTTTCCAGGTCTGTTGTAGACATCAGATGAAGTAATATTTGTAAAAGTGTACAATGCCTGGCACATAGTAAGCCCTTAATAAATGCTTATTTCCTTCCTTTCCCTTCTGTGTAAATCATGGTGCTCCCTATCTACTGGCTTCCAGGTCATTCTCCCTTCTTTCTCAAGGAGTTCAGCATCTCTCTCACTGTCTTCTTTCCTTCCCAATTTCTGCCTTTCAGAGGTCATGCTGATGCTTCCTCAACCTTCCCAGGTCCTCATCTTCCTCAAGTACCATGACCTTCTCCTCTGTGCCTCAACTGTGAACAAGGATGGCTACCCTGGATCTCACTATTATCTACAAGTGTTCAGCTTCCTTCATTTTAAAAAAATGGGGCATTTCTTTAACTGACCGTAAACTCCTGTCACTTCACCTTTCTCTGTGCCTCAGCCCTCCATCACACTGGAGTAGGGAATAGAGCTGCAGGGAATGGAAGGAATGGCTACAGTTCAAGACCTGATGGTTTTCTCTTTTAACTAATAGTCTTCTTAACTCTGGCTAAGACCTGTTACTTTTTTGTTTCCTTCCACCCCAACAAGCATCTTTTTTTGCATGAAATTGCAAATCTATTATGTACAACTTGCCATTCCTTTTACACATGTAGTAAAGTTTAAATATATTAAAATATGTATCATGCAACTTTTTTCCCTTTCTTTCTTCTCCCTCCCCCCACCCTTCCCATTATGTATATGTATGTAAACTCATTCTATACACGCTTCTATGTATCCGTCCTTTCTCTGGAGGCAGATAGCGTCTTCCTTCATAGGTCCTTTGTAGCTAATTTGGGTGCTTGTAATAGTCAAAATGACTTAGTTGCTCAAAGTTGCTCTTAAAATAGTATTGCTGTTCCTGTATACAACCTTCTCTTGGTTCTGCTCATTTCACTCATCATTATTTCTTCCAAGTCTTTCCATGTTTTCTTAAATCGTCAAGCTCCTCATTTCTTCTGGCTCAGTAGCATTCCATCATGATCATATACCACAATTTATTCAGCCATTCCCCAGTCGACGGGCATCCCCTCGATTTCCAGTTCTTTGCCACCACAAAGAGAGTTGCTAAAAACATTTTAAAACATGTAGGTTCATTTCCTTTTTCCCTAATCATATTTGGAAACAGACCTAGTAATGGTATCTATTATTTCTGCTGGGCAGGATAGCAAACAGTGGTGGGGCCTTATAAAATCAGTGGCCCAGCTAAGAGGATCATAACTTTGGAGGCAGAAGGGACCTTAGAGGCCTTATCATTCAACCCACTTATCTTACAAGTGAACTACTGAGGTTGAGTTTGTCCCTTTTCCAAAGTCACACAAGTAGAGAGGTAGTAGAGTCAAGATTTGAACTCTGGGCCTCCCCACCCCATCCCCCATGTCACAAATGATGAAACATCCAAGAGATTAAATGTTTTGTCCGAGGTCTCACAGGCACTGAGGTATCAGATGCTGAGGTTTGAACCCAGATCCTCTGACTCCAAGTCTGACACATTTCCACTGTACCATGGGTCTGGCGAAAGTCTTCATGGAGGTGCACGTACCCATGATCACATATATATGTTGAAGGGTTGTATAACCCCTGTCGAACCTGTCATGCCTCTCAATTCCAGGGTAACAGGTACAATGTGATAATGATTTCTGGGGGCAATGATTGTTCTGATGTATTTTCCTTTGCAGGTGAGAAGACAGTCCTGTGTAGTTTGGGCTGAAGTGAAAGGTAAGGTAATTAGCTGCCTCACTTCCTCCTTCCCACCCCTCCCCTCCTCCCCACCTCCAGTCCTCCTGCCAATGGGGCAGAATCCCATCTGTAACAACGAGTTGCACTTTAATTGCTCCACGTTATTCATTTACACAGAAGCACTTACAGTAAGGGCTGAAAAGAGGCAGCATCTAATTCATCTGGGAAATTTAGTTACACCCAAAGGATTTTCTTGAAAAGACTTTGGCCTTGGGGCATGAAATTGATGGAGGATTATTTTAGGGAGTTTCTTCATTTCACTAGGTTCTTTCTGTTTGGATATGGAAAAAGCATCTCTTAGCTTTTAAAAGTACTTCTGAGCATTCATTATGTCTTTGTGATGTGTGATTTTCTTAGTAGTAGCTTTTCTGCATGTTTAAAACTAGTTCAGACTAGATAGAAAAATTTCCTTGGGTTTGGCAAAAATAGTCCTCCTTCCCCCATTCTTGGCATATACTCCCCTGCTCCAACCCCTCCTCCCCCCCTGCCCCTGACCTTGGCCTCAGAATCCCTGATTTCCTCCAAAGCACAGCTCCCATGCCACTTCTGGCATAAAACCTTTCTTGGTCTGCTCCCCTCCTTCCTTCCTGGTATTCTCTCCTTCATAAAATTACTGTTTATTATTACTTCGGATATGTTTTATATTTATTCATTTGTAAACCTTTTGTACCCCATTGGGTAGCATGTCCATTCACTGAGGGCAGAGATTATTTCTTTTTTTCCGTTCTTGTTTCCCTACCCCTGGCACAGTGCCTTGTACATAGGCAGTGATTATTAAATGCCTTTGAGTTATTGAAGACATGGATGATACGTTTCTGTTGTATGTGTCGATCATTTTTATTTATTTACAGCAAACCGGAAAATTCTCGGTAGCTTTGGAATTGTCTTAGTTATGTTCAGCATATATTTAACCACCTAGGGACGGGCTAGCAATATTGGAGGAAGAAAAGGAAGTTGACTAAAAGATTAATATCTCCTGAAGACAATGCCACTGCTTTTTAAATGTAAGACACCAAACCGACTTTTGACCTAGTGGGAAGAGATGGTGTGTGTGTCCAGAGCTTCCTCAATTTTAAAGAGCTGTATAGGTATTAGTTGTTGCTCCTGCTACCATTGTTTGTCCACCTCTCTCTCCTTGACCTCTCGTTAGGAAGGCAGCTTGGCACAGTAGGAAGAGAATTAGATTTGGAGTCAGAGAACCTGGGTTCGAACTTTACAACTTACTTGTACGATTCTGTAATCCTATGAATGTATGAAGTTAGTTAGCCTCTCTGGCCCTCAGTTTCCTCAGCTGTAAAATGAGGAAGGTGGACCAGATTGGATGATCTCTAGAATCCCTTCTAGCCCTAAATCTGTACTGCTGACTATGGTTTTTTGAGTAATGTCTTGGTGACTTCCAGTTCAGGGTAGCATTTTGTCAGAGAAGCTTGGAGAAATTCAGGGCCAATATGGATCCCCTTTGCCGAGTTCCGGCCCAGTTTTTGACTTTGCCTAATGTTGGAAAGTATGTGCTGGAAAATGATGCAGTGTGGGGTGATAAAGGAAAAAGCCACTGGATAAGGAGTCAAAAGATGGGGGTTTAGTTCCTAGCTCTGTCACTTAACCGTATGTGACTCAACAAGTTCCCTAATTGCTCTGAGCTTTAGAAGAGTGAGGATTGGGGCAGTTAGGTGGCACAGTGGATAGAGCACCAGGCCTGGGAAGCCCTGAATTCAAATCTGGCCTCAGACACTTGTCACCCTGGGCAAGTCATTCAACCCTGATTGCCTCCACCAAAAAAAAAAAAAAGAATAGTGAGCAGTCTGATGATGATAAATTTAGGATTATAACAGTAATAGCCTACCTTTGTATAGTGCTTTGAAGATTACCAAAACTTTTCCTACAACAACCCTGTGAAATACAAGCATACCTTGTTTTATTTGCTTTTCACAGATAATGTTTTTTACAAATTGAATGTTTGTGGTAACCCTGCATGGAGCAAGTCCATTTTTCCAACAGCATGTGCTCACATCCTGTCTCTATGTCAAATTCTGCTAATTCTTGCAGACTTTTTCATCATTATCATTATGTCTGTTATGATAATCTGTGATCAGTGAACTTTGATTTTACTGTTGTAATCGTTTTGGGGCATCCTGAACTGCACCCATGTAAGACTTAATGTTGCATGTGTTCTCACTGCTCCATGGACTGGCCATTCTTTGTCTCTGTCCCTCTCCTCAGGCCTTCCTATTCCATGAGATACAACAATATTGAAATTAGGTCAGTTAATAACTCTGCAATAGCCTGTAAGTGTTCAAGTGAAAGGAAGAGTCTTGTCTTATTTTAAGAAATCGCCACAGCCACCCCAACCTTCAGCAACCAGTAAACAGCCATCAACACTGAGGCAAGACCCTCCACCAGCAAAAAGATTATGACTCTCTCAGGGCTCAGATGATAGTATTTTTTAGCGCCAATGTATTTTTTTAATTAAGGTATGTGCATTGGGTTTTTTAAGACATAATACTATTGCACATTGAGCATACTACAGTACAGGATAAACATAACTTTAATATGAACTAGGAAAACAAAAAATTTATTTGACTCACTTTATTGTGATGCTCGCTTTATTTCGGTAGTCTGGAACATAGCCTGTACATCTTCAAGTTATGTCTGTAGGTAGTATCACCGCTGTTATCCCCATTCCAGCGATGACGAAACTGAAGCCTAGAGTTCAGGGTTAAACAGATAATAAGTCCCACAGTAACTGAGTGTGAATAGCTATGTCATAGTTTCTTTATCCCCATCTGTAAATTGGGCAGGTCGGACTGTGAGTTCTGTTTGATCTCTAGATTATGATGCGGTTCAGCTTTCGTTCTTTCTCATGCTTCAAGTTGCTCAAACTCCCCACCCAAGGGTATTATGGGAACAGAGTTGAAGAAGCGGCAAAGCCCTATAGAAGTCTAAAGGAGTATTACTCTTATATGCTTCTAAAGTGATACCATTTTCCTTCATTGTCCCAACCTTGCTTAGGTTTCATGATTTTTGCCAAGACACATTCTCCCCCAAAGCTGTGCTCCTTGACCTGCTGTATACGGTAACCTTCCTTCTTCACGGGTCCCAATGCGCTCTAAAACAGAGTGACAGAGGAAGGGCTTAGGCCAATAAAAGGAAAAAGAATGATAGCTGGCATTGATTGATTAATAATAATAATTTTAACTTATTTATATAGCACTTTGGGTAGCTAGGTGGCACAGCAGATAGAGCACCAGACCTGGAGTCAAGAACGCATGATTTCAAATCCAGCCTCAGGTGCTTACTAGCTGCGTGACCTTGGGAGAGTCACTTAATCCTGTTTGCCTCAGTTTCCTCATCTGTAACAAGAGCTGGAGAAGGAAATGGCGAATCACTTCAATGTCTTTGCCAAGAAAACCCCAGATGGGGTCACAAAGAGTCACGTGACCAAAAGACAACAACGGCAGCGCAAAATGTTTTGTAATGTTGTTTCCCTTGATCCTCTGAGCGATCCTGTGAGTGAGCGGCATGATTTTCCCCATCTGATAACTGCAGAGACTGAAGGGGACAGAGGTTAGGCGACTCACCCAGGATCGTACAGCTAGGCAGTGTCTGAGGAAGGATTTGAACTTAGGTCTCTCTGACTCTAGGTCCATCGTTCCATCTGTTGCACCACCTAGCAGAAATAGAGAATGTAGAAATATGGTAGAAATATAATGTAGAACTATAATGCTGATTTTTGGTTTGCAAAATGCTTTATGTAGAATTTTTTTTTTGATCCTCACAACAACCGTGTGAGGAAAGTGTTCCTGTTATTGTGGTTGTTCAGTTATTTCAGTTGTGTCCCACTCTTTGTGACCCCATTTGGGGTTTTATGGCAAAGATACCAGAGTCGTTCTCCAGCTTATTTTACTGATGAGGAAACTAAGGCAGAGTTAAGTGACTTGCCCAGGGTCACACTACTAGTAAGTGTCTGAAGCCAGATTTGAACTCAGTTATTCCTGACTCCAGACCTGGTACTCTATCCACTGAACCACCAGGCTACTCATTCTAGTTACTAGCGTCCTCTATTTACAAATGATAAAACTGAGTCTTAGCAGGGTTTAATTCCTTGAATACCTTTCTACTCCTGCCATGCCCCGCCCCCCCCATACTTTTTTTTTCAGGGAACCATAGATATGAGTCACAACCTAGGCTTAAAACAATTGGTCTGACTGAGCTGGCAGAGTCAAGATGGCAGAGTAAAGGCAGGGACTCACCTGAGCTCTCCCCGAAACCCTTCCAAATACTTTTTAAAATGTCTAAACAAATTCTAGAGCAACAGAACCCACAAAAAGATGGAGTGAAACAAATTTCCAGCCCAAGACAACTTTGAAGGTCAGCAGGAAAAGTCCGTTGCACCAGGGTGAGAGAGAAGTGCAGTCCAGCGCAGGCCAGCCCCCAGAAAAAACCAGAGCAGGCCTTGGGAGTGACTGAATCAGCAGCAGCAGTATCTAGACCTCTCAGCCCATACACATGAAAGACAACTTAGAAGATCTGCAGGAAAGGTCTGTCGCATCAGGTTGAGAGTAGAGCGTGGTCCAGTGCAGGCAGTGTCAGCACAGCCCCAGCTCCAGCAAACCAGAGCAGGCTTTGGGAGTGACTGAATCAGCAGAGGCAATGGCTGCTTCTGGAGCTCTCAACCCACAGATGGCAAGGGGGTACAAGAACTGGTCAAGAGATTTGCAGAGGTCTCCTTGGTAGCGCTGAGGCAGGACTCTGTTGCTTTGCTCATACTCAGATCCAGGTCACAGCACTGGGTGGCAGTCCCAGGGTGAGGAGGAGCACTAGTACAGCAGAGCTTATGACCACAGTGAAGCAGGGACCCTTGTCACAGTTTCATGGCACAAAAGAGTGCTTGTGATTACTCACAGAGCAGAGCACAGGCCAGGAGAGTAGGAAACACCTCTCCTTAGATCATACCACCTTGGAAGGACTGCTGCACAAAATCCCTGAAGCTTGGGACAGCGAGCCCTCCACCCTGAAGTAGAGCCCTACTTTAACAAAGACTTAAAACTCAACTGATAGGCTGGAAAAATGAGCAAGCAATGGGAAAATACTCTGACAATGGAAAGTTATTATGGCGACAAGGAAGGTCAAAACACAAACTCAGAAGAGACAACAAAGTCAAAGCTCCTACATCCAAAGCCTCCAAGAAAAAAATATGAATTGGTCTCAGGCCTTGGAAGAGCTCAAAAAGGATTTGGAAAATCAAGTAAGAGAGACAGAGGAAAAATTGGGAAGAGCAATGAGAATGATATAAGAAAATAATGAAAAATAAGTCAACAGCTTGCTAAAGGAGACCCAGCTTGGCAAAGGAGATGCAAAAAATACTGAAGAAAATAACAGCTTAAGAAACAGGCTAGGCCAAAAGGTAAAAGAGGTGCAAAAAGGCAATGAGGAGAAGAAAGCCTTAAAAAGCAGAATTGGCCAAATGGTAAAGGAGGTTCAAAAGCTCACTGAAGAAAATAATTCCTTAAAAATTAGCTAATGGCTAATGAAAGCTAATGGCTTTATAAGAAATCAAGAAACAATAAAACAAAACCAAAAGAAATAAAAAATACAAGACAATGTGAAATATCTCATTGGAAAAACAACTGACCTGGAAAATAGATCCAGGGGAGATAACTTAAAAATTATTCGACTTCCTTAAAGACATGATAAACAAAAGAGCCTAGATATCATCTTTCAAGAAATTATCGAGGAAAATTGCCCTGATATTCTAGAACCAGAGGGTAAAATAGAAATTGAAAGACTGTACTGATCACTTCCTGAAAGAGATCCCAAAATGAAAACTACCAGGAATATTAGAGTCAAATTCCAGAGTTCCCAGGTCAAGGAGGAAATATTTCAAGCAGCCAGAAAGAAACAATTCAAGTATTGTGGAAACACAATTAGAATAGCAAAAGATTTAGCAGCTTCTACATTAAAAGATTGGAGGGCTTGGAATATGATCTTCTGGAGGGGAAAGGAGTTAGAATTACAACCAAGAATCACCTACCCAGCAAAATTGAGTATAATCCTTTAGGAGAAAAATGGATATTCAATGAGATAATGTTCAAACATTCTTAATGAAAAGACCAGAGCTGAATAGAAAATTTGGTTTTCAAATACAAGATTCAAAAGAAGCATAAAAAGGTCAACGCTAAAGGGAAATCATAAAGGACTTACCAAGGTTAAACTGTTTACATTCCTACATGGAAAGGTGATATCTGTAATTCATAAGACTTTTCTCATTACTAGGGTGGCTAGAAGGTGTATATTTAGATAGAGGGCACAGGTGTGAGTTGAATATGAAGGGATGATATCTAAAAAAATTAAATTAAAGGGTCTGAGAGCAATGCACTGGGAGAAAGAGAAAGGGAAATGTGGAATGAGGTAAATTATATTACATAAAAGAAGCAAGAAAAAGCTTTTACAGTGGAGGGGAAGAGGAGGTAGATGAGAGGGAGTGACTGAACCTTACTCTTATCAGAATTGGCTCAAAGAGGAAATAATATACACACTCAATTGGGTATGGAAATTTATCTTACCCTACAGGTAAGGAAGAGGAAAGGGGGATAAGACAATGGGGGGTGATAGAAGGGAGAACAGATTTGGGGAGGGGGTAGTCAGAAGCAGAACACTTTTGTTTTTTTTTGTTTTCTTTTTATTTATTTATTTAATATATTTAGTTTTCAGCATTGATTTTCACAAGAGTTTGAATTACAAATTTTCTCCCCATTTCTACCCTCCCCCCACTCCAAGATGGCATATATTCTGGTTGCTCTGTTCCCCAGTCAGCCCTCCCTTCTGTCACCCCACTTACCTCCCATCCCCTTTTCCCTTCCTTTCTTGTAGGGCAAGATACATTTCTACGCCCCATTGCCTGTGTATTTTATTTTCTAGTTGGATGCAAAAACTTTTTTTTTATTTTTGAACATCTGTTTTTAAAACTTTGAGTTCAAATTCTCTCCCCTCTTCCCTTCCCACCCACCCTCCCTAAGAAGTCAAGCAATTCAACATAGGCCACATGCGTATCATTATGTAAAACCCTTCCACAATACTCATGTTATGAAACATTAACTATATTTTGCTCCTTCCTAACCTATCCCCCTTTATCCAATTTTCTCCCTTGACCCTGTCCCCTTTCAAAAGTGTTTGTTTTTGATTACCTCCATCCCCATCTGCCCTCCCTTCTATCATCCCCCTGCTTTTTAAAATTTTCTTCCTTCTTCTTTCCTGTGGGGTAAGATACCCAACTGAGTATGTATAGTATTCCCTCCTCAGGTCAAATCTGATGAGAGCAAGATTCACTCATTCCCCCCTCACCTGCCTTCTCTTCTCTTCCTACAGAACTGCTTTTTTCTTGCCACTTTTATGTGAGATATTTTACCCCATTCTATCTCTCCCTATCTCCCTCTCTCAATATATTCCTCTCTCATCCCTTAATTTGATTTCATTTCTTTTAGATATCTTCCCTTCATCTTCAACTTACCCTGTGCCCTCTCTCTCTCTCTCTCTCTCTCTCTCTCTTTCTCTCTCTCTCTCTCTCTCTCTCTCTCTCTCTCTCTCTCTATATATATATATATATATATATACTCTTACATATATACATACATACACATTCACTTATACATATATATACATAAACATATATATATATATATATATATATATATATATATATATATGCATATTCCCTTCAGCTACCCTAATACTGAGGTCTCATGAATCATACACATCATCTTTCCATGTAAGAATGTAAACAAAACAGTTCAACTTTAGTAAGTCCCTTGCAATTTCTTTTTCTTGTTCTTTTTTTTGATTACCTTTTCATACTTCTTTTGATTGTTGTGTTTGAAAGTCAAATTTTCTATTCAGCTCTGGTCTTTTCACTGAGAAAGCTTGAAAGTCCTCTATTTCATTGAAAGTCTGTATTTTGCCTTGGAGCATGATACTCAGTTTTGCTGGGTAGGTGATTCTTGGTTTTAATCCTAGCTCCATTGACCTCCAGAATATCGTATTCCAAGCCCTTCGATCTCTTAATGTAGAAGCTGCCAAATCTTGGGTTATTCGGACTGTGTTTCCACAATACTCAAATTGTTTCATTCTGGCTGCTTGCCGTATTTTCTCCCTGATCTGGGAGCTCTGGAATTTGGCAACAATATTCCTAGGAGATTTCTTTTAGGGATCTATTTGAGGAGGCGATCGGTGGATTCTTTCAATTTCTATTTTGCCCTGTGGATCTAGAATATCGGGGCAGTTCTCCTTGATAATTTCTTGAAAGATGATGTCTAGGCTCTTTTTTTGATCATAGCTTTCAGGTAGTACAATAATTTTTAAATTATGTCCCCTGGATCTATTTTCCAGGTCAGTGGTTTTTCCAATGAGATATTTCACGTTGTCTTCCATTTATTCATTCCTTTGGTTCTGTTTTAGAATATCTTGATTTCTCATAAAGTCACTAGCTTCCACTTGCTCCAATCTAATTTTTAAGGTAGTATTTTCTTCAGTGGTCTTTTCGACCTCCTTTTTCATTTGGCTAATTCTGCCTTTCAAGGCATTCTTCTCCTCATTGGCTTTTTGGAACTCTTTTGCCATTTGAGTTAGTCTATTTTTTAAGGTGTTGTTTTCTTCAGTATATTTTTCAGTATTTTTTTGGGTCTCCTTTAGCAAGTCATTGACTTGTTTTTCATGATTTTCTCACTTCCTTCTCATTTCTCTTCCCAATTTTTCCTCTAATTCTCTAACTTGCTTTTCCAAATCCTTTTTGAGATCTTCCATGGCCTGGGACCAGTTCATGTTTTTCCTGGAGGCTTTTGTTGTGGGCTCTTTGACTTTGTTGACTTCTTCTGGCTGTATGTTTTGGTCTTCTGTGTCACCAAAGAAAGAATCCAAAGTCTGAGACTGAATCTGGGTGCATTTTCGCTGCCTGGCCATATTCCCAGCCAACTAACTTGACCCTTGAGTTTTTCAGTGGGGTATGACTGCTTGTAGAGTTTAGAGAACTATGTTCCAAGCTTGGGGGGATGCGCCAGCTCTGCCACACCAGCACTCCTCCTTCCCCAAGAACCCCCAACCCGGACTGGATTTGGATCTTCAGCAGGCTCTTGACTCCTGCTCTGATCTGCCACTTAATTCCTCCCAGCAGGTGGGCCTGGGGCCGGAAGCAACTGCAGCTGTAGTTCTGTAGCTGCCCCACCTCCACTTCCCCCTGAGCAGTAGCAGAACCAGTCCCACAGCTTTTCCCACTAACCTTCTCTGTTGTCTTTGTTGTTTGTGGGTTGAGAAGTCTGGTAACTGCTGCAGCTCACTGATTCAGGGCATGCTGTGCCCGGGCATGCTCCGCCCGGCTCCTGGTCTGGTTGGTCCACGCCACTCACGTTGGGCTCTGCTCCACTCCGCTCTGCTCCGCTCCCAGCTCCGTGCAGGATAGACCTCACCCAGAGACCATCCAGGCTGTCCTGGGCTGAAGCCCTGCTTTCCTCTGCTGTTTTGTGTGTTCTGCAGTTCCAGAATTGGTTCAGAGCCATTTTTGATAGGTTTTTGGAGGGACTCGGCAGGGAGCTCACGCTAGTCCCTGCCTTCCAGCCGCCATCTTGGCTCTGCCCCCAAGCAAAACACTTTTGAAGAGGGACAGTGTGAAAGTATAGAGATATTAGAATGAATGGGGTGGGGGATAAGACGGAGGGAGATGGTTAGCAATACCAACTGTGAAAAAATGTTTTTAAGCAAGTTTCTCTTATAGAGGCCTCATTTCTCAAACCTATAGAGAACTGAATCAAATTTATAAAAATAAGAGCCATTCCCAAATTGATGAGTGATCAAAAGATACTATCAGTTTTCAGATGAAATAATCAAAACTATCTATAGGCATATGAAAAAATGCTCCAACTCACTATTGATTGAAGAAATGCAAATTAAAACAATTCTGAAGTACTACCTCATGCCTATTAGATTCTGGCTAATAGGACAGAAAAGGTAAATGACTAATTTTGGAGAGGAGGTGGGAAAATGAGGCTTTAATGCACTGGTAGTGGAGTTGTGAACTGGTTCAACCATTCTGTAGAGTATTTTGGAACTGTGCCTAAAGGGTTAGAAAACCATGTTAGAAAACCCTTTGAACACTACTAGGTCTGTATCCCAAAAGAGATGAAAAAAAGAAAAGGACTACATGTACAAAAATATTTATAGCAACTCTTTTCTGGGGGTAAAGAATTAGAAGTGGAGGGGAAGCCCATCACTCGGGGAATGGCTGAACATGTTGTGGTATGTGATTATGATGGAATACTATTGTACTATAAGAAATGATGAGCAGGCTGCTCTCAGAACAACCTGGAAAGACTTGCATGGGCTGATGCAAAGTGAAATGTACTGTACACAAAATAACAGAGATATTATAAGATGACCAGCTGTCAGTGACTTAGCTCTTCTCCTCAATGCTACGATCCAAGACATCTCTGAAGGACTTAGGATGAAAATGCTATCCATCCCCAGAGAGAGAACTGATGGTGGCTGAATACAGATGGAAGCATAGTTTTTTACTTTCTTTATTTTTCTTGAG
The DNA here is from genome assembly GCF_011100635.1 of Trichosurus vulpecula. Lineage (NCBI taxonomy): Eukaryota > Metazoa > Chordata > Mammalia > Diprotodontia > Phalangeridae > Trichosurus > Trichosurus vulpecula. Next base: position 556,794,775 of record NC_050573.1, on the reverse strand, counting down.
GTTTTATGGTCTGTTTTCTTTCACAACATCAATATTATGGATATGTTTCGCATGACAACACATGTATAACCCATATCGAATTGCTTGCCTTCTGAATGGGGGAGGAAGTGGAGAAAGAGGAAGAGAGAGAATTTGGAACACAAAGTTTTAAAAGTGAATGTTAAAAATTGTTTTTACATACAACTGGGGGAAAATAAAATACTAAATAAAAGTTTAAAAAATTGGTCTGCAGGAGGGGTGGTTAATGACCCTTTAATTTCTTTTTGAACTAAACCCATTTGTCCTAATGATAACTAACTAGTCATTAGGAACTACTAACTAAGCATTAGGAACTCACCCATTCTTGTAGTGCTCATTGACTATAAACCCAGCAGTATTTCTTTAATGTTAGACATGGAAACTCATCCCTGAGAGTTGGGACACTGCTCTCACTCCCCTATCCATTAAGGGGATCCTCTGTTCTGCCCCTACAATGCTTTTGAGACTAGGTTCAATGCTGAGGGAGCCAGGTCTCTTGTGGAAGGAGAGCTCTGTTTCCTTTTCTCACATTGTTCAGTTCCTTAAATGTCTGTATCAATTCCCTCAGGACAAATTATTTAAAGTTTAGGTTGTGGTTCATGCCTAGAATTTACCCAGAAAAGGAGTAGAGAAGTACTCAGTGTACAATAAGAAGCAGGTTTTGAAGAAGTATTTATTTCTTATAAACAAAAGCAATACTAATAATAGACAAAACACTTGTAGTGTCCTTTAACAAAGATTTAGTAATTTAAACTGAACATAAAAATCAAACAGGATTTAGTAACTTTAAATTATAACTTGCTATAATTTAAGTTATAATTTGATACTTAAATTGCATCAGAACACAAAGCAGTTTGCAGGCCTATTAAGCAGGCATTTAAATTTCATCTCAGCTCTGCACTATCTCCCTCAAAGTCCATGGCTTCTGACTCACAAGGCTGAGAGCTTGGGCTCTTTCTCATGTCTGTAGTGTCTTGTCCAATGCAGGAGCTTCCCTTGCTGACAGTTTTTCTCACAGGATCCAGGACTTCCCAACTTCTTGATACCTTGGTCATATACACCTTGAGAATGATGTTTAGTGACCTTATTCAGAAAAGGAACTACAAAGAGGAAAAGGCAGCAAGGGACCAGATTGTCAAGTTGAGTCCATGCTCTAAGGAGAATCCTCGGGGTTCCCTCCATCATTTTATGGGAAGTCTAATGAAAGAGTACTGCTTGCCATATAGGAAACCTGAAGGAAGAGATTGAGCTGGAAACTGTCTTGTGTTTTAAACTGGCCGAGCCCCTCACCCCAAATCATTCATCCTAGATCATTTCAGCAGCTTCCATTTACCCCAAACCAGCCACTCATAATGATGACACATTTAGACCTCCAATATAACCGTTTACTTAACAGTAAGGTGAAAGCAACAATAATAACATCATAGATATTCATATGACAAGTTCATGAATAATAAATACATCACAGTCTATATATAAATCTGGGACACGCTCTCCTATCAACACACTATCCGTGGGAGGGAAGAGGGTATACATTTATATAAACCTGGTAGGGAAACACAAAAATGAGGAACACTTATGTGATACGGGTGACTCACAACTCAGGACTGCAAGCGTCAGTGTGCCCTTTCTTTTCAGGATGCTAATAAAATGTGTCCTTGATGAACACAACCTCTGTTGAGCAGATGCCTCCACTGCTAGGTTGAATCGGTGCATGCTGTGCTTTTCTAACACCACACTGAGCGTGTCTTTGTCAAACTAGATGATCTGCTGGGTAACGTCTCTCATTTTTTATTTCCAAGCTGTTCTTTTGCTCAGTTGAACCTATTTTGAGTAATATCATGACCTCTCTATAACACAACTCTAAATTCTGCCATTTTACCTCTCTCATCTTTCTGGGTTCAGATTTTAGTTCCTCTCTGGGAATGACTCCACCTTGGCTTAAGCTTAATAACCAAATTCCCATGAGGTTTTGATGATCAGGTAACTTACATTAGTCCTGTAATCATAGGAAAATTCTGGTGTTCATATTTTTCAAATTATTGACTTCTAAATTATCCAATTATTTATATCCAAATCACTGAAACATATTGTGTCCCTCCATTCACTTTGGTGTTCTTTGGCTTGTGCCATATACAGTAAGTTACTGCTGGTATAGAACTAAGTGAATCTTAAGTAACTGTTTATCTTACAATTTTGAGTAAACCTATGCCTCAGACACATAAACTCTCAAGGCAGACAACTCAGCACCTGTTTTTTCTCATAACTCATGCCTTGGATAAATAAACTTTTCTCTTACAGTTAGGACATTGGATATATATTGATTAATTTTTTAAAGTAATGCCTTCTATTCATATAGACTTTAAGGTTCTCAAAATACTTTACATAACTTTATCACAGTTAAGCCTCACAAAAACTTGAGTAAGGTTGTACAAGTGTTATCTTTTTTTCCTCTATTTTAACAAATACAAAAACTGATCAGAATGTGACTTGTTCATAGTCACACAGATAATAAGTGGTACTTCCAGAATTTGAAGGATGTTTTCTGACTCCCAGTCCAGTGCTCTTACCTACCATGTGATGCTACTTCTCCCAAGGAAACACCAATAAATGGTTTCTGAGGTAGCTGGGGAAAATGGTGGCATCCGTAGCATGGGAGCTTAGGTCCAAAGTGGTCCATGGCCTGCAGGACAGTCACATCCACTTATGCCCACAGTTGGCTTTCAGCCAAAGACTCCTTTGAAACATGCTAAAAAAATAAATCCTGACTTCGCCATAATGATGTGTTACTCCTCTAAGGCACAGCCACAACTATGAGTGCATTATGCTTTTGCAAGGAGAAGAAAATTTCTTTCAATGGCCACGTACTTTGATCCAGTGACACTGGCCTCCTGTTTGGTTGTTGTGCTTTGTTCTCAGAGAGGACCAAAATGACATCACTATGCTAGAGTCAAGTTTCATTGTGTCTGACTGTGGCTGATCAGACCAATGTGAGCTTGGGAATGCTCTATCATGGGTCAGGCACAAATAGTCCATGTAAACATTTGGGATAGATACTCCAAATTTGTGCATCCTGTGTTTCCCTTTGAGCTGTTTTAATTCTGCTTTACTCATAGAGCACAGCACCTTCTCTGATGTGGGGATGCCATGCTGAGCGGTCCTGTGCCAATGTCTCCCATGTCACACAATCAATTCCAAAGTTCTTAAGAGAGATCTTGGGAGTGGTCCTGTATCGCTTTTTCTGATCACCATGTGAACGTTTGTCCTGTGTGAGTTCTCCATAAAAGTCTTTTTGGCAAGTGTATGTTTTGCATTTGAACAATGTGGCCAGTCAATCAGAGTTGAGCTTTCTGAAACAGAGTTTGAAGGCTTGGCAATTTAGTCCGAGTAAGGACCTCAGTGTCTGGTACCATATCCTGCCAGGGGATCTTTGGAATCTTCCTAAGACAGTTCAAATGGAGGTGATTCAGTTTCCTGGCATGGCACTGGTAGACTGTCCAGGTATCACAGGCATACACCAATGAGGTCAGCACAACAGCTCTGTAGACCTTCAGTTTGGTAGTCAGTCTAATACCTCTTCTCTCCCATACATTCCTTTGGAGCCTCCCAAACGCTGAGCTAGCTCTGGCAATGCATGCATTATCATTATCAATGTGTACATCCCTGGAAAGTACACTACCAAGGTAAGTGAACTTATCCACAGCATTCAAAACTTCTGCATTTGCTGTAACTGATGGTTCTACGTATGGGTGGTGTGGTGGTGACTGAGGGAGCACCTGTGTTTTCTTGGTGTTAATTGTTACGCCAAAATTAGCACAGCTAATGTAAGCTGAACAGCTCTTACTGCAAGAGAACTCAGCAGGAATCACATCCAAATAGCAGCCCTGAGTGAAGCAAGGCTGGCAAATGAAAGCCAGCTTACTGAAGTTGGATCTGGATGCACGTTTTTCTGGAGTGGCCTGCAGTGAAGGGGAGCACTGGGAAGTTGGCATAGGTTTTGTGATCAAAACTAATCTGGTCAACAAGCTTGTATGCATGCCAAAAGGAGTGAACGACTGGCTCATGACAATGGGATTGCCATTTGCAGGAAAACGTCACACCACCATCATCAGTGCCTATCCTCCCACCATGATGAACCCTGATGAGGTCAAAGAAAAATTTTATGAAGACCTGGAGACCTTTATCCTCAATGTGCCAAAAGAGGACAAGCTTATAATTCTAGGTGACTTTAATGCTAGAGTAGGCTCAGACTACCAGACTTGGCAGGGAGTCCTAGGGAGAATGGAGTTGGGAATAGCAACAGTCATGGTCACTTACTGCTGAAGACTTGTGCATCTCATGACCTCATCATCACCAACACTGTCTTCTGTTTACCTAAACCCAATAGAACTTTGTGGATGCACCCTCGCAGCAAATATTGGCATTTAATAGACTATGTGATTGTAAGAAGAGACAGGCAGAATGTGAGAGTGACGAAGGCATTGTGTGGTACAGAGTGCTGGACCAATCCTTTGCCTCCTAGCTGTTCCATGAACAAGACACTCCATCTCTCAGCTCTGAGCATTTTCCCTTGCTGTCCCTATGCCTGGAAAATTCTCCCTCCTTGACTCTGCTTCCTGGCTTCCCTGGCTTCCTTCAAGCCTCAACTAAAATCCCATCTTCTATTAATTCTATTGCCTTTCCTCTGTTAATTATTTCTTTATTTATCCTATATCTGGTTTGTCTGGATATGTTTGTTTGTTGTCTCTCCCATTAGACTGTAAGCTCCTTGAGGCCAGGGACTCTTTTTTTGCCTCTTTTTGTGTCCCCAGTACTTAACACAGTGCCTGGCACATAGTAGGCACTTGACAAATGTTTACTGATTGATTGATTGAGTAAAGTCCCAGAGAATGTAATGAGGAGCAAAGTCTGAAGTCTCAACAAAGCATTGCTAACAGCTTTCCCTGAGTCTGGGCTCTGTTGGACTGGGGATGAAATATATTCTGAAAAAAATCTCTTCCATGTAAACTTTCTATCGCATCCAACCATCATTTTTCAGTGTCACCTTCTCCCCTCACTACACAAATATAAACATCCTACCACCAAACGGACAGAAGAAGAAATGATTTCTGTTTTATTTTCACAATAAAAATAATATTATCAGTTAGAAGAGTAAATTAAAATAGCAACTCCTGTGTGCTAATTAAGTACCTTTAGTGTTTCCTGTTTACAAACTCAGCTCAGGTAAACTTTGCTTTCCTTTTCACTTAAAGAAAGGCCTTTGTCTCCCCGCAAATTCTAAGGATGCTCCAGGGCCTTTTCCTGGTCCCTGGTCTCTCTGTACTCTTCCACTGGTCTCCACATAAATTCAGAAGGATGCTAATTACCTCCTTAACACCTTCCTACCACTCTCCAAATAATAATGCTAAGGGGCTCTAGTTTCTCTTTGTGAGGACCACGTGACCCAGAAGCATAGCTCTCCAAGTTTCTCTGAATTCCCCTATCCCAATGGATACATGGAAAGTCCCTGAATTTGTCACTCATTTGAAACTCACTTAAAGCTCTGTTGGGGCGAATGATTCCTTGACTTTACAGCTTGGTTTCTAAAAGGAACCAGATCTTTGTTTTGCTAAATATTTCAAAATCACTAAATGAAATAGAACCTGTCATACAAGTTTCTTCCTGTTTTTGTGCTACATGGGGTACAGGTGTTTGCAAGGGCTCTTCAACAGGGACGACTTCTTACGATGTCTGTTATTCAGTTACTTAGCTTGGAAATGCTTTTCTTTCAGAAGTACTACATAGAGTCCCTTGATATTTCTAGACTCACTTTAATTGCTACTAGCCAAGATATTAGCCTAGCCGAGTTGACAGGGAAGCGGGGCAGAGGTCCCATGAGAGATGCAGGTGCAGCTTGGAAATTAAATTGAATTTGAGACTTGGAGCAAATTGACTCCATTCAACATAAGTTTTCTCCCGGGTGTTAAGAGACCCCAGGTCCTAACAGAAAAGGTGTGTCATTATCATTTTCACTGCTTCCTTAAGTCACTGGGATATTGATTTCCAGTTTTTAGGCTCCCTCTTCACCAGATACTTGACTATAAATAGCTTCAGAGTTTCTGCTCTTAGAGTGTTCCAGGGGCCTTATTAAGAAGGGTTCCTTGCTTCTTCCAAAATCCGTCAGTGCTACCTGAGACCAATGTAATCATTATGAACAGCCACAAAAGTCTTTAGCCATGAATCCCATACTTGAATAGAGTTGTGAATACGGGCATTGATAATATATTGCTGGTAGTGCTGGGGTTCAACTTTGTAACAAGTTTGGGGTCAAAATTTTCTTTTTAAACGTTTGCTGGATTGTCAGTCCAGCCCAGATTCCAGGCATAAAATGAAAGTTGACTTGTTATCTTGTGATCATGAATTTCCCAGGAGTTGGCTCAAGATAATAATCCTTAAGCAATCCCCTGAACTTGAGAAACATGGGAAGATGATGCCATGTTAGGCTTACAGAGCCCAAATCTCCCAAACACCCTACCAAAGATGAAGAAAACCAAAAGGAATCAGCTGTAAACTCCTCCATCCAGTCTGGAACTACGCAGAAGTACTGCCAGAATCTTGTGGAAGTATAGAACAGAAACAAGTTGTGATAGGTGAAGGTGAACTGTGAAATAGCATGGTCCCATAGCGAGACAGAGGTCTAGAGTATCACCCAGTACAGGAAACCTAAACCTTATCCTGGCAGAAGAAAGACTCAGAGCAGCATCCAGGTTAGAGTTACCCAGGAACCCCATTCCAGGCAGGAATATGGGCTGGACTATCACCAAGTATGTGACAACCCAGGGTCTTAATCTGAGGCAGGAGATAGGGTCAACCCCATTGTCCATTGTGGTGATACTGAGGGACCTAGTCCCATCCAAGTCAGGACACAGGGCTAGGCCAGGGCAGAAGTACAGCCCCATCCTAATCTGAGACAGGAGACAGGGACAACACCGAGTGCTGGTGACCCAGGGGCCCATTCATAGCAGGAGACAGAACCAGACCAGCAACTAGACAGCCACACCTGACTCAGCCTCCAGACAGCTCATGCCCAACCAAACATCCAGGACTGGGCCCAAGCCACAACAGGAGACAAGGCCAGACCTTCCTCTAGTTGGTGGAGCTTTGTCTTTACCACTGACCTCAGGATGAAGTAGGACCCACATACACCATCCAGGACTATGAGAATATAGTTTGATCCAAGAACAAGCCCTCAATTCAGAAACTGAAGCTTCCAGATATGAATTAATGGAAGAAAATGCTAAATACAATCTTGGACTAAGAGTAGCACAAAGAGTAAGTCCAGAGGAAGAAAGTAACTCCTTCACAAATTCAAGCAAGAAAATAATATCCTGGAGACACGAGCTACAAGAGTTCCTGGGAAAGATGAAATGAGATACAAAATGGAAGAGCTAGGGAAGAAAAACAGCATGGAGAATTAACACCTTAGGATAGGGGATAATAAATCTTACTCAAGAATTGAACTTCCTGAAAGCTAGAATAATCCAAACAGAAAATAATGACTCAGTGAGACAACAGAAAGGATTTAAAGCAAAATCAAAATATTAGAAAAAAGAGAAGAAAATAAAGAGTATGTATTATTAAAAAAAAAAAACTGACCTGGAAAACAGGTCAAGGAGAGATCATCCAAGAAGCATCAGACTACCTGAAAATCAACTCCCTCCTTTAAAAAAATTTCTGGATAGTATATTTCAAGAAGTCATAAATTAAAACTGCTCAGATCTCATAGAACCAAATGAAAATAAAAATAAAAATAATCCATCGGTCATATCCCAAAAGAAACTCAAAATGAAAACTCCCAGGAACACCATGATCAAATTGTAGATACTACAAGCAGCCAAAAAGAAAATGTCCATGTACCAAGGAATCCCAGTCAGATCATACAAGATTTGTTACCTGCCACTATAAAAAAGGGAGCTTGTCATAGGATACATCAAAAACTGAGTATAAACCTGTAGGGGAAAATGGGTCTTTAATGAAATAGAGAACTTCTAAATACTGCTGATCAGAGGGTCAAAACAAAGTAGATACTTTGAAATGGACACATAGTAAGACAAGAGAAACAAACAAAAAAAGGCACACTTCCACATTACGGGAGTTACAGGTTTAGTGCCCCTGCAATCTGGAAAATCCATGTAAAATATTTTGGGTCTCCCTTCATACCAGAGAAGTCTGAATTTGTTTCTTTTTCTTTTGTGGAGTGTTCACAGTAACTTATTGTAAAATATTTGGTCATAGGCTCTGTGTCATCTGCTGGCCTTTGTGTGTTGTCTGTGGTTCCCCCCAAAATCCCATTTAATTTCTTATGCTGACCCATGATATATAAAAATTGCAATATGGAAAGTTATGATGTGAAAGAGATAACTATATATACCTTTGACCAATTAGAAGAACAGTGACAAGTGGGAGACCATTTAGAGAAGTTTGGTGAAGATGATGACAGACCTTTACAACATACCGTGTGAGAAATGGTTGAAAGAATTTGGGATGTTTAAGCTGGAGAACAGAAGATTAGGAAGGAAATGAAATGTCTTCCAATATCTGAAGAGAGATTAGGCTTGTTCTGCTTGGCAACAAAAGACATAAGTAAGAATCATGTGTGGAAATTGCAGAGAGGGGAATTCTGCATTGATGTAAGGGGAAACTTCCTAGAAGTTAGAGCTATTCAGAAGTGGAATGAACTGACTTGGGAGGTAGTAGGGTCTGTCACTGGACATCTGCAACCAGTGAATCAATCGATAAACGTTCCTTAAGTGCCTATTATGTGTGAAGCATGTTCCTAAGCAGGAGGGATACAAAAAAGGTAACCTTTCCCTGCCCTCAAGGAACTTATATTTTAATGAGGGAGACAACATGTAAATAGCTACATATGATTTATATACAGTGGAAACAGAAGATAATCTCAGAGGAGAGAACTGGCAATGACCAGGGATACCCCAGAACTGGGGATCAGAACGGGCTTTTTTGTAGAAGGTAGCATTTGAGCTAAGTCTTGAAGGAAGCCAGGGAAACAATTTGGATGATCACATGAGTATAAGGTATATTGTAGAACAATTCTTCTATAGACATGAGTTGGACAAAGTGGCCTCTCCAGTTGTTTCAGCTCTAAGATTCTGCTATTCTATAATCAGAAGAATTAAGTTTCCTCACATAGCCAATGACTTCATTCTAAGCAAACACAAAGATCCTTTTGCTAATCTCCTTTGTGCAGTATTTATGCACTGCTGGCTACCCTCCACTTCTAGAATGTCTCTCCTCTTTTGGTGTCTGTACTATCTAGGCCTTCTTATTACCTTCCTAATTGTTTCTTTTTTTCATTTGAGGCAGTGGGGTACCATGGAGAAAGCATTGATTCTGGAGTCAGAGGTTCTTTGCTGTAACGCAAAGAGCTGCAAAAATGTGTTTGTACTTATGAATGTTTTTTCCTCTATCTTCGTTCACTTTGATGTACAGACTTTTAATATCTCTGGGTCAAACAGTTTCATGACTTAGAGTATAGTTCCTGGCTTGCCCCTGGTCCGTGTGCTGCAAGGCTTCTGTGCTCTGTCTAGGGACTTCCAGGCTGAGCTTTTTGGCTGAACACTTTTTATAGTATATAGAGGCAGACCTGGGCTAACCAAATGTATTTTCTGTAGTTTCTTGATTATTTTTCATTCTTATTTTCTATTTTTATTCTTGCTAGACTTGTGAGAGAGTTGGGATGTTCTGTGTCTTCTCAGTCTGCCATCTTGAGGAGAATATGCAACATGCAGTACTTTTATTAAGCACCCACTGCATGGACAGCATAATAATACATCCTGGGGGAGATATAAAATGTAGATAAGGCATCATTCCTGCACTCAAGGGTCTTATACTTTTGTAGGGGGACTAACACAGATAGCTATAATACTTAGCACAATTCCCAAAGTAATGATCCAAAATATTTTAAATTTTGTTGGCAATATTGTAGCATTTATATCCCAAGATGAAACTTTGAAAGATTACTTGAATATACAAGTTCGTATTTGAAAAAAAGTCTCACTATTTATTGCTTCCTCAGTTAGATGACAAGTGAGAGTAGGAGTCTTGCCTTAAATTTCTTTCTCTTCAGTAAGTGAGTACCTTTTCTGGAGTTGTTTGAGAAACACACTGAATTTTTATGTATTTCACTGATGTCCAACTGAGTCTGTGCCTCTGTCTTTCAGATTCATCTCTCACTTTGCCACAGATGATGGGTGTTGGATTGGGATCCGTGGCTGCTGTGGTCATATTAGTGCTTCTCTCTTTCTTAGCAGTATGGTATGTATGAAAACCAGGTTAGAACTGAAACATAAACATTTTATACAGTAGATTTTATTACTATGTTTTTTTATTAATAAGTACAGAATTGTTATGGGAAGTTATTCAACAAATGCTTACAATGTGCCAGGCACTGTGCTAAATGCCAAGGATACCAAGAAAGGCAAAAGCCATTCCTTAGTCTCAAGGATAGTCTAATGGGAGGTTTGCCTGGGAAAATGAAGGAGAGACCAGAATAGAGTCCATTTAATCAAAATAAAGGGTGGGACCAAACCAATGGTGAGAGAGAGAGAGAGAGAGACAGAGACAGAGAGAGAGACAGAGAGAGAGACGGAGAGAGACAAAGAGAGATTATGTAGCCTACAATCATGTAGCCTACAATCTTGTCAATATAATTTGCTTGATACTCTTCGAACACATCCTTACATTTTTTGCCTTTGTGACTTGGCTCATACCCTTCTCTGCTCTTGGAATGCCTTCTCCTACTATCTCCCTTTAAGGAAATGCTACTCGTCTTTCAAAGTTTACCTAAGTTTCCATCTCTTCCATGTGATTTTCCTGGATCACCAGCCAGAAGTAATCATTGATTCCTTTGAACTCAGGTAGAGCGTGTGTTCCCATCCTGTACTTTCACACTATTCTGTACACTAGGAACTTGTGTACATGTCTTACATTATTATCTTGGAAGCCCCCGGGGGCAGCTAGGTGGTTCATTGGGTAGAGTACTGAGCCAGAGTCAGGAACATCTGAGTTCAAATCCAGCCTTGGACATTTACTAGCTATGCGACCCTGGGCAAGTCTGCCTTGCTTTCTTCTACTGTAAAATGGGGGTGATAATAATAGCATTTACCTTGCAGGGTTGTTGTGAGAATCCAATAAGATAATATTTATGAAGTGCTTAGTACAGTGTCTGGCACATACTAGGTGCTTAATAAATGCCCGTCCCCTTCCATTCTCCCAAGAAATACTGTAGCCTATTAAACTTTTTAAGCTCTTGTGTCTAGCATATCTACACATAGTGGGTATTCAATAAAAGTTCGTCGATGACTTTTTATTAGAAGGACTGGAAGGTGTGTGTGACAGAGTAAGGGAGCGGTGGTGGCTTTTCACAGACCTGATAATCCAATCCTAGCTAATATGTGTTTATTAAGCACTTGCTGTGTGCAAGGTACTATACTAGGCAATGATAAAGTGAAAACAAAATGGTAAAATAGTTCCTACCTTAAGGAGCTTACATTCTGCTGGGGGAAGGATACACTGTGTAAATGGATAAGTACATACACGAATATTTGAGGAAGGAGAATAGGACAGCTAGAGTTAAGTGAACCATGAAGGAAAACTATAAATAACAGTTACCACAAACAATGTGGTGCAGTCTAATGGGTTGTGAAACCCGGAGCCCACAGTGGTCCAGGATTAATCTCAAAGGGCTTCTTCCCAATAATAGTCCTCTTTAGCTCTTTAGACCTCCACCCAAAGTTTGTTGTTGTTCATTTGTTTTCAGTCTTGTCTGACTCTTTCTAACCCTATTTGGGATTTTCTTGGCAAAGATACTGGAATGGTTTGCCATTTCCTTCTCCAGCTCATTTTACAGATAAGGAAACTGAGGTAAACAAGGTTAAGTGACTTGTTCAGGGTCACATAGCTAGTAAGTGTCTGAGGCTAGATTTGAACTCAGGAAGATGAGTCTTCCTGACTCCAGGTGCAACTCTCTATCCACTGTGCCACCTAGCTGCCCACCCAAAGTTTACTCTAGAAAAATCAATGAATATAACTCATATCTAAGGCTCATATCTAAGCTCCTGGAACATAGTAGATACTTAATAAATGTGTGTTGACTAGGTCTATTCTACACACATGTTCTTCATCATTTTCCTATACGATCCTATATGATCAGGTACAAGGCTGTCTTTATTTCGCCCCACAGAAAATGCAGAACATGCAAAGGACTCACAGACCATAAACGAAATTAGAGTTCTTCTTCCTCTTTACAGCGTATGCATACATGTGAGATAACTACATTAGTGAAGTAACAGGGAAGGGAAGGTATGTTTCTTCTTCTGCTTTCCTCATTTCCCCTCCTCCCTTGTCCAGAATGTGTTCTTGAACTCTTGAACTTATAGACTGCAATGGCTTTGTTGGAGGGACTCTAGTGTACACCTGGATGGACTATGTTTTGAGTCTTCCAACGTTTCCTTTGAAAAGATTTGGCAGATTTCACAGAAATATCAGCCCTCAAAACACAGATTCTTTCCCATTATGCTTTAAAGCTAGGCTAGCATATGTGAGCTCATAATGCCAATACATTTGGTGTCAGACAATCTGATTTGAAATGCCGGTTGTCCTAACTAGCCCATGTAACCTTGGCCTGAGCTTCTCTGCGCTTCAGTCTATTCCTCTGCAAAATGGGAGACTTAGGCTAGATGCCTTTCCAAGTCCCTTCAAGCTCTTCCTTTCTGTGAGAGGTTATGTGAATTGTCATATGGTTAATATTAGACGTCAGATTTGAACCATGTTCTTCCTGACTCCAGGTCCTGTACTCTGTTATGCCGTACTGCCTCTCATAAACTCAGTTTCGAATAGGTTGCATAGTGGTTGGAGTACCATAATTTAGATTGCCTCTTGTTGGCCATCGTAGTGATAGGGATTAGACTTATGACTTCTTTAGAAAAGAGAACTTCCAGGTGAGTAAATGTTGCCTCAACCAGTGTAGGTGGCACCTTCAGCTGTATGTAGAGTTAGGAAGACTAGGCCACTTCAGGATTTACTAGTTGTGTGACCCTGTGTTTAACTGCTTTTAACCTCAGTGTGCTCATCTGCAAAATGGGGCTAATGATATCATGTATCTCACAGGGCATCTAGGTGGTGTGGTGGATAGAGTAACAGGCCTAGACTCAGAGACTCATCTTCCTGAGTCCAAATCTGACCTCAGACGCTTGCCAGCTGTATGACCTGGGCAAATCACTTCACCCTGTTTGCCTCAGTTTCCTCATCTATAAAACGAGCTGGAGAAGGAAAACCCCAAATGGGGACATGATTGAAAATGATTTAACAACAACAACCATCTTACAGGGTCGATGTGAAGCTCAAACGAGATTATGTGTGCAAAGCACTTGTCTGTTAAACAAGTGACCTGGACTGGATGACCTACTAAGTGCCTTTCCAGCTCAGAGTCTGTGCCCAATAAGCCTGTCTTTAGTGTGTAGGGAAATATCTATGACAGAAGCTATCACAGATACTGGAGGGATGAGAGGTGCCACAGCCTGCCTCAGGCAGGACTGACAAATGCCAATGAATAGGCAGATTAGGGGAAAAATTGGGAGATGAGGGCAGTGTCTACTTGAGACAGAAGTGGATCTGAAGCATGTAGACAGCAACTGTGAACCAGAAAGTAAAGCATTAATATCTGTAGTCCCTAAATGAAAGGGACTGAAATGAGTGGAAAGACCAGCTGCAAGAATCCGGATCCTGTGCTGGAAATCTGGACCACATCAGAAACTGAAAATGCAGAGCAGCGGGGAAAGTTAACCATCTGTCTGAATCAATCTAATTCCCAGTGTTGGGTAATGTTTAATGCAGCTGCTGGCTTTCCCTCTCCCTGCCTGGCACTAATGTGCTGATACCCTCATAGATGACTCCACCTAACAGGCCTCAGTCTGACTCAGCCACCTCTGGTCAGCCCATAAGCGTATACACTATCTCGCCCCTTGATGCCTTATTGATACTGGCATGGTGAAAAGCCTCTTCCAGGTGTGTGTGTGTGTGTGTGTGTGTGTCCTGTCCCCTCCCCTCAGGACAATAACCTTCTAGTCCACTGAGGAATAAAGGTGACTTTGTCCCCTCCCTGATATCCTAAACAATGTTTTATTTTCTAGCCTGTTTGTAGTTATAATTGTGGATGACACCTTAAGGTGGGTCTGTCAATGTGATTCAATTCAACAAGCATTTATGAATGCCTACTTGGTGCCGGTGTCTTTACCAGGCACTAAAATGAACAAAGACAAAAATAAGAGATTGCCTCTGCCCAGAAGGAGCTTTCCATCTACTAGGTGTAGCAAATGAAGCCCATGGGAGACAGACTGAAGGGAAAACCCCAGGTTGTTCCACTGACTGCCCGAATAAGTCTCCCACACGCTCCACTAGTTTCTGGGAAGCCCTGCTCTTCCAAGAGCCCCCCCCACCAGGCTAAATGACTCCATAGGAGGGGAGTCAATCTACTTTGCATCATAATTTTGCTGTAGGTCCACTTCCCGGCTTCCCTGGGTAGGAAACAACAGTCTAAGCTGAGGACTGTGTCACACAGTCGTAGCTTCAACTCAGGTTTTTTTGACTTGATGTACAGTGCACTTTCCCTCACATCATGCTCCCTGTTCTAAGACCCATGCTTTTAGGAAAATGGGAGGAAGAGACTGCAGCAAAGAACTTGTCCCTCCTTTTGGTTGCTAACCTTCATAACAGTGAGCATGGTCAAATCATTAACCTTTCTTAGTGCATCTTAAGCTGAGCCCTGTATGGGAGGAGATTGTGGCATGTGCCAATAGTCCCAAGCGGACATAGAATTTGAGGACCTTTTGCCAGCACAATAGAACAAGCTATATTTATTTATATGGCTTCCTCCCTCACAAATATTGGCCCATTTATTAATAACCCCATGGAGCCTTCCCACATGACAACACTTATCTGAAATCTGTTCTTATGCTCAGAAAAGGAACCGAAAAACAGTTTTAAATAAAAGGAAAATCCCATTTCCTTATAAAGTTTTTGTTTCTGCTCAATAGGATATACACACGACATTCAATATGTAAAACATGTATATAAATATACACTGTTAAAATAGCATGTGCACATAAAGTAACATTTGTGTATCTCTGTTTATGTGTGTATTGTGCTTAGATGAGTACACACGTAGTATGTGTATATATAAATATACATATATTGTTCGGTTCAGTTGTGTCCAACCCTTTTGGGGTTTTCTTGGCAGAGATCCTGGTGTGGTTTGCCATCTTCTTCTCCGGCTCATTTTATAGATGAAGAACTGAGGCAAACAGGGTTCAGTGACTTACCCAGGGTCACACAGTTAGTAAGTCTCTGAGAACAGCTTTGAACTCACAAAGATGAATCTTCCTGATTCCCAGCCCAGTGTTCCATCCACTGTGCCACCAGAGACGCCTAAGATCGTTCACTTCCCAGGGTCTTTTAAGTACAGGAGCAGAAATACAGAAATAGCAACACCGGGTTTTCCATGAAAGATTAAAAACACAAAAACGTCCCTCTGTCCTCACGAGGATCACAGAGCTCAGTGGCTGAAGGAAAGTCAGAGGATGTAGAATCATATCTGTAGAGCTGGAAGGAATATTAGAGGCCATCTAATCCAATCCTTCCATTTTACAGATGAGAAAGATGAGGCTTAGGGAGATTGCGTGATCTTGCTTAGGTCACTCGGCCATTAGGTGATTGGTAGGATTTGAAAACAGATCCTCTGATTGGAGTCAGTGGTGCTCTTTCTGTTATACTCTGCTGCCTCTCATAGATCGTAGTCCAACCTTTCCATTTTATAATTAGGGAAAGTGAGGTCCAGAGCTGTGAAATAACTCACCCAACATCATACAATTAGTAAGTAGCATTTGAAGCTCTGATGATGCACCGCTTAGTTTTTTAAATAAAATTTTATTTTGTTCAATCAATGAAAATCTGCCTTCTCTTCCTCCTGCCTCTCTCACCCCCACTGAAAAAAAAGAAAAATAAAACCTGTTACAAACATATGTAGTCAAGCAAAACAAATTCCCACATTGGCCACATCCAGAAAAATACTTAGCATTTTGTATTCTGAGTCCATCATTTGTCTGTCAGGAAGTAGGTGGCATGTTTCACCATGAGTCATCTGGAATTATGGTTAGTCATTGCGTGGTCAGAGTTTCCTGAGTCTTTCAAAGTTATTTGTCTTTACAATACTGTTGTATAAATTGTTCTCCTGGTTCTGCTCACTTCCCTTTATATCAGTTTATTTAAGCCTTCTGAGATTTTTCTGAAACCATCTTTATCATTTCTTAAGGTATAATAGTATTCTAATCAGTATATTAGTCAGTCAATTGGGATTTATTAAACACCTACTGTGTACCAGGCACTGTCCTACACCCTAAGGATACAAAGAAATGAAAGAAAAAATGAAACAAAGAACTGCTCTCACCTTTCGGTGTCACTTTGTTAATCTTTAGATCAAAGTGGATTTACAGGAGAGAGTGTAAACATAAAGAGATTAATAACTTAAAATGAATCAAACCGTGCAATGTGGTAGAACAATCTTTTCGATGCAGCCAGGAACTGCTGTGCATTTCCATGTGTACTGCGTAGGTTCTTTATTAGATCCTTTACTTTGTTTCAGTCAGTCAAATAAATACATGGGGACTGTTCCAGGCTCTCTGCTAATCACTGGAAGTACGGAGAAAGGAAAAAAACAAGTCCCTTCCCTCAAGGAGCTCACAGTGTAATGGGGCAGAAAACATGCAAAGAATTAGGTACAAAAAACCCTCTATCTATAGAGGATACATTAGGGGTAGTCTTAGAGGGAAGGCACTAAGATTAAGGAGGACCGTGTTTCAACAATCTGGCTAGCAGCTTCTGTGGGGGTGTAAGATCCACCCACAGCCAGCACCCAGAAAGCTGCTGGCACGCTGCGAAAGCACAGGTTCTTTTGATCTGCTTTAATAAGGAAAGCAAGGTTAAAGGGGTTGACAAGTTTACTTTAATTCAGCATACAAATATCATTCACTTAGTTCAGGGGAAAAAGCCAGTACCCTGAACTTCAGAACAAAATACAAACAAATGACAAATATCAACAGGCAGACCTGTATTAGGAGGGGAGAGTTTATAATTTCAAAGAGGATCATATATATGTCTGAAAGGTTCAGAACCGCCAGATATAAGAAACTCTCAAAGTAGGAGGCAGAAGAATCAAAGCATATATTTAGGCTGCACAGTAACCAACCCATGAACCAGCATCCCCATTTTGATATATTGATCAAAAGCTTCCAGGCCCAATAAGTACGCCTCACAAGAGTAACCAGGAGGCCACAGAGAAGCATGATGGTGTACAGCAAAATCATATACATGCTTCCCCTCTATGGTAAAAAGATTATCCACTGGCCTCAAGTCCTTGTTCAGCTTCCTCCCGTAGGTCAGCTCTGCTACCGGCAGCTCCTGCTTCAGCTTCAGCTGTGGCTGTAGCTATAGCAGCCTCTGGCTCCAATGGAAGCTGTTTTTAACCATCCAGCTTCTGCAGGGGTGTAAAGTATGCCAGGGAAAGCACAGGTTCTTTCCATCTGCTTAAGCAAGGGAAGCAAGGTGAAGGGGCTGACAAGCTGACTCCAATCCAACATACAAACAGCATTCAGTTCAGGGGAAAAAGCCAAACTAGTCAAGGGCACTTGTTGACTAAGTGCTAAGGAGCCCATTTTTGGTTACCAACACAAGGCCCAATACAATTCAAAGTTACCAACATCTAGGTTCAGCCCGGGAGCTCAGAACAAGGGCTGGCCCAGAGTCACGCGCCACCACTGCTGCGGCAGAGAGCTCCCACAGAAAAAGGGATCTTCAAGCTGTCTTCTCTCCTCTTATAGAGTTTTTGACATCATCAAGCGTCGTCTGAATGACCAGAGCCCAGGCTCTGCTGATTGGTTCTTGAGTTGGCACCTGCCCTTAGGACCCTGGGAGGTTCACATCCACATAGATTAGGTCAACACCCAATAGGTCATGGCTCTGGAGTCAACACCTCCCCTTAGCCAGCCCCATCTTGGGCCCCACCCCAGTCACCAATCCTCACCCACATAGGTTCCACACCTAATAGGGCTCTGGGCCTGGGGCCCAGCACCTAGCAAGGCTCAATGAAATACACTGAGTTACTCAAAGAAAACAAAGGCCATTTTGCTTACCAACACAGACCGACAAAGGTTTCTTGCAGAAAATGGGACTTTAACTGAGACTTGAAGGAAGCCAGGAGGCAGAGATGAAGGAAGAGGCTTCCAGGTATGGGGGATAGCCAGTAAAAACTCTTGAGTTGGAAGGTAAGAGTATCATGTTCAAAGATTAGCAAGGAGGTCAGCGTCATTGGATCTAAGAATATGTGGAAGGAAGTAAGGTGGAAGAAGACTGGAACTGTAGGAAGGGGTCAGTTAATAAAGAGGCTTTAAAAGTCTAAAACTTGTACAGCCATTCCCCAGCTGTCAGGCTCTTCTTCAGTTTCTAATTTTTTGCCCCTGCACAGGTAAATCCTTTCCTCTTTCCCTGATCTCTCTGGGGCATAGCCTTAAAGGTGGTATCACTGGGTCAAAGGATATGCACAGATTGATAACTTTGGGACATAGTTCCAAAGTGCTTTCAGAATGACTTGGACTAGTTCATAGCTTCACCAGCAGTAACAAGCATTTATGTTTATTAAGTACCTACTATGTTCAAGGTACCAACAGTACATCAATGTAGCTATTTTCCCACCATCTCTTCAGCATTCATCATTTTTTTTAAACTTGTCAATCTGATGAGGTAGAATCTCAGAGTAGTTTTAATTTTCATTTCTGTAATTACTGAGCTTATTTGCTTCTGTATGTTGTGTACCCAATCTGTTCTACTGATCAACTTCTCTGTTTCTTAACCAGTACCAAATCATTTTGGTGATAATTGCTTTTTACAAAGCAATTTTACACTTTGATATCTGGCATGTCTAGGCTCCCTTCCTTTCCACTTTTTTCATGATTTCCCTTGAGATTCTTGACAATATCTTCCTCCAGATTAATTTTATCTTTTCTATCTCTATAAAGTAATCATTTAGTAATTTGATTGTTATGGCGCTGTGTCATTTTTATCATATTGGCTCAGGCTACCCATAAACAATTAGTATTTCTTCAGCTATTTAGATGTATTAGTATAAACAATTTTTTGTAGTTATTTACAAATAGAGTCCTAAACATTTTATTTTATTTCTAGTTATTTTAAATGGATCTCCCTTTATATCTCTTCCTGCTAGATTGTGTTGGTAATATACAGTAATGTCATAATGATTTATAAAGGTTCATTTTATATCCAGAAATTTTGCTGAAGTAGTTGTTTCAAATGTTTTTAGTTATCTCTCTAGTTTTCTTTAAACAACCCATCATATCATCTGCAAAAACCAATAATTTTCTTTCCTCATTTTTATGATTATTCCCTCAGTTTCTTCTTCTTGTCTTATCACTGTTGCTAACATTTCTAGCAAATATATTGTAATAATGATAATGGATATATAGTAATAATGATAATGGACATTCTTATTTTTTCCTTGGTGTTTTTGGAAAGGCTCCTAATTTATCACCATAGCAGATAATGTTGGCTCTTTGTTTTTGTTAGATACTTCTTATCATATTAAGAAAATACCTGTTTATTCTTATGCTTTTTGGTGTGTGTGTTTTTTAAAATGAATTGGTATTGTATTTTGTCAAAAGCTTTTTCTGCATCTGTTTGTATAATCATATGATTTTTTTGTTGTTCTCACTGTTTATAGTTTTCCTAATTAACAGTGCAGTTGCCCTGCATTCCTGATATAAATCAACCTTAGCATAGTATGTAATATTTGTGATATGTTGTCCTAGTCTCCATGCTAATATTTTATTTAAAATATTTGTATAAACATTCATTAGAGATATGATTAGTCTGTCATTTTCTTTTTCTGCTTAGACTCTCCCTGGTCTTAGATATAAAGATAATACTTGTATCATAGGAAGATTTTGGTAGAATTTCTTCTTTTCTTATTTTTTCAAACAGATTTTGTAGTCTTGGAATTAATTATTCTTTAAATGTTTGGTAAAATTCATTCATAAATCAATATAGTCCCAGATTTGTCTGTTTTTTCTCCTTTAGAAGTTCACTTATTAAGTTTGTGGGATTTTTTTTCCTGAGATTGAGTCCTTTACTTCTTTGTTGTTGTTGTTGTTAATCTGGGCCTTTATATATTTTTGTTAATGTTTATCTGTTTTGTTTAGGTTTTCAGTTTTATTAACATAGAATTAGGTGAAATAACTTCTAATAATTTCTTTTATTTCTTCATAGTTTGTCAATAAACTTTTACATTTTGATAGTGGTCATTTGATTTTCTCTTTTCTTTTCTAAAAATGTCAAATTAACTAATGATTTATCTTATTGATTTATTTATTTTTCAAAAATCAGCTCCTAGTTTTATTTATTAATTCAATGAGGTTTTTTGCTTTCAATTTTTTTAATCTCTTCTCTGATTTTGGTGTTTAATTGTGGTATTTTAATTCCTTGGTTTTCTCATTTTTTTGGTTCCATGCCTAATTCATTGATCTGTCCCATTTTTGTCATTATCTTTAATGAAATTATCGATTGATTTTATGCTTTGTTCTTTGACCCTCTCATTCTTTAAGATTAAATTACTTAGTTTCCAGTTAATTTTTATCATTCCTTCAGTGCTTCTTTACTATAATATAAATATAATTTAAATATAATTTTATTGCTTTGTGTTCTGTAAAAGATGTGTTTAATAATTCTGCTTTTTTGCATTTGTTTATGAGGATCTTATGCCTTAATATGGTCAGTTTTTGTAAAGGTGCCATGCAAAGCTGAGAAATAGGTCTACTCTTTTCTACTGCCATTCAGTAATCCCCAGTGGTCTAGTAAATCTAACTTCTCTAAAATTCTATGGAGGTCCTCAACTTTTGTTTATCTTTTAGTTAAATTTATCTAGCTCTAAATGGGGTAAATTGAGGTACTCAAATATTATAATTTTATTCTCTATGTATCCCCACAACTCACTTACCTTCTCCTTTAAGTATTTAGATTCTATGTCATTTGGTTCACATAGGTTTAATATTGATATTATTTCATTATCTATGATATTTTTAACATAATGCAATTTTCCTGTTTAATGTTTAAGTCTACGTTTGCTATCGCTTTATCTGAAATCATGATTACTATCCTTGCCTTTTTTTACTTTAACTGAAGCATTTTATCCAGTCTCTTCTTTGACTCTTTGTGCATATTTGTTTTACAAGTGTTTTAAAAAAACATATTATTGGAATCTCTTTTCTAATCCACTCTGCTATCCTCTTCCATTTTATGGATGAGTTCATCCCATTTACATCTGCAATCATGATTGTATATTTTTGTACTCCAGTTTGCTTATACTTTATCTTCTCTTTGTTTCCTGCTCCCTCATTTTAAGGAAAAAGGCAGTGAGAGAGAGGGAGTGTACTCAATACCAGTTCTCTAGGTTTGATGCATTCTGCTTTGGTTCTCCTTCCCCTCTTCTTTTTCCCTTGCCTGGAACCCATGCATAGGTTTTAATCTTTTTTTCTTATAGACCCTTCTACACAGTCTATCTTTTAAGCTAGTATTTGTTTTCCCTAGGACTAAGATACCTTCTCTCTTCTCCCTTCCTCTTTGTTATCTTCTTTCCTTCCTGTTTCCCTGTTGAGTCAGAATGTATTTTTGTACTCAGCTGTGCATATGTATTTTTCCTTTTGACCAGTTCAGATAAAAGTGAAGTTCAAATATACTACCCACCCCTTCCTCCTCATTTGTATAGTTTTCTATTTGTGTACCCTGATTATGTGAAAATATTTTTATCACCTTTCATTTCTCTCCTCTCTCTCCCCTACTAAGTATATTCATTTCCCCTTACCTTTACTTTGGAAATCACTCACAGGCCCCCTGTCTTTAATTTAGGTTGCTGTTGAGACCCTTGATGAAGATAAGAGTCCTGAGAGGGCATGTGTATCATCTTCCCATGTTAAAATCTAACCCCTTTATGATTTATGACTAATTTTTACCTTTTTTGTTTTTCTCTTGACTCCTGTCTTTGAATTTCAAAGTTTCTATGCAACTTTGATCTTGTAATCAAGGATGTTTAAAAATTTTCTATTTCATTCACGATCCATCCCTATACAATCATACTCAGTTTTTCTAGATAAGCTACTGGTTGTAAGCCAAGACCTTTTTTTTTATTTTTATTTTTAGTTTACAACACACAGTTCTACATAATTTTGAGTTCCAGATTTTCTCTCCTCTCTCTCCCCTCCCTCCCCTAGACAGCATGGAATCTCGTATAACTACCATGTATAACTTCGCATTGAATTAATTTATACACTAGTCAAGTTGTGGAGAAGAATTATGACCAATGGAATGAATCATGAGGAAGAAGAAACAGACTCCCCAAAAAACCCCAAAAACAAAAACAAAAGAAAAAAAGGCGAGCATGTAGTGTGCCTCAATCTGCATTCAAACTTCACAGTTCTTTCTCTGGATATAGATAGCATTCTCCATCGTGAGTCCCTTGGAGTTGTCCTTGCACCTTGTGTTGCTGAGAAGAGCGAAGTCTGTCAGGGTTGGTCCTCACGGAATCCATATATCTGTGGTTGTGTGTAATGTTCTCCTGGCTCTGCTCCACTCGCTCAGCATTATGTTGCGTAGGTTTTTCCAGGTTGTTACGAAGTCCCTATCATCCCCATTTCTTATGGCACAATAGTATTCCATTACCTTCATATACCACAGCTTATTCAGCCATTCCCCAATTGATGGGCATCCCTTTGATTTCCAATTCTTGGCTACCACAAAAAGAGCCCCTATAAATATTTGTGTACATATGGGTCCCTTTCCCTCTTGTGTGATTTGTTTGGGATACAACCCTAGAAGTGGTATTGCTGGGTCAAAGGGTATGAACATTCCTATGGCCCTTTGGGCGTAGTTCCAAATTACTCTCCAAAATAGCTGGATCATCTCACAACTCTACCAGCAATGTAACAATGTTCCAATTTTCCCACATCCTCTCCAGCATTTATCATCCTCCTGCTTTGTTATTTTAGCCAATCTGACAGGAGAGATGTGGTATCTAAGAGTTGTTTTGATTTGCATTTCTCTAATCAGTAGTGATCCAAAGCATTTTTTCATATGCCTGTAGATGGCTTTAATTTCTTCCTCTGAAAACTGCCTGTTCATATCCTTTGACCATTTCTCAATTGGGGAATGGCTTGTATTCCTATATATTTGGCTCAGTTTTTTAGAAATTTTAGAAATGAGGCCTTTATCAGAGATACTAGTTGTAAAGATTTTCTCCCAATTTTATGCTTCCCTCCCAATTTTTGTTGCATTGGCTTTTTTTGTACAAAAAAATTTCAATTTAACATAATCAAAATTATCCATTTTGCATTTTGTAATGCTCTCTATCTCTTGTTGGGTCATGAATTCCTTTCTTTTCCATAAATAAATCCTAAGAAAGGTGACCTAACTTGGCCTGAGAGCATACAGATGCTAAGTAGCAGAGGTGATATTCAAAATCAGTTCCTTTGACTCCAAATTTAGCACTCCTCCTCCTCCTTCCACTATATTAACTATTTGTTTTTTGGAAGGAAAAAAAAACAACAGAAAAACTATGTGGCCTTGGAAAGGAAATCAAATTTCTCTGTTATTAATTTATTTCTCTCTACCTAGTAAGTTTTTGATAAAGGTTTATGTTAAATTTTGAACTAAGCATTTTGAGGGCCACCTCTACTATTAATACTAATTAATTAATGTTATACTGCCTTTAATACTAATTCTCCCTTTGCCCACAGTAAAAATTTCCTTTGAATTGCCTGGTGTTTGCTTATAGATGGAAGTAATATAGGAAGCAAGCAAAAGGACCATAACTTTACTTATAGATGACTTACAGATAAAAAATAATGACTCGTCAAGTATTTTCTTTAGCTAACTATATGACTTTTAATTTTTTCCCATTTCATTAGAGTTTTTAATATCCTTACTTCCTTTTTAAAAAAATATTCATGTCTTTTGTTTTTTAAGTTGTAGTCATTTCCTGAAACATACCATCCCCAACCAGTAAACTCTCCCCGTAATAAAGAAAAACTGTCAACCAAAACCAGTCACCACAGTAACCACATTCTAGTATACACACAACATTTTGCACCTGCAGTTCCCATCTTTTCTACAAAGAGGGAAATGTGTTTTGTCCTCTGCTCTCTTATAATAAGGACTAGATACTTACCAGCATGTAATATATTATACCTATATTCAGATGTATGTAGATTTGTGCATATTTTACATACGTCTGCATTTATATATGTATATATTTGTGAGGGTGTCTCTGTGCATAATATAGACATCTGTGAGAGGTGTGAGCAAGTGGTGCAACGGATATCACTCTGGGCTTGGAGTCAGGAAGACCCAAATTCAGATTCAACCTTAGACGTTTTACTAGCTATGTGACCCCGGGGAAGTCATTTAACCTCTCTTTGCCTCAGTTTCGTCGTCTATAAAATCGCGACAATCTCAGGCTTGTGGTGAGGAACAAGTGAGATAATTATTGTAACATGCTTAGCACAGTGCCTGGCCTGAATTAGCCCTATATAAATGTTAGCTACCACGTTGCTGCTGCTGACTCCATTGCCTGTTGTAAATTTGGGAGGGTGTGCCTTCCCTCTGTGGGTTTTTTGCTCTCTATAGCTTGTTTGTGCATAGTTGTTTGCACATTCTCTCCCTCATTAGACTGTGAGCTCCTTGAGATAAGGGACTTGTCTTTTTCCTCCCTTTGTATCTCTGGTACTTAGCACAGAGCCTGGCACAGTCAGCACTTAATAAACATTTACTGACTGACTGTAACAAAGTATTCACTGGTAAAGAATCCAGTAGAGAGGCTACACAGTACACATGGAAATGCACAGAAGATTCTCACTGGATCAAAAATATTCTTCTACCACATCAAAAGGTTTGATTCCTTTTAAACTGTTAATCTCTCTCTGCTTATATTCTCTCCTGTAAATCCACTTTGATCTGGTTAAAGTTTAACTCAAATCGACACCATAAGGTTTGTAATTCCCAGGGAGAGGTAATCATTACTCTGATACCTTCCTGTGCCTCTCAATGAAGCTGGATCTGTCTTCTGTTTTACCCATATTTAGCCAAGTCAAGTAAACAAGCATTTATTAAATGCCTATTATGTACCAGATGCTGTGTTAAGTGCTGGGGATATAAAAGCCAAAACAAACAAACAGTGGCCCTGATAACATTAAACATAGAACACAGATTAGCAACCACTATTTCCTTTATATCACAAGACCTAAGTGAAATCAAAAGAACAAAAAGCCAAGAGGAGAGAGAACAAGAGGTAGGTGGAGGCAGATGCTGTCAGCTAGGCACCCCTAAAGCCAGAAACGGCTTTTCCTGTCTTAGGCTCTCTTTCAGAAGAGTTGAGATGAAACTCTAGAGGAGTGAGGCAATTAATGACAACTGTTTTCTTTCCCAGAGGAAAAGGAAATTGCATTTGAGGGGCAGTTGGGCTCTCTTACCACACATGGTCTGATCAGTGCAGCAAATATTCCCATCTCTGACTTTGCAACAATGCCATCATTTCATCACAGTCCCTCAGGATGGGATAGTTTGAGAGGAAAATGCTCCAACTGAAAAACACCAAGCCATGTGTTTCTAAGATGGAGGGCAAATTTTTAACCCTCATTTTCAACCCAGCTTCTTTCCTTCAAATAAATGCCTTTCTCCCAGAAATCTCCAAGTCATTCCAGAAACCCTAGTTCTACGGTGTCAATATTTGGTAGATTCTGGATGAGTGTCTCTTTTTTTTCGTATCCATGGACCTAGATCACAAGTGTCATCGCCTTTTAGCATAGTTTTCATTTACGTTATTATAGTTTTCTGTATTGTCCTGGTTTTGTTCACTTCATTCTTTCTCAGCAGCTCTTCCTAGGCCTTTCTGGTTTCCTTTTCTTTTTTTGTTTCCCACCAATGTTATAGTTTTCCTCTACATTCATATAGCGTCATTTCTTCCACCATTCCTCAATAGATGGGGCACCTACTTTGTCTTCTATTTTTTTCTACCATAAAAATGAATATTTTGATATATATGGGATCTTTCTGTCTTTGACCTTTTTGGCATTCATGGTTAGTATCACAGGGTTGAAGGATCTTACTAGTTTAATTATCTCTAAAATTCCAAATTGCTTCCAGAATGGCTGTATCAATTCATAGGTCTACCAACAATGTATTAGTATTCCTGACTTCTCATAGCCTTTGCAATATTGACTATTTCTATCTTTTATCAACTTTGCTAATTGAGTGTTATCTAAGTTTTCAATAAATGATTTGTTTCATTGTGGTGGTTGTAAAGGGAAAGAGAAATAATTAGTGTCTGGAATGTCTGGACAGTTTTTCTGGAGCTTCAATTCAGAACATCATATTAGGCTATGTTAGTGTCAAAAGTTTCTATGGGTGAGAGGGCCCTGTTTGTTTCTATGAACCTGTAATAATGTCACCTCTAGTGTGAGTTCAGTTGATCAGAGCACTGTGTGAATGAGTAGGTCATCCCCATGGGAACTAGCTAGCTTTGTTTTGTCCCAAGTCTTGCCCTTTCCTACCCAGCTGAAAGATTCGTGGTACTGGTCTGATAGGAAATTATGTGAAAGAAGTAGGTATTTTAGTGCAATCAAATCCTAAGATTAGGAAAACAACTCAGAGTTCATGTTTTCCTGATGATGGTGTGTCAGTTGTGTCATGTCCCTTGTCGACCTGAAAGTTTGGTTAAAAGAGGCAAATTCATATTGTTCAATCCTTTAAATCTAATAGCGTACATACGTGTATGGAGCCAAATAAAATCTGACTGCCTGACAAAAGCAATGAGAAGGCTTAAGTGCATTTTTGAACCATCCCAATTCAGGGTGGCTGTGCCACTCAAATTTATGATCTCCATATATGTTTAATCATGGTATGAGAAAGCAATTTTCTTAATTGAATAAGTGGTAAATACAATAAGATAAGAGGGTTGACAAAGTGTCAATTGACATAACAACCTAGGATATCTGTGTTTTCTTTACCATTAACATGCCATAACATAATACATATCCATAAAATATTTTAATTTGTTTATTTTTAGTTTACAACATTCAGTTCCACAAGCTTTTGAATACCAAATTTTCTCTCCCTTTTTCTCTTCCCCCTCCCTGCCCAAGATGGCATAAAGTCCAATATAGGCTCCACGTATACCTTCACATTAAACATATTTTCACATTAGTCATGTTGTAAAGAAGAATTGTAACCAACGGAATGAACCACAAGAAAAAAGAAGCAAAACAGAAACAAACAAACAAAAAAGAGCAAATATTTGGTTTCAATCTTCATTCAGACTCTGTAATTTTTTCTCTGAATGTGGATAGCTTTTCCCAATGCAAGTCTTTGGAGTTGTCTTAGAACCTTGCATAGCTGAGAAGAGCCAAGTCTATCAAAGTTAGTCATCACAGATACCATGCATCTACAATCATGTGTAATGTTCTCCTGGTTCTGCTCCCCTCATTCAGCATCAGTTCATATAAGTCTTTCCAGGTTATTCTGAGGTCCATCTGCTTATCATTTCATATAGCACAATAGTATTGCATTACATTCATATACCACAACTTGTTCAGCCACTCCCCACTTGAAGGGCATCCCCTCAATTTTCAATTCTTGGCCGCCATAAAAAGAGCTGCTATAAATATTTTTGTACATATGGGTCCTTTTCTCACTTGTATGATCTCTTTGGGATATAGCCCTAGAAGTGGTATTGCTAAGTCATAGAGTATGCACAATTTTATAGCCCTCTGGGCATAGTTCCAAATTGCTCTCCAGAAGGGCTGGATCAGTTCACAACTCCACCAACAATACATTAGTGTTCCAATTTTCCCAGTCTTCTCCAGCATTTATAATTTTCCTATTTTGTCATGTTAGCCAATCTGACAGTTGTGACGTGGTACCTAAGAGTTATTTGATTTGAATTTCTCTAATCAATAGTGATTTAGAGCATTTTGAAATATGATAATAGATATCTTTAATTTCTTCCTCTGAAACTGCCTGTTCATATCCTTTGACCATTTATCAATTGGGAAATGACTTGTATTCTTATAAATTTGACTCGTTTCTCTGTATATTTTAGCAATGAGGCCATTATCAGAGATACTGGTTGTAAAAATTCTTCCCCAGTTTTCTGCTTCCCTCCTAATCTTGGTTGCATTGGCTTTGTTTGTACAAGAATTTTCAAGTTAATGTAATCAAAATTATCCATTTTGCATTTTGTAATGCTCTCTATCTCTTATTTGGTCATAAGTTCTTCCCTTCTCCATAACTCTGACAGGTAAACTATTCCTTGCTCTCCCAGATTGCTTATAATATCAGCCTTTATATCTAAATCGTGAACCCATGTTGATTTTATTTTGGTATATGATGTGAGATATTGATCTATGACCAGTTTCTGCCATACTATTTTCTGGGTTTCCCAGTAATTTTTGTCAAATAGTGAGTTCTTATCCCAGATGCTAGAGTCTTTGGATTTATCAAACAGTAGATTACTATAGTCATCGACTACTGTGTCTGGCATACTGAACCTATTCCACTGATCCACCACTCTATTTCTTAGTCAGTACCAAGTAGTTTTGATGATTGCCACTTTATAATACAGTTTAATATCTGGTATAGCTAGGCCATCTTCCCTAGCATTTCTTTTCATTAATTCCCTTGATATTCTGGACCTTTTGTTCTTCTAGATGAATTTTGTTATTATTTTTTCTAGCTCTATAAATTATTTTTTGGTAGTTTGATTGTTATGGCACTGAATAAATAAATTAATTTAGGTAGAATTGTAATTTTTATCATGTTAGCTTGGCCTAACCATGAGCAGCTGATATTTTTCCAATTATTTAGATCTGACTTTATTTGTGTGAAAAGTGTTTTGTACTTGTGTTCACATAGGTCCTGGGTTTGTTTTGGAAGGGAGACTCCCAAATATTTTATAATGTCTACAGTAACTTTAAATGAATTTCTTTTTCTATCTCTTGCTGTTGGCCTTTGTTAGTTATATATAGGACTGCCAAGGATTTATGTGGGTTTATTTTATATCCTGCAACTTTGCTAAAGTTATTTATTATTTTGGGTAGTTTTTTACTTGATTCTCTAGGATTTTCTAAATATATCATCTGCAAAGAGCGATAACTTAGTGTTTTCTTTGCCTATTCTAATTCCTCCAATTTCTTTTTCTTCTCTTATTTCTAATGCTAACATTTCTAGAACCATATTGAATAACAGTGGTTATAATGGATTTCTGTCCCGCCCAGCTCTGTCAGACTCCAATCCTGCACTGAGAGATGTGGTAATCACCACTGCCACTGGTGATTCAGACCGGCAGGGCCCACTCCCACTCTGCTATGGCCTGGTGCAGACCCTCGTGCTCTGTGTTCTCCCTGCCCGATGCAACAGGTCCTTCCTGTTAACCTTCTGGACCCTCCTGGGCTGGAAATCTGCCACACTCCATCTCCTAGTGGATTCTGCCACTCTCAGATTTGTTCAGATTCACTTTTTTAGAGGTGTCTGAAAGGATTTGTGAGAGAGCTCAAGTGCATCCCTGCTTTCACTGCACCATCTTCCATAAAATATTAGGATAAGCAAAAGTCCTGTCACAGGCACCCTGTCCTTGGTAGTCATTGACAGGAGAATGCTCTGGCCAGCTCTCTCTGGCCTTGTTGACACAAAAGGAGGCATTCTCTGAGTTTATTCAGAGAAGGAAATATTTGTTAGGCCAAATGGCTTCTTCTGGTTGATTAGTTCAGGATTATCACCATATACTAGGGAAATGTCCTTTTTACTTCCATTGGTTGTGATCCTGCAGCTATATGCTGTAGATGAAATCACTATATTATAGTGAGTTGTGGGAATTCACCTTCGTAGTTTCTACAGAGCAGACAGGCAGATTTCCCTGATCCCAATTCAACCCAACAGACATTTACTGAATAGCTATTATGAATAAACCACTGGGCTACTTATTGTGTGAGATGTAAGGACAAATAATACACAGA
This sequence comes from Trichosurus vulpecula, assembly GCF_011100635.1. NCBI lineage: Eukaryota > Metazoa > Chordata > Mammalia > Diprotodontia > Phalangeridae > Trichosurus > Trichosurus vulpecula. The sequence continues at coordinate 556,764,581 of NC_050573.1, read as the reverse complement.
GAGGCTTTAAGGTGAGCAAAGACATGTACATGTGAGTGGCAGAAATCCTTCTGGGCTTGGAGTGGCAGCTCAGAACTATCCAGTTAGCTGGATGTTAGAGCTACCATCCTTTAGACCAGCGCTTCTCAAACTTTGGGTTGCAAGGTTGTGACTCACAGTTTAAGAAGTGCTAAAAGAGTCTCGAGGGGAAAAAAGTTGAAGAAGCCCTGCTTTAGACTTTAAAGAGTCCTGACTAGGCAGAGTGAGTTTCTTTGTCCACTCCAGAGCTCTTGGTATCCATCTCTGGAGAGGGAGTTACTTCTGGAAGTATTGGGGGCTTTTTGGTGAGGTCCATGTCCTCAAGCACCATCATAGACCACGCTCAAAGTGGTCTGTTAAAAGATATTCCTATATTGTAGGACACCAAACTTTTCATCTTCAGTGGTCCAGGTTCCCACTTTGGCTAGGATGCATGGCATTTAAAACCACGTGTTTTTAAAAATACATGACATTCCAGTCACCTGTCTTTAAACACGAAGGACAGTACACTTATATATTGATTTCCTTTTGGTCCAGATCTGTGATTTAATTGGCATAGGGAACTTTCTGGTGTGGAAACTCCCTTCACCAATGCAGATGGGTAGCTAGTCAGCAACACATAGTCTCAGAGAATTGTCCGAGGCACTGAGATTAAATGACTTAATCAGTGTCCCACAGTATGGGACTTCAGGGGCTGCTAGGTGTCGCAATGAGTAGAGCACAGGACCTGAGTTCAAATCTGGCCTCAGGTACTTGACACACTTATTAGCTGCGTGACCTTGGACAAGTCAGTTAACCCCAATTGCCCTGCCTTACCCCCTCCAAAAAAAAAGAGAGATGAGAGCTGAAACTAGATTTTCCTGACTTTGAGGCAAACTCCCTACCTACTATGCAACACTGGCTCTCAGTAATATGTTGATACAGTACAGCTATCTATGAAAATGCACCTATTTCATTTTAAGTGACATTTCCTATTTAATTTTCAATTAGATGCATTCCTACGTGTGAGATATTTAATGAGATCATCTCAGCAATGATGTTTGTTATTGTTATAACCTTGTCATAACAAGTACAGTCATGGCACAGGTCAAATCATGTCCCCAGAAACACAAAAATATAATACAGTAAATGCTTGTAAGTAAAGATGCAAATTTTCTCCCTAGAAATTAGTCTTACAACGCAATCCTGTTGTTATTTGAGCCAGAGACTGGGAGTTAAGAGAGTTCAATTCTGTCTCCCTTTGTTAGTGTTGGGATACATACAACCTCTTTGAATTATTTTGATTTCATTTTCGTACCCCTGAAAAACAAGTGGCATAAAATCCTCCTCTCCTGGAGATTTTGAAAGACCCCTATGGAAGGACATACATAAACTAGACACCAGTGTGTTTTCAGGGATCTTGAACGCCCTCTCTGTGGTTCTAAAATGTACAAAAAAGCTGGTCTGCCCTCGAGACCCATTGTTATGACATCCTGTATGTCAGCATTCAACAGAGGAATCTTACCAACCTTGCAGAAGGCTTAATCGAGAAAATTTAATATGCAGCAGGACCTTCAGTTTGGTCTTATTTAATGAATTGCACAGACATCAGGGCAGTTCAGGTGCTCATTTGAAGAGAAATTTACATTGTGTTGATGTAAAAATTAATTTTGGAAGAGAATGAGCTGCATCGTGAGGTTGTGTTCAAAAGAAGCATTTAAATAGAAGTGAAATGACCACCCGGCAGGGATATTGTAAAGGAAATTTTGGAATGCAGGTGGAAAGTTTGACTAGATGACCTGACAGAGCTGAAGGGAGCCTTAGTTAGTCCCACCCCAATTTACAGATGACGTGACTGAGATCCAAAGCAGCAAAGTGGCTTTCCCAAGGCCCCAGATCCTTGCTAGCAACTGCATTCCTGTTCTCTGGATCTAGGTTCTGGCTGTTCCAAAAATCTATCTTAAAAGAATTTTAATAATTTCTCTCCCCAAAGTTATCATTCAGTCTCCCAGTTCTGATTGTGTAAAGTATGGGTTCACTATACATTTCTTTAGCTTTGCAATTTACAGGCAAGCATCTGGGGTACATTAAGCACAGACAATTCTCTCTCCATTAGTCACCTTCAGTCTGGAAAGTGCACTCACTCACAATCAGAGACCAAGATTCACCCACCAAGCAATTGATTGCTGTATAACTTTAATGGAAAGAAAAAGTGAGGCATGAATCATCACAAATAGGAATTAGCCTCTAAATAAAGTAAGGCATTTTACTCTCACCAAAAGCGTGTGTGTGTGTGTGTGTGTGTGTGTGTGTGTGTGTGCATGCGCGCGCATGTTGGGGAAATACCCTGTTTTTGTCTTCTGATGGAAAGCTGAACTTTTAGCATGACAAAATGAAGCATGTGGGACTACTGAGTTGTGTTCTGAGTAATAAATAGTTCAAAGTATTTCAAAAATAAGAAATCCAGCTTCTCTCTGGTTAAAGTGCTATACTTATGATACAAAAGGAAGGCTTACCTTTCCACTTCCATTTCAAACCACGTCATACCAAAGGCTTACAAATTCATGGATTATAAGGTACAAATAACATCACATTCACAATAGATTATAACATAGAGAAGTTAACTGGCTTCATCAATAGAAGCAGAAATCCAAAACGAGAATTTCAATCTTTGCTAAGAGGGTTGAAGGAGGGGAGGAAAGGAGGGAATGGCCAAAAAAGGAAAAGACAAAACCAGCTAAAGACGGAAAGGAATTGTCAAATGTTTTAATAAATATAATAAAACGATGAAAATAAGTGAAAGTAAGTATGTGTGAGATGAGGTTCTTTCTTAGAAATCTGTCTTGTCTAACAACCTAGGGGCCGATTAAAACCAAGAAAATGTCCATCACTTAGTTTACTTTTTCCTCCTTCTACTTGTGTGGCTCCTCCTGCAAGCTTCCAGGGAACTATCTCATTAGCTACCAAGCCACACCTAAAGTCTTTACCATCTCCAGTGCCCTGTGATTGGTTTTTTATCACTAGCTAGAGAGACTTGGCCATTGTTTGGAGAGCTGGAATTCCAAATAGTAGGCTAAAGAATTCCACTGGTGATGCAACTGAGCAGTAATTAAAGCCATCTGCTAAAGCCCAGGGGAAATACTTCTGCAGTATGCTTTCCCAGCAGGCTTTGTGTATTTGGTGGGGGCGGATGCACTGATTCTTTTATAAGCCCAAGACTAGCTGCATTAAATTCCATGGATGTCCCCTCCCTTTTCTTTCTCACAGGTCCCTGTTCTAAGACCACAAGGGAAAGAGTCAAAGTTCTAGGGTCCCTGATTAGTCAGCCAGGGGGCCCAGGGGAAAGAAGCACAACGTTATAAACAAACTACAAACTACTTCTAGAAAGAAGGCTTTCTTTTATACCCCAACACGAACATTCATACCAGTGCGTGATACACCAGCTCTCAAGCCTTCTTATTTCTGTCACAGGTAAAGACTTCTTTTGAAAGTAGAGTAGATAGGTGAACTCAATTGGCAATGCTGCTAACCTCAACCTACGTGTCAAATAAAAATCAAAACCATTTCTCCAGGGTAAATTTTCTTGGCAGCAACCTATGTTCTTATTTGACCTTATACAGAATGATCTATGATGCCTGGGTTATAGTACTGGAGGTTAGGTTATCCTGAAATGTTTAATAATTTGATAAGGAAAGAGGATTTTTCCTTCTTCAAAGAAAAAGGTATAGCCATGCTTATTCATCCATTCCTTCAACAAGCATAGATTAATAGCAAGGCACTGTGCCAGATGCTGAGGATGTAGTCAGGAACAAAAAAGACTCTGCTTTCAAAGAACTTACATTCTACAGTGGGTATGTGATGAGGGAGTTGGGTTGACACTGAGGTGGTTAGCCTGGGTAACTGGGAGGATGGTAGTGCCCTCAACCATAAAGAGAAAAAAAGATGGGGAGTTATTGGAGAAAGACGAGTGCCGTTTGGACATGTTGAGTTCCAGATGTCCAACAGGCGGTTGGCAGTGTCAGACTGGAACTTAGGAGAGAAGTTTGTTCAGTCATTTTTCAGTGGGGTTTTCTTGGCAAAGATACTGGAGTGGTTTGCCATTTCCTTCTCCAGCTCATTTTACAGATGAGGAAACTGAGGCAAACAGTGTTAAGTAACTTGCCCAGAGTCACGCAGCTAAGTATCTGAGGCCAGATTAGAACACTGTGCCACCTACCTGTCCTAGAGAGAAGTTGGGGCTGGATAAATAGATCTGAGAATCATCTGTATAGAAATGACATTGGACCCATAGGAACTGATGATATCACTAAACCTTAGGGAGCTTCCCAAATTCCTTTAATAACCTCAAACTTCTCCTGGGTGGGGGGGAAGATCCCTCTTTTTGCTACTAACATTTTACTAGTGTCATGTGATGATGAGACATAGAACATTACAATTTCTGAAGAATTAAAAATTAGTATCATAGAGATCTCTGCCAAGCCATTATTTTTTTTGTAAGTGTTCATCGATTACTCACAAAGGGTGACGGAGAGGCACATGATGAGTGTGACCACCCTGCACTATATAAATCATGAAGAAATGCAAAAAAGATGTATTGTCAAGGAAATGAAGATCAAATCAGAAGAGAAGTTGGCCGTATGGTAAGGGCAGAGGGTGACAAGTGGGTAGCTCAAATGGACAGCACTGGTATCCTCATGGTTATCGAAGGAAGTAAAGAAGGCCTCTTGCAGGTGTGGTAGACTATAACCTTGTCATAACAAGTACAGTCATGGCACAGGTCAAATCATGTCCCCAGAAACACAAAAATATAATACAGTAAATGCTAAAAAAACCTAAGGGAGGATATTCACCAAAGTTCTCCAGGCATGGAAGGTTGTGACTTGTATCATTAGAGGTAATATCCAAATTATGGAGATCACAGATAAATTAGGATACTTGAGTTAAATGGGGATTGTAATACCTATCTTACAGAGTTACTGTGATGATCAAATAAGAAAATGTATATATGACTATTTGGAAACCTTGGAACTCTCACTATAAATATACATTTTAAAAAATACAGGTATCATAGGGTAGGGATTGGAGAAAGGTCATTGTAACAAGCAAAACCTGGATTACCTGTCAGTGCCCCACAGCCAACTCCCTAAGACTCCAAGTGGCAGAGAATATGTTGACCTGCATTGGCAGAGAGACTTTCCTCTCCAGGGAGTTTTCCATAAAAGGGGAAATTCCAGGTCCAGTGTCTGTCCTCATATTTTTATTTAACCTTTTTGAGCCTTAGTTTTCCCATCTGTAAAGTGGGGTTCATAATACTTACATTAACCTATCAAATAGTGTGGTTTTTTTGCAAGGATCAAACTAGACAATGAATGGAAAATGTTTTCGTAAGCCATAAAACACTATTTGTGTCAGCTCTTTAGATTATTATGTTTATTTAAAGGATGAAACTGCAAAAACGTAAAGTATGCTTCATTGAAGTTCTTAACAGGAAGAAAATGTTTTCTAAGATAAATGACTTAAGGACATGTGAATTAGCCTTCAGTGGGATGTAGCAACTCTCTTCTGTTCTTAAAAAAGAAATGGTTTTGTTATTTTCAGGTGCAGTGCAGGTGTCATATCAACACCATTCAGAATTACCTGTTAATATCGATTTCTTTTCCTATTCATTACAAAACATTCATTACCTCAAGGTAGTTGAAACATCTAGAGATGAAATGTTCTTATGAGCAGAAACTGGGTTTCCCATCAAGGGATGGAAGATTGTGTATTCTTTCTGTACAAGAATCTTCAGCCTTACCGCGTGGTATTTTAATGATTTCAAAATACTTTAAATAGGCTGTCATGCTAAGTATTAGCACAACTGTTATACATATGAGGAAACAGCCTCTGAGGGCTAGAAAGGCTTGCCATTGGTTATAGTAAGTATCAGAGCCAAAATTCAAACTCAGGTCCCTCCTGATTTCAAGCCCAGAGCTAGAAACATAGAATCAGGGGGGAAGGGACCTTGGAGGTCATCTGTTCCCACCTAATATAAGAATCCTCTACAATATCCCTGACCTAGGAATGATTGGCTGATAATAGGAAAAGTTTCACAGACCCAAGTGTTGTATGTAGGGAGTTGGAAATCCTATTGGAAGTAGTTACTCTAACAACTATATGACTGACCTTCCTCTCTGTGGTGATAAAGGAATGAAAGGAGATTAGTTGGCAGATATAAAATACCATGGGAATCACCGATATTCACCGGGTAACACAAGGTAACTAGCTTCATTAACCATCTGGTTTGAATGGGATGGGCACGGAGTGTTAGAGACTTTCTGGTGCTGGCCTTTCAGAAAGACTGACTCTCAGGAAAATGAATGGAATGGTGAAGAAACAGACAGTCCCGGCTTGCTTGGCTTGAACACACCAGGAGTTATATATCCACAGCTTAATAGCTGAAATAGAGAAGACAGTGAAAGGGGTCCATATTGAGAAATGGTGGAAAACACAAGGGGAAATGAGGGAAGGAAGTAATTAAATGAAGGATAGAACTAAAGATTATGTGTAGAAATAATCAGCATCTCTGTAGGCTGAATCAAAGACAGATGATTAATCAAGGAGTGTGCTTATTAAGCATCTACTGTGTGCCACTGTGTGCTGGGGTTATAGTCTATCAGAGTAGATAAATATGTATCCCTATTGTAAATGAATATACAAAATATATATGAAATAAATACAAGATAAGCCTAGGGTAGGTGGCAAGGAACTAGCACCTGGAGGTTCAGGTTAGGCTTCTTGTGAAAGGTGAGGTTTGGGCTGAGTTTTGAAGGGGGAGAAAAGAGATTTCTAAGGGGAAGAGGGAGTACATTCTAGGGGTTGTGGCAGGGGGTGCCAGCCAACGAAAAGGCATACAGTAGGAGCCAAAATACTGTGAGTGAAGAACAGCAAGTCCAGTATGACTATACTGTAGAGTGGAATAATGTAAAACAAGGCTGGAAAGGTAGTGAAGAACAGCAAGTCCAGTATGACTATACTATAGAGTGGAATAATGTAAAACAAGGCTGGAAAGGTAGATTGGGACCAAGTTGTAAAGGGATTTTCTTAAGTTATTGGTATTTTTTTCCCAATTACATGTAAAGATAGATTTCAATATTCATTTTTGTAAGATTGTGAGTTCCAAATTTCTCTCCCTCCCCTCCCTCCCCTGTTCCCAAGATAGCAAGCCATCTGATATAGGTTATACACGTACACAAATTTTGATGTTGTCTCATTGCCATCGCTCTCCTTAATGAAATTAGTTACTGTTTCCATTGTTTGTTCTTTGACTCACTTATTCTTTAGGATTAGATGATTTCATTTCCAATTAATTTTTCATCTAACCAGGGAGGTATTTTCAAGAAGACTTTTAGTTCCAGGCAGGGTTTCTCCTAACTATGTCAAGGCAGAAGGTTGTCTAACTATATTTCATGCTTAGAAGGGGCAGGGATCCCAGAGTTCCAGGTTCCAGAGGGCATAGTAGTCCCTTCCACTAGGAATTTCTACTTTGTATGTAATGGCAAACTCTCTCTCTCCTATTACTATTTATGTCTATTTTATTTGTTTGAGGCACCTTTGGATGCTCAGTAGATACTTGTCTGATGGACAAGTGGCAGCTGGGCTGCCATTATCAGAATAATAAGCCTGAATACCATGGGAATAGACTTGTGAGCTTCTTCAGTTCACAATAATGGGTCTTGCTTTGGTTCCAAAGATGTTGGGCTCCATATAGGTAAAATCTATGTGGCTGTGCTGGACTCTCTTCCTTAGTAAGGATGGCTTCTCATGTCAATTATTCTCACTTACACCCGGGGCTTGGACACCCTCTTAGGACTTGGGTAGTTTGGCCCAGAACCACACTGGGAGCTAGAAGCGGGCCAGACACGAGAAGACTCTTTCCTGGGGGAATTGCCCTGTGATCTTTCTTGACTTATAAGATTTGTTTTTCTAAGTTTCCTGGAACTCTGGTTTTCAAAATAGTTTCTTGTTGGCACTTGTCAACATTTTTGTCCCAGTTTCTTGCTCAACCAGCCATCTTCTAGAATTGAATGCAAAGTAAGAGCATTTATTTCATTTATTTCTAGTCAGGGGACTTTGATTCTTTCTTGGCTCTGCACTTTACTATCTCTGTTACCTCTGGCAAGTAACTTTCTAGCTATCTAGCTAGCTTCAGGTTTCTCAACTGTAGAAAGAGAGGGTTGTACCAGTTGGCCTCTAAGGACCTTTCTAGCCCCAGCCCTACGACCTCCTTGAAGTAGAGGTGGCCCATTCATATCAACTCGGTATTTTCTTTTGGAGTACCTACAGTTTTATGTATGTCACAATTGAACTTGAAAATAAAATAATTAGTAGCTGCATGGATTCTCATTATGGTTCCAGTGTCCAGTTGCAAATATGCAAGAATCAAGCATATTTTAAAAGACTTTTATCTTGAAATGAGACAAAAAGCCTTCTCTCCTGGCTACCTACATGTTGACATTTGAGCTTTTGCAAGGATGTGATTTGATTTACATCTGAACCCACAGATTGCTGAGACGCTCTGTACCACCTGCTGTTACCTTCTTCCCCACTTTAAATCACAAATTCTTTATTCACTTCATTGTTTCTGAGCCCAAGCTTATGTAACTGGGACAACAGATTTACAGCTGGAAGGCCCCCCAGGGTCCACCTAGACCATCCTCCTCATTTTATAGATGATGCAATTGAGGCTTACACAAGGTAGGTGGCTTGCCCAACCTAACAAGCACTAAATAAAAGAGGCAGAATTTGAACCTGGGTCCTCTGATTCCAAAACCAATGCCCTTTCCACCCTTGATGAGCACCTTTGCTTCAGTCCTTTAAATAATTGGGGCTTTTTTTACCCTGTTTTGAGACACACTCTGGGCTGTTTATAAAGTCTATTTCTTTTTGGCAGTTATACTCTACATTTTTGGTTAAGTGTCTGCTAAGATCTAAAAGGATCAACTGCTCTAATATTAGAGCAGCTGGCTTTTGCTTTCAAGACAAGTTTCTTTCAGAGATGACAAGATTCTGTCTCTTTCCCTGATCAGTCCTCATAAGGGAAGGGATATGGCAGCTAAACTGGAGGTGAGAACAAAGTGATGGGTTTGGATGACCTTCATAAAGCAGGCTGGAAAATTCCCACGATGCCTGGCAGTTTACTGGGCTGCTATTCTCTGAACCACTTTCTTTCTGTACGCTTATAAAATAAAATTACCCTCTTCCTCCTGAAGCAATCTAACAGATCTTTTGTAGGGTACACCAAATAGAAATGGGGTCACTAAAGCATGCATAAGGATCTCCATGGGCTGTATATTGACTTAGAAAACCAAATATTAATATTATTTATGTTTTGTTGTAGTTTTATTCATTTTGGTAAATAATTCCCAATTACATTTAAATCTGGTTCAGGTCACACTGGGGACTTATTCTGGGTACACTGTGATAGATTTTCTAAAATGTCTGAATTAGTTAGGATAACAAATATTTAATGTCTGATTTCTACGTGTTCATTGCTGGACAGCCAGTTATCGCCATCAGTCCCTGTACCACATTAGCACTTACTTAGAATGCTTAGCAGGAAGCTTTGCACTTGAGTTGTTGAGTCATTTTTTCAGTCATGTTTAACTCTTTGTGACCCCATTTGGGGTTTTCTTGGTGAAGATCCTGGAGTAGTTTGTCATTTCCTTCTCCAGCTCATTTTACAGATGGGGAAACTGAGGCAAACAAGGTTAAGTGATTTGCCCAGGGTCACACAGTTAGCGTCTAAGGCCAGATTTAAACTCAGGAAGATGAGTCTTCCTGACATCAGACTCAACTCTCTAATGTGCCAACTGTCCCATATCTGGCAGATAGTCAGTACTTAATGCTGGTTGAGTACTAAACTTGGAAGGCCTGGGTTTGAATTCTGCCCGAGAAGCTTGCTATGTTTATGAAAATCACCTCAGCAAATCACTTCACTTTTCTTTGCCTATAAAGTCAAACTGCATGATCTGTAAGGTCCTTTCCAGCTCTGTATCTATGACAGGAGGATCTGGTATATCATTTTTCCCCTATAGCTTCCTCCAATTCCTTTAATCGATCTTGTTAACAGGTTTTCCATAACTCCATCAGAAGCTCTGTGAGTTCAAGAACCATGCTGTCTAGGTTCGGTACAGCTTCTCAGTGCTAGGCTCAGTGAGGTTTGATTGGTTGGCTGCCATGAATGTCCACCCATGAGAGTCAGTCAGGTTCTGGGAGTCGATCCTTTCATCCCTCACGGCTCCACTTTGTCTCCCAACTGTCAAGCCTCATTTAGCCAAAGTTCTTACTTCTTTCCATACTGAAGCAGCCTGACATGATCTGACAAGGAGCCACTGCCCCTGACAAATCAGGCCTGCGCTCTCACCAGCTCTTCTTGCTACCCCCTACTAACATTGTGTCACTGACGGCAGTGATCAGGAAAACTGAGATGGAGAAATGTGGGCCAGAGGTGGAAGGAGTAAGAGGGGAAGAATGCCAGCTTCCTGAAACCTCCAAGTTCCCAGAAGAGCACAGAGGAGATTCCAGGAGGTGTCCAAAGGATCCTGATGTCACTGACCTCAGTGCAAGGTCATCAACCAAAACCTTTAAAGTCCTCCGTGCCCAAGTCCTCATGCTGCTCTCAGCACAGATAAGCAGATAAAATTGGCCCAAGGACACAGACAACAAAGATCATAGAGATTTACAGGGAAGACTCCTCAGGGACAACAGACACCAAGGCTGCATTGCTTTGTCATGCAAGTCTTAATAGTAGCACACATTTATGTGGTACTTTAAGATTTACAGAGCTCTAATTATCTCATGTGATTTCCAAAATAACCCTCTGAGGTAGGTACTATTATCACCAATTTACAGATGATGAAATTAAAGCTGAGAGATTAAATGCCTTGCAAGGACCATGCTACCAATAAGTGTCTGAGGCAAAATTTGAACTCAGATCTTCCTGATACCAAGTTCACCACTTTAGGCGCAGCACCACCTAGCTGCCTTGTTAGACGCGTCTCTCCCAGTCCCTCCCTTCCAACCCCCACCCCACCTCCATACCTTTCTTTTCTCTCTCAGCTCTGAAACTGCAATGTAAGGCACCCTCTGTCTGCTTTTCTTTTCTACTGTAGGTGCTCTCCCCGGAGGCTGTTGGCAGTGATTACTGCCCGTCTACCCCTATAACTCAAATGGTTTTCCTTCCTGATTGTGTTAACAAAGAAGGAGAAAAAAGATCAAGGGGGAGGAAAAACGACGATTCTAAGGTTTATACAGCACTTTAGGACTCGCAGACGGCTTTAGAAACTTCATGAAATCAAAACAATGTATAGTCATATGAAAAAATGCTCTAAATCATTATTGATTAGAGAAATGCAAATTAAGGCAACCTTGAGATGTCATTTCACACCTATCGGATTGGCTAAAATGATTGAAGAGGAAAGTGACAAATGTTGGAGGGAATGCAGAAAAAAATTGAGATGCTCATTCATTGTTGGTGAAATTGTGAACTGCTCCAACACTTTGGAGAGCAATTTGGAATTACGCCCAAAGAGTTATTAAACCACCTATACCCTTTGGCCCAGCAATACCACTACTAGGTCTATTGCCCAAGATAATCAGGGAAAAAAGAAAAGAACCTATATGTTCTAAAATGTTTATAGAAGCTCTCTTTGTGGCAACAAAGAACTGGAGATTGCAGGAATGCATGTCAATCGGGGAGTGGCTGAACAAGTTGTGGTGTATGGTTGGGATGGAGTACTACTATGCTATAAGAAATGATGAACCCAGTGGTCTTAGAAAGGCAGAGAAAGACTTCTGTGAAATGAACAGAACCAAGGTAATAACAGCATTGCTTTAAGAACAACTTTGAGTGACTAAGTCATTTTGACTATTATAAATATCCACATTAACTACAAAGAACATGTGAAGAAAGACAGTGCCTGCATCTAGAGAAAGAACTGACAAACAGAAGTGTGTACAGAATAATTTTATTGTATGTATGTAAAATTATTAGGTATATATATTATTATTAAATATAATATAGTATGTAACTATTTGTGTCCAATGGTAACCATCTCCAGGGTGGGGGAAGGAGGGAGGAAAAAAAGAAAAAAAAAGAAATTTACATGGTGACTTTATTATATATTTAAAAGGAATAGCAAGTTTTACATAACAGATTTGCAGTTTCGTGGGCAATCATCATTTTCATCGTACTATGTTATGGAAATTCTTGTTTTATTCCATAAATTAAAAATAAAATAAATGCATGTAAAAGGGAAAAAAATTACCCATAAGGTCATGGCTATATTGTAACACTGTACAATAACTGATGCTTATAATTACAGCCAAAGGACTTCAAGATGAAATCAATTGGTGTTTGTTGTACTTTGTTTAAAAAGGCAAAGAAGTGAATTTTTTATTCAAAATAAGTAAAATGAAAAAAGTGATATTCTGGCATTGAGAAGAGAAAGGGTTCTGTCATCTGGAAAATTCATTACAGGCCATTTCTCAATTCTGAAATTGGAAAATATTTAACAAAATAAATAAAAATATATTAGAATATAAAAAAGAAACTTTATTTAATTCTTCCAACAACTCTGAGAGATTATCAGCTCCATCTTACAGATGAGAAAATTGAGGTAAACAAAGGTTTACTAGCCCAAGGAAGAAGTAAAGAAAGGAAAATAAAGGAAGAGAAGTTAACTTCAATCTCATTGTCACATCAGTAAAATGAAGAGAACAAGTTAATTTCTAAGGTCTCTTTCAGCTCTGAAACCTCTAATTCTACGCTAGCCAGCACAATGGTACCTCAAGGGACTTGTAGTACAGGAGTAACAGTATGTTTACTGAGAGTACCTTTCAGGGTTTTGCAATACTTTCCTCAATCCAGGACATCCCATTCCTGAACCACAGGAATTCTCCTATGTATAGGCATCATGTTGTTTTATACTCGTAGTTCCTGGAAAAGCTTTGTCCTGTTTACTATCCAGATATGGGCAGCTAGGTGGTCCAGAGGATAGGGTGCTTGGCCTGAAGTCAGGAAGACGCATCTTCCTAAGTTCAAATATTGCCTCAGACATTTACTAGCTGTGTGACCGTTGGTAAACCACTCACTCACTTGCCTTTTCCTCAGTTTCTTCATCTGTAAAATGAGCTGGAGAAGGAAATGGCAAACCACTCCTTTGCCAACAGAACCCCAAATGGAGTCAGACTATTTTTCACCTTCTGTATTTTTCCCCTTTGGGCCTCTGTTTTCTTTTACAACATGACTAATATGGTAATGTGTTTTGCATGATTGAACAATATACCAATCCCAAATTGCTTACTGTCTTGAATGTGGGGAGAGAGGTGAGGGAAGGAGAGAGGAAATTTGGAACTCAAAATTTTTTTAAATGAATGTTAAAATTGTCTTTACATGTAACTGGGGGGGAATAAAATGTTATTTTAAAAATTTACCAGAATTCCACTACTTCACCATCATCATTATTATCCTAGGTCTAGTTTAATGATCCCAGGACTTGAAACTACATGTCTCTTCAGGAGGAGCAGGTATGAAGGATGGCCAGGTCACTAAATGTTAGAAGCACCTTCCCAATTAGAGAAAAAGAGAAAGGCAAACTGAGTCAGACTTGGAGTGGGTACAGCGGGTCTTGGGCAGCATGTTTCATGGAAAAGATGTAACTTTTGAGTCAGAGTTTTGCCCTTTACTACCTGCAAAAGCACTTTCTCTGCCTTTCTCAGTTTCCTGATTTGGAAGGGATTGGACTATGTGGCATCAAGTCCAGGGTATACTAGAGCCAGATCTAACTGGCTTGCAGGAACCAAGTGTTAAATTACAAATGTGAGTGTTTACACCTTGGAAATGAGCAAACCCACCAAATCAGGGCTGGATTTATTGTTTTGTTGATTGTCTAGACTTAAAAAAGTAACAGAGAAAATGTTAATGATACAGATTAATGCTCTTTTTTTGGCGAGCCTGTTGTTAAACATTCACCAGCGTACCACTAAGTGATAGGAGTCAGGAAGACTTGAGTTCAAAGGTGGCCTCAAACATTTACTAGCTGTGTGACCCTGAGCAAGTCACTTAACCTCTGTTTCCCCCAGTTTCCCCATCATACAGTGGGGATAATGATAGCACCAACCTCCCAAGATTGTTGTAAGGACCAAATGAGATAATAATTGTAAAGCTCTAAGCACAGTGCCCGGCACATAGTAGGTGCTTTAAGTGTTGGCTATTATTGTGGGTCTAGATAAACAATTCCATGGCTTGAAACCACAAGTTTCTTTGAAGGAAGCAGATATGAAAAATGTCCAGGACGTTAAATACGACAAGCACTTTCCCAGTGAGAGATGTCAGAAGGGAACAGCAAGACCAGGCCACTCTTCTGCCAAACAAAACTGAAGACCATTTCCTTGTGCAATAAAGGAGCTTCTTGTTCTAACTGTGTGCTTCCTTCCTTCCTTCCTTCCTTCCTTCCTCTCATCATCATGCTGTTCTAAAGCACGTTTGTGGAGCTAAATCCCCAGTCTGCTTTTGTTTCAAACAGATGATGATATCACAGTGATTCAACACAATTTGAAATATCTCTATCTGAAGGTCCACAGCCTTCCACAGACAAAGAGATTCTTCCAGAATGCTATAGATAGCTTTCTCTCTATAGAAATTGACAGGAGAAATCAATACATAGAACCTCAGTCCTAACTGACTAATGTAGTAGGGAAATAAAGAGTGCAGGATTGTAGATTGAGAATTGAAAAGGCCACACGGTCTAAATGTATTCATTTGACTTATGAGGAAACTGAGTCCCAGGGAAATGAGGTGACTTTTCCAAGATCATACGTGAGAAGTGGTAGTGATAATGATAACAAGAATAGCTAAAATTTAAAGTTTGCAAAGCACTTTAAAATATTATTTATTTTGATCCTCACAACAACCTCATGAGGTAGGTGCTATTATTAGCTACATTTTACAATTGAGGCAACTGAGGCAAACAGAGCTTCAGTGACTTACTAAGGATCGCACAGCTTTGTGTCAGAGGTAGGATTTGAATTCGGGTCTTCCTGATTCCAAATCCAGCTATCTACTTCACTACCTCTTTGGTCAGTCTCAGAGGTGGGATTTGAATGCAAGTCCTCAAACTCCATTAGGGCTAGGGCTCTTTGGACTTTATCATGTTGCTTCCCTTGCTATTTCTTCTAACTAGAAGTATTATATTTTCAGGCTAGGATCCTTTTATTTGGTTGTATTTTGTCTATCTCTGGCATCTTTCCAGATAGTGCCTAGTACAGTGCTCTGCACATAGTGAGCCTTTAATAAATAATTGTTAAAATAGCTTTGTTAATTACATTGTGAGCAGGGGACAAGACCTGGTTTTTTCCCCTTTCTTTGTTTCTCCAGAATTTAGCGTAGTGCTTGGCACACAGTAGGTGCTTAATAAATGTTTGTTGGCTTGAATCATGCCAACAATACCTAATGGTGACATGTGATACTGACATCCAGCTCTCTGAGATACTGAAAATATCTAGAGGGTTGTTACTCAGTCGTTTCAGGCATGTCTTGTGCTAAGTAAGACTATAAATACAAAAAGGAAAGCCAGGTGCTGCCTGTAAGAGTTTACATTCTAATGGGAGACGATGGCACACAAAATGAAGCAAAGAAAGGGAGGGAAGGGAAAGTACCTGGTGCAGAAGCACAATGGAGACGTTCAGAGGAGTGCAGCTGGGTGGGAGAGAAATGTTATGATGGGAAGAATGCTGGATCTGGAGTCAGAGAACTTGAAACTAAATCCCAGCTTTGCTACGTATAACCTGTGCCATCTCACCCCTCTGGGTCTCAGTTTCCTCATGTTTAAAATGAGTGAAATGAATAGATGACTCTCTGAGGCTTCTTTCATATCTAATTTGCTGATCTCCTGAACCACTAATTGGGCCAGTTCTGAATCTGTCTATCCTCTTGTCTAGCCCGCCTCTCTGCAACTCAGCCACAAGGAGTATATATGTGATGTTGTTAAATGTTTTACTGAAATCTAGGTAAAAGGTTTCTCCAGCATCTTCCTGATCTACAAGTCTTTTCCTGTTAAAAATGAGGTCAGCCTGACATGACCTCTTCTTGTTGGTTCTTTACTTATTGCTACTGCCTTTTCCAGTTTGTATCTGCAATTGGACTGTCCTTGTGTCACCATCATGTAACCACCATCAAACTGGCCCCTGATTCTACCTCCAACTTTTTTGTCCCAGGTCAAAGAGTTCCTAGTTATGGCTCTTTTTGTTTTCTCCTAAACAGTTCAAAATTAAGGAATATTCACCATTTTATTGCCTTTCACCCTTCTGTCTGTCAATTTTTCATCTATCATTATTTGAGTCTCTATTTGCTCATAAAGTGTTCGAACTACCCTTTTTCTCCCCAACTTCTTGATAGCAGACATGTCCCTGACTCTCCAGTCAATGTCCAAGAAATCCTTACTTCCAGGTGAATTATTAGTAAGCTTCAAGGGATCCTACACCTACCTCTTATTCTCTGGGCTACATTCTTTTATCATCCTACCTACACAGACTGGGATCTCTTCTCTTTTTCAGATCTTTTTCTTTCTTACCCCTTGAAGAACTTCTATTTTTTCAAGGAACACTTCATTCTTAAACCCCAAAGCATCCACAGATAAGTATGGTTTCCTCCCAGAGTACCATAAAATGAGAATTCTTGCTTGTTTTTACTGGCATGACTACTTGAGACATCGGAAAAGAAAAGGAAAGTGAACCGAGGTCATTAGGTCTACAGATTACATAAACTGTCCATTAGCTTTGTCTGCGAAAGGTTGAAGTCCCATTTGAACACAGCGAGCTATGTTTCAGGGGCTCTGAACATCCATTTGCCCTTTTGCTTAACTCCTGGGAGTCAAAGGAGTGCAGCTTTGATAAGGGCTTGACAGGGCAATAAGTATGGCCATCTAGGTTAATGCGCTTTTCTCTTTTTCTTTCCCAGAAAGTCAGCCAGCTTTGGGGTCAGGAGTCTCTTCTGAAGATCGCACAGAGCCTACCTCAAGTACATCCTGAAAGTGAAGCTGACTGAAAACGACAAGCAGGACCTTACCAGAATGAACCTGCACCATTTAAGGGTGGCAATCAGAGAAGGAAATCCTTGGCACAATTCTATGAAAGAGTATAACTCTCTAGGCAACTTTAGATAGAGATAGACAGTCATCGGCTCATCCAGGGAGAGCAATAGCACGTATCTGGGGAACAGACATTAAAAGATAAACTTGGTCTAGTTTACTGTAACCCTGTTCTGGTTGCTACCAGTTTGGGAGGGGAGGGACATTTATAAAATGCTGTCACAGGGAGCAGTGAAAGTTATTAGTGAGGCAAGCCGCTTGGCAGAAAGTTGGAAGGAGGATTAGTAGAGCCTGGGATGAGGCTAGAGACCAGACTAATGATTTTATTGGTACAGAGTGAGTTCATCCCCTACTCAGCTATCAGATCAATCTTCCTAAAGGAAAGGTCTGATCACATCAGCACTCCTATTCAATAAACTCCAGTGACTCCATATTACCTCCAGGATAAAAAAATGCTACTCTTCCGGTCTCCTTACACCTTACTCTTCTCCATGTCCTCGGTGATCTCAGGATGTTGACCTCCTTGCTGTTCTTCATGCAAGATATTCCACCTTCTGTAAGAAGACTTTCTTGGGGCAGCTAGGTGGTGCAGTGAGTAGAGCATCGGCCTTGGCATCAGGAGGACCTGAGTTCAAATCCAACCTCAGACACCTGACACACTAGCTGTGTGACCTTGGGCAAGTCACTTAACCCCAACTGCCCTGCCTTCTCCCCTCCAAAAAAAAAAAGAAACCTTTCTTGATTCTCTTAATGCTCAGCTTTCCCACTGAGCTGATGTCCAATTCATCCTGTATGATGTATCTGGATTGTACAGAGTTGCAATGTTGTCTCCCCCAATGGACGGCAAACTCCTTGAGAGCAGGGACTGTTTTTTGAACCTTTTCTTTATCCTGAGGGTTTATACGATGACTGGCATACAGTAGGTACTTAATAAGTGTTTCTTGACCATAAAACTCACTTTCCCAAGGCAGATAATCATTTTCTCTCCCTCAAATAGTCTAAAGAATTAAGAGATTAAGTGACTTCCCTAGGTTCACAAGGAAATTATGTGTCAGGAGTGAGACTTGAGGTGACTGTCTACTATGCCACACTGCTTCAATCAGGAGATAATGCCAACAAATGGTCCCAATGGGCTAGAAGAGCTCCTCAGTAGAACTGGGATAAACTGTGGCATGAGAAGCTGCACCCTCTTCTCAATGTACCAGAGGTCCACATTCTCCCCACTTGTGGGGCCACTGTATTTCAGGAAACCAAAAAACTTTACCCTGGAGACATGAGTTGAAAGAACATGGAAAAGAATAGCTGGAGGCAGAAAACCTCAATTCAAATTCCAGTTCTAACATTTACTAGCTGTGTGACCTCACACAGGTCCTTTCACTTTTCTGAGCCTCAGTTTCTTCATCTGTCAAGTGAGACTTTCACTGTCTTACTCACCAGGTTGTTTGTGAGGATCAAATGAGAGAATGACCCATGAGAAAGGATGCTTTATTTACAATAAAACCCTATATAAGATTTTTATAAAAGCCATACCTTGGACAGAATGATAGACCCATGATGGCAAAATTTAGAAGAATTGAACACACTCACAGTTCTTCAACGGTGTAGAAACAACAGAACTTAGCACCTGATTAGCAAGAATAATTGGTTAAAATAGGAAACATCCAGCGAGCAGACTTGGGGGGAGCCCTTCCTGCCAAAGTGAGCTCCCCAGCTCTTATCCTACCCAGTTCTTCAAGCAGACAATCAGAAAGCATTTATTAAGTGCCTGTTATGCATCAAGCACTGTGCTAGGTGCCAGGGGTAGAAAAACATGAAACAGCTGATATTTCTTTGGGAGCAACAATATGTACAAATACAGCTACATACAAAATATATGCAAAATAGTGTGTGTGTGTGTGTGTGTGTGTGTGTAGGTAGGGGAGACCAGCAGCTGGGAAAGTAATGCAGTGAAGACCTCCCATAGAAGGTGGTCCTTGAGCTGAGCCAGGCCAAGCCCCACTTGGTCATTGTTTGGGCCCTGATGGGCTCGGAGTGAATGTAAATAGCAGTTGTTTCTGTTTTGGCCAGAAACCCTGAGGGTCTTCTCCTCCCAGACTGATTTTTTTGTTTGGACTAGGTAAAAGAGGCCATTCTCTGCTTCATTTCTTACCTAGTCTTAAACACAGACCTGTTAAAAACCTTAGCTTAAAAAGGCCAAGGTCTCGCACTGCATCCAGTGCCATCTCCAGTCCTCCTAATCTGTATCTCACCACTGGACCCAGATGCCTTCTGGAGGAGAGAGTGAGGCTGGTGACTTTGCACAGCCCTCCCTCACTTAAATCCAATTCGCTGTCATGTCATGGCATCACCTCTGGCATGTCGTGGTCCTCTTTGAGAATGAAGGAAAAATGGCAAGAGGAGGAATATATGGATTCTAAGGGGCAGAGCGAAGAGAGAGAGCACTTGCCAGTCACTGGGGACAGCCAGTGTAAGGGCATAGGGACAAAAAAAGGTGTAGGAGGAGGGTCAGTTTGGTCAATCAAATTCCTGAAGGCAAATAATATGTAATAAGGCTGTAAAGAAATGTTGGGGTAAGCTTGTGAAGGACTTTAAATGACAGAAGAGTTTCCATTTCATGCTAAAGGCAATAGGAAGGTACTGGAGTTTATTGATACAGTACCTGCCCTCAAAGAGCTTATACTCCATTAGGAGTGACAATATGTACAAATATAGCTGCATACAAAAACCATGCAAAATAGTTACTGGGGTTGGTGTGTGTGTGTGTGTGTGTGTGTGTGTGTGAGAGAGAGAGAGAGAGAGATAGACAGACAGACAGACAGAGGCAGAGAGAAAAAGAGAGACAGAAAGAAAGAAAGAGAGAGAGACTTGTAATTTGGGGGGGAATCACTTTAGCAGATGTATGAAGTGGAGAGTGGAGAGAAGCTTGAGGCAGGGCTGCTGGTCAGAAGGCTCTCACCGTAGTATGGCCAAAAGGTAATGAGAGGCCTCAGTTACGGTCGTGTGGCTGAGTACAGAAAAGAGAATGGAAGTGAGTGATGCTGTGGAGGGAGAATTAAAAGACTTGGCAATTGTTTGGGTGTGTGTGGGGGGTGAATATCATAGACCTATGTAAATATACAAAATATGTGTGTATATGTGTTATGTATATATAAATGCACATGTGTATGATGGGTAGATTGAGGAACTGAAAATGTAGGGTGTTGGAGAGAACTCCCATGTGTTTCTAACATAAAGGCAGGACTGGGGATAGAAAAGAAGATCGTGACCTAGGCCCTGAACACTTCGAGAATGGAGAGACAATGACCTGGGAGTTGGTAGATAACAGCCACCAGGATACGGATGGGATGATAAATAAGAATAGACTGAACTTCAAAGCAAGAGAAATTGGTGATAGTTGGGGGATGGGAGGTGGGGACAGGAGGACCTGGAAATGATGGTGGAGTATGCCAACTCCGTTCTCTCTTCATGGGGTGCAGTATCCCAGGGTGTCCTTCACAACTAAATTCATCTTAGGAAGTTGACCTGAAGACCCGTTTCCTACCTGGGTATGTTTCCTGCCCTTGCCAAGTTAAGCCTCTGATTGTTATTCGCTATAAGAGCACCCTAGTGTTCTTTCCCCTGGGTCCTGATCCCCATTCTTAGGACTTGTAATACAGAAAGGGAAGTTCTCTCCCAGAGTTTCTAGGTAAGATTCACACTTCCCCAGCATAAGGCAGCTCCTTTGATGGGTGGGGATCTTCTGGGGGGGGATCTGAAGGTTAAGTAAGTTGCATCAGTCAGAGCAGCTCTGAGGCAGATAGACCAAGCCTGTCCTTCAGCCCATGTTCCGTTCTTCATTCAGCTGCCAGAGTGGTTTTCCTAAATTATGTCTGACCACGTTGCTTGCTTACTCAATGCGCCTCAGTGGCTTTCTAACACTCCCTTTGTTCAGGATTTGTCTCATCTTAACCTTCTAATCTTCCCAATCTTCTTACACTTTCCTCCCCTCCCTTAACTCTATGATCTACCTGCCCCAGCCTCCTTGGTTTTTGTCCAACATGATACTTGATTTCCCATCTCTAGGCCATTGCACTGGCTGTTTCCCAAGTTTCCTCTTCGTTTTCCTGTCTGTGTTCAAATCTTGCCTTATTCAGGAGGTCTTTCCCAGGCCCACCACAGGCTAATGCCTTCCTTTCTAAAATTACCTCCCTTCTACTACATAGCTGCCTGGTTATTAACATCTTGTCTCTGTCATTAGAATGTAAGTTCCTTGACAGGAGGGATTGCCTTTGCCTTTCTTTGTGGTGGTATCCTTTGCTTTGAAAATGGAGAGTGGGAAGGGGTAGGAAAGGGGAGAGAAGGGAAGGGATGGGAAGGCTCAAAGAAGAGAACCTTTAAATAATGACTCGAGAATAGAAAAAGAAAATCCTTTGCCTCTAAACTCAACTGGGTGAAACAGCTTTTAAGACTATCAGAATATCTCATATTTTCTGAGTGGTCCATGGATGCCAGGTAACAGTTTATTAGACACTAATTGGGGTCTCAATCCTTGCCGTTCTCCACGTACACTGATAGTAAGATGTGGATACGCTTTATTTTATATTTTTGAAATTCATCAGCCATAGGACTGGAAGGATTAAATTATACTCTCTGATGAAAAGTGCCATCTGAATGTAAAATGGGATCGATCCCTTTATTGGCTGCCCTGTTCCACAGGAAATAACACTAAAGGTCTGGCTCCTGGTGATAATGTTTTATAATAATTTGTTCATTTTATTAGCTGTCTCACAGGTTGGATGCTCCTCTGGTGCTATTTTCCAATTGCAGTATAACCAGTCTTGTTTTTTGAATAAACATGGTTTTCATTATTATAGCTGGCTTGCATTTGGTGCATGCATTTGGGGTGGGTGTGGGGGAAGGAAGTGAGACCACCATGTCAGGGAACAGACAGGAGACAGAAAATGAGAAAGAGGCAGAGAGAAACAAACAGAGACAGAGACAGACAGACAGACAAGACAGACACACGCGCACACACACAGAATGGTTTATATGCTATGTTTAAAACAACTGGAAATGCAAATAATTTTAAATTGCTCTCTGGCAGTCACTATAAACAGCATTCCAGCAGTTTAGGGCAGTTGAGAGAACAGACTCTTTGCTGCCTTGGAAACTGCCAAACAATGTCTCCTTTATCTGTCTTTTTAATCAGGTTCCTCATTTTCATCTCCATTTTCAAAAGCAGCTGCTCTGTAATTTGCTGTCACATCCAAGTCTTTCTGTACATTTACCAGAGACTGCCGTCAGCAGTGCTTTGGGGGATTCTGATCTGTGCAGGTGCTGGGAGCCCAATGAGTGCCTTGGGCCATGGAAATTTACCAGCTCAGACTATAAATGGCACCTTCCTGAGAGTGAGCTTCTATTATATCAGTTTATCCAGATAGTGCTTGTGCGGTGGGGCTGAAGCTATCCCTCATTTTCTTCTGGACCATAGCTGGCTCAGGACAAGTTTGTTGGCTTCAGAGGACTGAGCATTGTTCTGCTCAATCTGCTCATTGTCAAAGATAGCAAAATTCCCATCCTCCTCCATGTCATCTTCACTCATCTTTCCCAGGCAACGGAGAAAGGAAGGGAAGACTTCGTGTTTCTAACAGAAAAGCTTGGTGGACTAGATGAAATTCCCAGGATCACAGGTTTTAGGACCAGAAGGCAACTTAAGGCCATTTAGTCCAATCACCTCACTTTATAGGTGAAGAAACTGAGACCCAAAAAGATTGTGACTGGCCATGGGACATGGATATTAAAGGGCAGAGCAGGTTTTCTGACTCCCACTGCAATCACATCCTTTCCACTGTATCACTGTCTACAGTGACATTACAACGACATTTTTACAAATAAAATATTTTTTAGGGCTTAAGAAAAAAAGGCAGGCAGCCATCTCCCTCTGCATCCCGGGTACCATCCACAGCCCAGTGGAATGAACCTATTTGTGTGAGAAGAAACTGACTTCTTACTGCTGATAGGAAAATCTTTAAAAGCTCATATCCCAATGGAAGCACTACCTACCCAAAGCAATAGAAATGGCAAAGCTTTTTTTGGTTAATGTTTTCAACTCTCATGATTTCTCTTCCTTTCTGTTGCATTTTCATGTTCCACGAGGCCCTTGTCCCCTGTCTTCCAGATCTAGGTTGCATATATTGACAGCAAAATGCTGGAGATTTCCTATGTGTTTCCAAAGCAATTTCCTTTTGCCTGTCTGTCAAGGAGTTTGCAACCTCACTTAATTGGAGGTATTTGGTGTCCAGTAACTGGTCAGCTCAGGAATGGCTGCTCCCTGTTTACTAGTCACCTTCTCTCTGGAAGTAGATGACTTTCCCTCAGGGCTAATAAGCTGTGTGGTTTGATAGGAGAATCCATTTAAGCTGGAAGTAACCAGGGGCATCATCTTATCCATTCTCCCTCATTTGACATTTAAGATAAGGAAATATTTAATATTTAAGATAAGGAAATTGTATCCTAAAGAAGTTTATTGAATTACCCAAGGTCAAATTGGCACTAAGTGTTAGAGCTAGGATTTGAATTCTGGTTCTCTGACTCTAGATGCTTTGATTTTCCCATCAGGGCCCATAATAGTAACCATAGCTAACATTCGTTTATATTTATTATGTTATATATTACATATATGTTATATATCGTTATTATAATTACATGCAATATATCGTATAGCTTACTGTGTGCCAGGCTAACCACCCTTCAATTATTTCATTTGATCCTTACAACAACCCTTCAAGATAGGTGCTATATAAAACTTCCATTCTATAGTTGGGGAAATTGAGGCAAACAGATTAAGTAACTCGCCCCGAGTCACACAGCTAGTGAATGTCTGAGGCTGGAATTGAACTCAAGTCTTCCTGACTCCTTTGGAAGGCAGTCTGAAAGTAGTTAAAAGGGAGGATGACATTGAGAGGGGAATAGTTGCAAATAAAACAAACTCTGGTCTTTAAGGGAGAGGGATTAAAATGGATACGAAGAAAAAAAGAAAAGCACTAGAATCTAAGGTGCAGGTCTCCATCAATTAGGGAATGGCTGAACTGCAGTATACGAATGTAATAGAATATTGTTGTGACATAAGAAATCACAAAAGAGATAATATCAGAGAATCCTGGGTAGTACAAGGTGGTACAGAGGGAAGCAGGAGAACAATTTACAAAGAGACAGCAACATTGTGAAGAAAAATCACTTTGAAGGACTATGATGAATGTAATTACAAACCACATCTGCAGAGGATCTGTGATGAAGAATGTTATCTGTTGCCTGGCAGAGGTGATAGACTCAAGCTGAAGAAAAAGATGTAGTTTTGGACATGGCCCCTGTATGGATTTGTTTTGATTGACTATGTTTATTTGTTTCAAGTTTTTTTGTTTGTTACTGCTTTTGTTTTTCTCTCTTTTTAAGAGAGGTTGAGGGAGGAAAGTGTCATCAATACTGATGTCTCCCAGAAGAGAACCTTTGCAACATTTTTAAATGCACAAAGGAGTAAAGAATACTGAGGAGGAAGCAAGACAAGTAGGACAGTTTTGAAAGTAATGGGTAGAATTTATTAAATATATTTTTAAAGCCTACAAGCGATAAGAAAAGGAGATTCACCATTTCATATACAATCCTTTTATCCACCTTTCTGCTCTGTATATAGAAATGTTTCTTTTTTTTGGTGTTTCAATGCAAAATAAAAAATAAAGGTAAAGGCAGTCTCACAATGTGTATCCTGAAGATGACAATATAGTTATAGATTTCTGTATGTTTAAGATGATTTTGAAACTGGGAAATAGACTGGAACCAATGAAATGAATATTCCCTTGAATTACATGGCACCACAATGGACATACACAGAATATATCCCAGCTATTTGTTGTCTTGCTGTGAGCTAAACTACTGAATAAAGACAGAAAAAATATAAATTTGAACAAAATTTGGGGAAAAAAGATTTGATAGCCCTCTGGAGACAATTCGATGGGAATCTCAGAAAAATATACATTTTTTATGACTACGTGCCACCTTTACAAAAATGGACCTTACCCTAGGGCATAAAAAACATTCAAAAATTCAAATATTGAATAAATCCTATATAGAATATAACTCAATAACCAATACAGGAAATACAAACAAAGATAGAAAAACCAAATGGAAACCAACAATATCCTAAATAATGAAAGGGTCAAAGTGAGAGGATGAAAATTTCACACAAATCATGGTATGAAAATATCAATCAATTCTAGGAGAGGAGGACTGGGGTGCTTGTCCTCCTTCTCCCAATTTAGGGCCCTTTCTCAATCCACAAATTTGAACTAGATTTGGTCTTTGGGGAGCCTGACGACCTGAAAGAATAGTCAGGCTCTTTTTATAATAGGCTTTGGCTCTTTGTATCTCCACCCTAGAGCCCAAGGAAAAATATTTAAATCGTAGGTTTGGCTCATTTATGGAGTCTCCCCTCAAATGAAGAAGTAGAAAGATGCTTCAGTGTATGGTGGCTTTTTTTCTAGGAGTTTGACTATAAAAGAGAGAAGAGATAGAAGGTGATAGCTTGAAGGGATGACAGAGTCAAGTGAAGAACTTTTTAGATGACAAAGATCTGGGTAGGTTTGTGGGTAGTAGAGAAGGAGCCAGTGAGTACAGAGCGACTGAAGATTAGACAGAAAGAAAATGATCTATGAGGCAAACTCCAAGAGAAGATTGGAAGGGATGGGGTCAAGGGTACGAGTAGAGAACTCAACCTCTATTAGATGGTTTACCTCTTCTTCAGAGACTGGACAAAGGTAGAAGAGAATTGGGGATGATGTGAGGAGGTTGGAGTACCTGGAGGAAAAGAGAGCTCAAGAGAGATGACCTCTGTTTTCTTGGTAATGTATGAGATGCTAAAAGGGAGTGAAAGGTGCTGGCTTGAGGAAAGCAAAAATGTTTGCAACAGAGTCAATCAAGGACTGACATTCAGTAGAGAAGGTCCTACTGAGGTAAGATAACATGTGGCTGAATCAGTTGGCAAAATTGTGTGACCTCCCCTGGCAGTGTCTAGAACAGAGGTTCCCAAACTTATTTGGCCTACAGCCCCCTTTTAAAAGAAAAATTACTCAGCACCCCCCCGAAACCTACTTTCTTTAACATTTTAATGGGTTTTTTTAATTTGCGTCATTTCAAAAAAATAAAATATTTTTAAAATGCATCTTAAATTTAATAATTTATTGTAAATTTGTGGTTTTTTCCTGCATTGAAATTTTGATGATGCAATATTGTATCACATAACTGCATAGTATTGTAAACATGTAATTACATGCACATATTCCTGCCAATGAATGCTGGACTTCCTGACAACGCCCAACACCCTTGTCTGCCAACACTTGATTGTTAAGACCTGACTACTTGACAACTTGATCAGTTATAACTTGCATTTTGTGTATTTATTTGGAAAATAAAGTAATCACTATGACTTTAACTCTATTATACAACAGATAAACATGCATGAATGGTTTTTCAAAATTTTCTTATCTTCTCTTTTTTCCTTATGGTTCCACCGCCCCCTTATTTTTATTCAATGCCCTCCAGTTGCACCTGAGGCTACTATCATCCCCCTGGATCATTGCAGTGCCCCACAGGGGGCAGTATCACCTACTTTGGGACCTATGTCTAGAAGCAGCAAATTGGAACACTTAGAGCCCGGATTTCTCATGGCAAAAGTGGTTAATAGGAATTCAAGGGGAGAGGCTAGTGTAACACTAAACTGGTTAACTAAAGGGTCAAGATTTCAAAAGGAGGAAAGTTGTGGTTGTGGTTTGTCTGTTCTTGAAGAGCACCATGACATCAGGGAGATGATGACACGACCAGCAATTGACTTTGAGTGAGGGAGGGCTGTGCAAAGTCACCAGCTTCATTTTCTCCTTCAGAGCCATCTGGTTTTAGTGACCAGATTTTCATCAGGATGACTGGAGATGGCCCTTGGAGTGACTTGAAGCCTGATGGCAAAATGGGCAATTTTATTTATCTAAAATTGAGAGAATTTTTGCATAAACAAAATCAGTGCCACTAGAATAAGAAGAAAAGATATGGATGGGGGAATCTTCACATTAAAAATTAGTACAAATATATATAATATATACAAATAAAAAATCTGCCATTCGAAATCAATAGAGTATTGACATGTCAATTAAAATTAAGAGGTATTCCCCAATAGAAATGGAGGGAAAAGATATGAACTGATAGTTTTTTTTTTAGTGACAACTATCAATACTGATAAGAAAAATGTTCAAAATTACTGACAGAGAAATTCAGATTACAAAAACACAAAGGTATTACTGCATACCCATAAAATTAACTATGGTGGTAAAATATAGAAAAAAATCAACACTAGCAGAATTGTGAGAAAGGTATGCTAATTCATAACTTGTGAAGCTGTATATTGCTCAACTGTTCTGGTGAACAGTTTTGAATTATGAAAGAAAAGTTACCAAATTGGTAATATCCTTCAACCCAGAGAGTGTAACTTTATACCACAAGAAGGCCAGTGATAGGAAGATTGAACATGACATAAGTATAAAAATATTCATAGTATTTTCATGCCCCAAAGCTAGAAACAAGATACATAAAATTTTGGCAGAATAACTAAGCAAAGAGATCTATAAGAATGTAACAAAATTACATTGCACTTTAAGGAATAATTAGAGAGGAAGTTTGGAGTGGGTAGATCTCCATTAGAATTAGGAAGACCTGGATTTAAATTCTGCCTCTGACATACACTGCCTGTGTGACCCTGGGAAAGTTGTTAACCTCTGGAGTGCCCCAGGCAACATCCTAAGATTATAAATTGAAGAAAAGACTTCTAGTTATGGTAAAGGGAGTTTCCTTGTCTAAGAATTCCTTTTATGAGATCTCATAGATGCCTTCTCCCCTACCCACTCTGGAAAAGGAAATAATGGATAAAAATTAAGAGAAACATGGGAAGAAAACTTGAAGTGAAAAAAGCAAAGACAAATGGGCAACACAAAAAGGCAGCAAATTTCAGTTTCATACAATGTATGATGTTGGCACCAACTTATTAAAATTAGAGCATAAATTCTTGTTTATTCTGTTAACAGATGGTAAAGCACAAAAATGGAAAATGGCCAGTAGAGCAATCACTCCATTGGATGGCTTTGCTAAACTATTGTTAGGAAATGTAGTGTGTTCTTGGGTGTGGTGGTGTGGTGGAGCAGCACTGGGGTGTTTCTTGGGCTGTCTTCTGTGGCAAAGCAAAAATGTTTTCAAAGAAAAGAGTCATTAAATACCTTGTTTATAGCCTGTGATAGTTGATGCCTGACCTTTGAAATTCATTCAGAAATGAAAAGTGTACTGAAAATAGTCTGGAGGGAAGTAGATGACCAAAGGCATTGGCCCTCAAGTCCAGTTACTGGTGATCATGCTTAGAACCTAGATTTTCCTACCCTACTTGCCACTCCTCATTTCCTCCTTAAGTGATGGAGGAGAGAGTGCCAGATCTGGAGTCAGGAAGATGTCAGTTCAAATTTGACCTCATACATTCACTAGCTGTGTGACCTTGGGAAAGTCATTTAACTCTGTTTGTCTAGTTGCCTCATCTGTAAAATGAGGGGTGAAGGAAATAGCAAACCACTCCAGTATTTTTGCCAAGAAAACCCCAAATGAGGTCACGAAGAGTCAGAAATGACTGAACAACAAGAAACACTTTTCCTCCCTGCCCCCACAACTCCTTTAACTCCTTCCTCCCAATCTGCCATTGCTCCCAAATCTTCCTTTTGCCTACGCAGTAAGCACTCCCTTGGGCTTCCCCTGAGCTTCCTTAGCCTTCCCGCCCTGAGTCTCTGAATCTTTTTTGTTTGTTTGTCCAATGATTTGGAAGTTACTGGGTCATCTGTCAAGCTCAGCCAGGCTGGTTTAGATAGCTTGAAGAGTGCTTCCTATTTGATGGAGGAAACAATAAATCCAGGGAACCCTCTTTCCCTTCTCCCAACAAATAGAGCCCAATTCCATTCTTGTTACAGTGACCTACAGAAAGAAAGGGACGAAAACATTTCTTATGTTGTGTTACTTGGGATAGAGAATTTGTTGTAACTAACTTAACTGTGCCCTGGCATTATAGACCACCCACTGAGACACGGAAAAACCTTTGTCATACCCAACTCTGATTTGTAAGGGGGTAAGAATTTCACTGAACAAATAGGGATAGTCAGTTGATTAGTTCCCCCTGCTTCCTCTTCCTCTTCCTCCAATGACAGAACTGATTCGCAGCCTACATAAGGAAGCAACATGCACTTTGACAGCTCTAGATCTACACATGGCATGCATTTCCTCCTTGCTTAGATCTAGCCCCGGGGGAGTCTGATGCAGGGGTCTGTTGGAGCAAAGTCAAGAGCTGATTGTTAAATTTTCAGTGTGAGCATTTGTACCTTTGGAAGCTGACAAATGATACAAATTCAGCCTTGATTTATTGTTTTGTTGGCTTGATTTATTGTTTTGTTGATTGTCTTAAGATCTAAAAAAGCGAAAGAGAAAATATTAATAAGGCGCATTAAACTCGAAAGTGGGTCCTGCATTTTTGGAGAGTCAGTCGTTAAACATTGACCAGTATACCAGTACACTTAAGTGAAGATATAATTTGAGTGAGAAGGGCAATTATTTTATTCCAAAAATTCCTATCTCACTTTTCAATGGCAGAGAAAGATAGCTGTCCTTCAAAAATGTGGCTTAACACATCTTAAAATAGGTATATATAAGAAAAGTAACGGGGATCAGTGACTTCCTCAAGGGGCTAGGTACCATTCTTCTTTAGGATTTTACTTTAAAATTGGACTGCAGTTGTGTCCTTCCTACTGCCATTCACTTTTTGTGAGTCACCTCACTTTTCAGTTTCCTCCTGTTATTTGTTATAGCATATACTAAACATCGTGGGTGGGAGAGAAGAAATTACCTTACAACTGACTTCCAAATCATTAGGCAAGCAAAATGAGCTATAATTAGTGGACCTACAAGTCTCCAATTCAACTCAGTTCAACATGCTTTTAAAAATCTCCTACGTGCCAAGCACTCCAAAATAAAACAGCCTCACTCAAATCTAAGGATAAGACCAGGAAAAGGATGAGACACTCAGGTCTGAAAAGGATTTTCTTCTGGGAGTGAAACAAACATAAGGCTCACATATCTGGACCTGGAGTCAGGAAGACTTCTCAGATACTTAATAGCTATGTGACTCTTGGCAAGTCACTTAACCTCACTTGCCTCAGTTTCCCCATATGTAAAATGGGCCTGATAATAGGGCCAAACGAAATGATAATTATAAAGCACTTAGCACAGTGCCTGACACATAGTAGGGGCTATATAAATGTTGGTTATTTTTATTGTGGTTGTTATTCATAGGCCACTATGAAATGTTTATTCCAGCAATCGTGGATTTTATCTGGCCCTGCTGTTTTTCACTTCTGCAGTGAAGACAGAATTTCGGTCATTTCACTTGAGGTTTTATCCTGTGGTTGACTGTGTTAATAGCACCCAAGTTTTCTGTTTCTTGTTTGATCCAGTGCCCATTTCTGTTTAGTCAGGCTGCTTGAAACCATCTCAATTTCCGTATCCTTTTTCAGCCTTTGTCTCTCACCTCTGATTTCTTTATTTCTCAAGCCTCTGGAGTAAAATGTTAGATTGCTGTTGGCTTGTGTATTTTGGTCTTTGTACTGCGCTGACTCCTTGTATCACCTGAAACTTTTGACTTTTCCTTTCTTTGGCTGATTAAGGAAAGCTAGTGCTTCTGATACACTCTTGGTTTATGGGTCCTTTTCCATACGTTTCATTTTTGTTGCCTTTAATTGGGCAACGTAGATTTAAGTGACCTACTGTGTATATCAGCTAGATATGGAGGTCATTTTTTAAAGTCTTTCCACAGATCTTCAGTCTCTCAAATCACTTCTGCCATAGTGGTGCTTGACTTCTGTCCTTAAGGGTATTCCTTGACAACTCTACCTTTCCTCCTAGGTTTCGTACCAGGGAAATGACCCCACGTATACTGTTATGTGGAGGTATAGAAGGATTTTTGTAATTTCTGTTGAATCTCCTGGGAGAATGCATTTGTTCATCATAATTACAGCAATGCCAGTTTTTTTTAAAAATTACCTTGTTATGGTATAATTAGTCTTCTAGTAGTAGGAATTTAATGAATGCTTGTTGATTGATACTGTCAAACTGAAAAAAGAGCTTTCTACAACTCATTTAAATATGCCCCATCTCCTTTTCACAATCATTAGGGATATTCAAGTTGTTTTTTTATGATGTTTCATCATTAAGTATAATTTCTGTAGTTTATGGTAAGTGAAGATTTGCAAAAAATTTCCTTCTTCAGACTTTAGTAGCTCCGCAGTTTCATCTCTTATTTTAACTGGGCAGCTAGGTGGCACAGTTGATAGTGAACCAGGCCTGGAGTCCGGAAGACCTAAGTTCAAATCCAAACTAGCTGTGTGACTCTAAGTGACTCACTCAAGTCTCAATATAACTCTGTTTCTTCAACTGTAAAATGGGGACAGTAACAGCATCTTCTTGCCAGGGTTATTGTGAGGACCGAATGAGATCATCATTGTAAAGCACCTGGCACATAGTAGGCACTTAGAAGCCTTTCCCCTTATTTTCCCATCAAAAGATCAAAGTCACATAAGAAGATGAGGTACATAACATTTTTGCTACCTGGTCTGCTTCTGTGACAAAGCTTCTTTCAGTAAGTTAGGGAGGATGAATTTACATTCCAATATTTTTTATTCAGTTTTTAAAAGCAGTTATTTTATCTACCTGTATTGGCATCCAAAAGGTACTGACTTCAGGCCACTTGACTGGGTTATATCTCTATACTTTAAAAGCTTTTCTTTGCCTGTATGTTGGAGATTATGAGTATTTGGGATGGAAATGTCCATTTTTTTAAATGTTGTTCTTAATTGTTTATGAATCAATGTTATGTCAAGGAGACTGAAGATAACAATTCTCTCTTTATTAATGATTTGGTTCCAGTAGAGTTTTTTGAGTTCTCCATAATACTTTGAATTCTCAATTTGTAGAATGGAGATTTTGTCATCTGTCGGTGCATGGAAGATAGTTAGATTGCGGTGCATAATTCTAAGCTCCAGGCTGTGTCTTGTTAGATATTCAGCAGGTCCTAGATTTTAAATCTTGCAGTGATGCATTATATGGTCTCCACCATTTCCTTGTATAACGTATAGAGATCACTATCACTGTTGTGGTAGGTGCCTCACCAATACTTGGTGAATCAAATTTTTTGAGCTTAGCCTGAGTTATTAAACCATCTTATGATACCCATCTCAGGTTGCTCCTTTGTTAGTGAACCCCAAGTTATTTTTTGCTGACTCTCCCAGATCCTGGCCACCCAGAGACTCATCTAAAGGCAATCAGACAGGATTTATCTAGAGAGTCCATTGCAAGCACACCATCCAGACAAAGGTCAATACTCTGCAGAATGCCTATTTATATGTGAACTTGATGCAAAGCATTGGCTAATGTCAGGGAAAGGAGTTGCTTTGACATGTCGTTCCCTAAGGTTTCCATTCCCATGTGAGTGTTTGGGGGTCAGGTTGGAACTAAAGAAGCCATTCAGAATGAAATAGCCTGGCACAAACTGTTAGCATTTCTCTGGCTTTTAGTGTCAGACCCACCCCCACCTTCTTAAATCATGTCCCCCTGTTTTAATTTGTCTGTGTGCAGTAACATTCTGTTCCACTCAGCAGGAATTCCTGCTATGATCCCTTTAGTGACAGACCTAAGCCTGTCAGACCAGTGAATAAATCAGGGAGGCTCTCAAGGAATTAGGGTTTGCTATCAGAAGAATAGCATTTCAGAGTTAGAGGGCCCTCAGAGACCATCTAGTCTAACCCGTACGCAGAACTCGAATTAGGAATTGTTGAATCTGGGGCAAGAGACTGAAGACATGCTCTTGGCTGGAAGCCAAGAGCATGAAAGGAGAGAAACTGATTGGGGGAAATCTCACCTCCGCAGCTTTCAATTCAAGTTAATCCAGGTCAATTCCTTTAGCATTGATTAAGCCCCTACTATAAACTAGTGGCAGCCAGGTGGTCTGAAGTCAGGAAGACTCTTCCTTTTGAGTTCAAATCCAACCTCAGATACCTACTAACTGCGTGATCCTGGGCAAGACGCTTCACCCTGTTTGCCTCAGTTTCTTCACCTGTAAAATGAACTGGAGAAGGAAATGGCAAACCACTCCGGTATCTGCCAAGAAAATCCCAAATGGGGTCATGACGAAATGACCGAAATGACTGAAAAACGACTGAACAAAAACAAACAACTATGTATTAGATATTGTGCTAGACAATGGGGATACAGTGACAAAAGAAACAAACTTTCCCCTTCACTCTAATAGCTACATTCTACTAAGAAGATACAATATGTAAACAAATAAATATTTATATGATAATCTGAGGAGGAAAGAAAGAACCCTAATTAGGGAAGTCTAGGAAGGGCTTCCATCAGTAGGTGGCACATAAGTATAAAGGCCTAGTATAAAAAGATAGGAAGGATGGGGGGCCCAATATAAAGACAGAATGAGGACAGGAGAGGAAAGGAGAGGAAGGAAAATGGTAGAAGTTCTGCATGGTAGAGGTAAGGAGAAAGTGCATTCTAGCCATGTCTAGCCTATGTAAAGATTGCAAGTTGGAGATGGAATGTTCTGTATAGGGACCCTCAAGTGGGCCAATTTGGCCAGAACATAGAATGTATGTAGGGAATTTATTTGAATGTGAAATAAGACTGGAAAGGTAGACTAGAGCCTGAATATGAAGGGATTTAAATGCCAGAGAAGTTTGCATTTTATCCTAAGAAAATAGGGAGCCACTGAGGTCCTTGAGCAGAAGAGAGACAAAGTCAGACTTCTGCTTTAGGATAATTATTTTGGCAGCTATGTGGAGGATGGGTAAGAGAGGCAGTGGAATTGAAGCTGGAAATCCAAGTAGAAGTGTTTTGCAAGTTAGAAATGTTCTAAGTCAGAAATGATGGGGGACTGAACTAGAGTGATAAGCTAGATCTAAAGTGGGGAGAGGAATCAGGCTGACTAAGGTGGGGTGGGCGTCAAACTGGCTCAGGTCAGAGATGGAGCAGGTCAAAGTATCTGTGGGTTTAGGCCAAAGAATGGCCACTGCACTTCTTCTAGCTTGGGTAAGATAGGGAGGCCCAGTATAAAGAGAGAATGAGAAAGCGAGAATGGAAAAAAGGAAGGAATGGAGATGAAAGGAGAGAGAGAAAGAAAGAAGGAAAGAGAGAAAGCGAGGGAAGGAAGGTGATGTTTAAAGATATCAATAAATATTTTTTAAAAAGAAAGAAATGGCCCACTTAGAATGGATTATAGTACTGTAGGTATATCTTGACTGAGGCAAAATAGAGTGGAATAATCTCTTTCTTCATCCTGGACACTACTCTCTTTATAATGCAGTCTAGTATTTGCATTAACTTGAAAAAAACACAGCAGTGAAAAAAAGTTTCAGTAACCAATATCCTATTAAGTAAGAAAGACATTTATGGATAGTTATAATAGGACAGAGTGTATATGTAAAAGAAGCAGTAAAAAAAGAAACTATAGAAGCTATAAAATATATAAAAGCTACAGAAAAAAGTAGGAGCCACTAAAAGATAAGGAATATATGGAGGAATTACTACCAACTTGGGGTACTAAAAAAGGCTTGTTGAAGAAGGTAGCATTTGACATACTCCTTGAATGACACGTAGGATGGATTGCAATCGGTGGAAATGGGAGAGACAATTCAAGCAGTGAACATGACATAGGCAAAGGTGAGGAGGTGAGATGTCAGATATGGGCAATGACAAATAGTTTAGGTAGGCTGATGTTTAGGACCAATTTAGTGGAGCAATGTGGGATCAGAGAAGGAAGCTGGGGCCAGAGAGCAGAGTAGTTTGCTCTTTATCCAATAGGTCATTGATAGTATTAGAGCAGGGAAACAGTTCTGGAGAAAGACTAATCTAGCAATCCCTGCATGGGATGTGTTGGGAGGGGAAAAAGTTGAGTAAGCAAAATAAGAAAGCTGTTGATTTGAGATAATTAAGGAGGGGGGAATACAAAGAAAACAAGTTGTCAAAGAGATATTGTGAAATAATTTCAAAGGATTTGGTGACAAATATGGTGGACCTGGGAGGGAGAGAAGTCTAGGTAGGTTACAAGTCTAGAAAGCTGTGGAAATATTGCCACCACTAAAAAGATAAGAGAAATGAAGAGGAGGGTCTCATTTTTAAAGCAAGATTAAGCCATCATTTATTAAGCATCTCCAATGTACCAGGCATTGAATTAGGCACAGGGGATTCAAAGACAAAAAAACCCAGTCCCTGACCTCAAGGAGTTGATATTTTTAAAAAATAAGTTCATTTGTTTATTTTCAGTTTTCTTTTTTTCTTTTTTTTTAAATTTTTTTACATTTTTTAAAAATTTATTTAATATATTTAGTTTTCAGCATTGATTTTCACAAAAGTTTGAATTACAAGTTTTTTCCCCATTTCTACCCTCCCCCCACTCCAAGATGGTGTATATTCTGGTTACCCCATTCCCCAGTCAGCCCTCCCATCTGTCACCCCACTCCCCTCCCATCCCCCTTTCCCTTCTTCTCTTGTAGAACAAGATAAATTTCTATGCCCCATTGCCTGTGTATCTTATTTCCTAGTTGCATGAAAATTTTTTTGTTGTTGTTGTTGTTTTTGAACGTCTGTTTTTAAAACTTTGCGTTCCAAATTGTCTCCCCTCTAGCCTCCCCACCCACCCTCCCTAAGAAGGCAAGCAATTCAACATAGGCCACATGCGTATCATTATGTAAAATCCTTCTACAATACTCATGTTGTGAAAGATTAACTGTGTTTTGCGCCTTCCTAACCTATCCCCTTTATTGAATTTTCTCCCTTGACCTTATCCCTTTTCGAAAGTGTTTGTTTTTGATTACCCCCTCCCCCTGTCTGCCCTCCCTTCTATCATCCCCCCTTTTTATCTTCTTCCTCCTTCTTTCCTGTGGGGCAAGATACCAAATTGAGTGTGTATGGTATTCCCTCCTCAGGTCAAATCCGATGAGAGCAAGATTTACTCATTCCCCCTCACCTGCCCCCCCTTCCCTTCCTACAGAACCACTTTTTCTTGCCACTTTTATATGAGATAATTTACCCTATTCTGTCTCTGCCTTTCTCCCTCTCTCAATATGTTCCTCTCTTAACCCTTAAATTGATTTTATTTTTTTAGATATCATCCCTTCATATTCAACTCACCCTGTGCCCTTTGTGTGTGTGTGTGTGTGTGTGTCTGTGTATATATATATATATACACATATATACATACATAGACACACACATATGTATATATATGTATACACACACACACACAGATATATATATATATATATATATATATATATATATATATATATATAAATGCAAATTCCTTTCAGCTACTATGATATTGAGGTCTCATGAATCATACACATCATCTTTCTATGTAGGAATGTAAACAAAACAGTTCAACTTTAGTAAGTCCCTTATGATTTCTCTTTCTTGTTTACCTTTTCATGCTTCTCTTGATTCTTGTGTTTGAAAGCCAAATTTTCTATTCAGCTCTGGTCTTTTCACTGAGAAAGCTTGAAAGTCCTCTATTTTATTGAAAATCCATATTTTGCCTTGGAGCATGATACTCAGTTTTGCTGGGTAGGTGATTCTTGGTTTTAATCCTAGCTCCATTGACCTCCAGAATATCATATTCCAAGCCGTTCGGTCCCTTGATGTGGAAGTTGCCAGATCTTATGTTATCCTGATTGTTTTTCCACAATATTCAAATTGTTTCTTTCTGGCTGCTTGCAGTATTTTCTCCTTGATCTGGGAGCTCTGGAATTTGGCGACAATGTTCCTGGGAGTTTTCTTTTTGGGATCTATTTGAGGAGGTGATCTGTGGATTCTTTCAATTTCTATTTTACCCTCTGGCTCTAGAATATCAGGGCAATTCTCCTTGATAATTTCTTGAAAGATGATATCTAGGCTCTTTTTTTGATCATGGCTTTCAGGTAGTCCAATAATTTTTAAATTATCTCTCCTGGATCTATTTTCTAGGTCAGTGGTTTTTCCAATGAGATATTTCACATTGTCTTCCATTTTTTCATTCCTTTGTTTCTGTTTTATAATATCTTGATTTCTCATCAAGTCACTAGCTTCCACTTGCTCCAATCTAATTTTTAAAGTAGTATTTTCTTCAGTGGTCTTTTGGACCTCCTTTTCCATTTGGCTAATTCTGCCTTTCAAGGCATTCTTCTCCTCATTGGCTTTTTGGAGCTCTTTTGTCATTTGAGTTAGTCTATTTTTTAAAGTGTTATTTTCTTCAATATTTTTTTCAGTATTTTTTTGGGTCTCCTTTAGCAAGTCATTGACTTGTTTTTCATGGTTTTCTTGCATCCTTCTCATTTCTCTTCCCAGTTTTTCCTCTACTTCTCTAACTTGCTTTTCCAAATCCTTTTTGAGCTCTTCCATGGCCTGAAACCTGTTCATGTTGTTCTTGGAGGCTTTTGGTGTAGGCTCTTGGACTTTGCTGACTTCTTGAGGCCATATGTTTTGGTCTTCTTTGTCACCAAAGAAAGATTCCAAAGTCTGAGACTGAATCTGGGTGTGTTTTTGCTGCCTAGCCATGTTCCCAGCCAACTTACTTGACCCTTGATTTTTTCATCGGGGTATGACTGCTTATAGAGCAAAGAGTACTTTGTTCCAAGCTTGAGGGGATGCGCTGTTGATTTCAGAGCTATTTCTATATAGCCAGCTCTGCCACCTCAGCACTCCTCCTTCCTCAAGAACTACCAACCCGGACCTGACGCAAATCTTCAGCAGGCTCTGCACTCCTGCTCTGATCTGCCACTTAATTCCTCCCA
The DNA here is from genome assembly GCF_011100635.1 of Trichosurus vulpecula. Taxonomy (NCBI): domain Eukaryota; kingdom Metazoa; phylum Chordata; class Mammalia; order Diprotodontia; family Phalangeridae; genus Trichosurus; species Trichosurus vulpecula. The sequence continues at coordinate 556,726,525 of NC_050573.1, read as the reverse complement.
CCAGGTGGGCCTGGGGCCAGAAGTAACTGCAGCTTTAGTTCTGTAGCTGCACCTCCCCTGCTGCCCTTGGGGCAGTGGCCAAACCACGAACTCTGTCCCCCGCAGCTTTTCCCACTAACCTTCTCTGTTGTCTTTGGTGTTTGTGGGTTGAGAAGTCTGGTAACTGCCACAGCTCACTGATTCAGAGTGCTAGGGCCTGTCCTGCCCGGCTCCTGGTCTGGTTGGTCCTGCTGCCTCCCACTCTGAGCTCTGCTCCCCTCCACTCCGTGCGCCATAGACCTCATCCAGCGACCATCCAGGCTGTCCTGGGTTGGATCCCTGCTTCCCTCTGCTATTTTGTGGGTTCTGCAGTTCTAGAATTTGTTCAGAGCCATTTTTTATAGGTTTTTGGAGGGACATGGTGGGGAGCTCACGCAAGTCCCTGCTTTCCAGCCACCATCTTGGCTCCACCCCGCTTTTTTCAGTTTTCAACATTCACTTTCATAAATTTTAAATTTTCTCCACCTCCTTCCTCTCCCTCTCCCCAAGAGGGCACACTATCTAATATAGGCTTTACATATACATTCCTATTAAACATATTTTCACATTAGTCATGTTGTATAGAAGAATTAGAATGAATGGAAGGAACTATGGGAAAGAAAAACATGAAACAAAACAAAACAGAAAAAGAAAATAGTCTGCTTCAATCTGCATTCAGATTCTATATTTCTTTTTCTGGATGTGGATGGCATTTTCCATCATGAGTCTTTTGGAATTGTCTTAGATCCTTGCATTACTGAGAAGAGCCAAGTCTATTGAAGCCAGTCATTGCATACTGTGACTGTTCCTGTGTACAATGTTCTCCTGGTTCTGTTCACTTCACCCAGCATCAGTTCATATAAGTCTTTCCAGGTTTTTCTGAAGTCTGGGGCTTACATTTTTTTAAAGGAAAAAAGACATGGACACATAAAAAATGTATGCAAAATAAATACTAGAGCTTTCCCTTCTCTCAAGATGGTGGACAAAATGCCTCCAAAGGAACTAAAGAAAAAAGGTCAAAAAGGAAAAAGAGAGAGAGAGAACAAAAAGAAAGATGTGGCTGAAAAGGTGGTGAAAAAGAACCGAAAGCATTGCAGTAGGAACCCAGTCCTGGCCAGAGGGATTGGTAGATATTCCAGGTCTGCAATGTATTCCTGGAGAGTCATGTACAAACAGAAATATGCTGCACCAAAAACCCAGATTGAAAAGAAATGGAAAGAGAAGGTGCCTGCTACTATCTCAAAGACAGTTGGTGATGATAAGAATAGAGGAACCTGTGTGGTAAAGATTCTCAAAATGCCTCGTTATTACCCTACTGAGGTTGTGCCTAGAAAGCTGCTAAGTCAAGTGTAAAAGCCCTTCAGCCAGCATGTAAGGAGACTTTGAGCTAGCATCAAGCCAGGCACCTTTCTGATCATGCCCCATGGGCCACCACAGGGGCAAGCGAGTGGTTTTCCTGAAGCAGCTGGCTAGTGGCTTGCTTCTGGTGACTAGACCTCTGACTATCAACTGTGTTCCTCTGAGAAGGACCCGTCAGAAATTTGTCATTGCTTCTACTACCGGGGTTAACTTTTCAGGTGGAAAAGTTCCAAATCATCTTACTGATGCTTATTTCAAGAAGAAGAGGCTCCGTAAACCTAGACACCAAGGAGAGGTTTCTGACACAGAAAAAGAGATATACAAGATTACAGAGCAGTGCAAGGCTGATCAGAAAATGGTGGACTGTCAGATCCTGCCCCAAATCAAGAAAATTCCTCAACTCTGTGGCTACCTGCGTTCTGTATTCTCCCTCTCTGATGGAGTTTATCCTCACAAACTGGTGTTTTAAATGCCTTCCAGAGAACTCCTATTAAAATATCTGGAATAGCCATAAATAATTAAATAATTAAATGAATGAATGAATGAATGAATGGATGGATGGATGGATGGATGAATGAATGAATAAGTAAATAAATGGATGAATGAATGAATAGGTAGATGAATAAATAAATAAATGAATTAATGAATGAATGAATACTAGGTAAGTTTTAATGAGGAAGCACAAGTAGCAGAGACTGGAGGGTGTCAAAAAAAAGCCCTAAATTGAAGGTAGCATTTGAACCAAACTTTGGAAGATACTAAGGGGCTAAAGTGAGGAGGGACTGCATTCTAGGCACTGAGGGGAGCCTACATAAATGCCTGGAGACAGCGGATGGAAAGTTATATGCAAAGAACAGCAAGAAGACAAGTTTAGCTAGACTGTGGAGTGTATATATCAACATACAAGAAAGTTAGGAAGTTAGTTTGGAGCTGGGCTGTGAAGGAATTTCAATGTCAAACAGATGAATGGGGCTAGGTGGCAAAGTGAAAAGAGTGCTGGACTTGTCAGGAAGACTTTAGTTCAAATTCTGCCTTCCTAGCTGTGTGACCTTGGGCAACTAATTTTATCTCTGCTTTCCTCAGTTTCCCCATCTGTACAATGGGGATGATAATAATGGGAAATATCTCCCAGGATTGTTGTGAGGATCAAATGAAATAATATTTGTAAAGCTCTTTGCAAATCTTAAAACTCCATTAATACAAGCTATTATTATTTTATTTGATCATGGAGGGAATAGGGAGTGTCAAGGTTTTTGGAGACAGCCTGTTTCCCAGAGCTAAGGACCAGCAAGCAGGCTGTACCCTGAGCTTGGCATAACAACAATCCTTTGTCCTCTGGATGATCTCACCTTCTGGCAATGAGTATTATTTTGACCAGCACCAGGTCCACCGAGGGATTTACGATTTTCAATATCTGTTTAGATTTGTGGGAGCTCCCCTTATTTCCCAGAGACCTGGGAACCAGAAGCAAGTAACACACTGAAACCTAAAGCCATCTGTCACATCTCTTGATACACTTGCAATCCCTGTGCTTATGTAACTGCCAAGTGAACTGAACCAGGCACTGCAGTCCTGTTCCTGTCATGCTAACTCTGGGTCTATAGCCACTGAATGATCACAAGGCTCAACAACCCTTAAGACTTGAGAGATTGTTCCCCAGAGATGTTCCCAGGGGAAGCCCAAGAAATGTCAACCATGGGAACTACTTACTCAAGACCTAAGAATGATTGTGTGGTGGTCTAGCGCCTTTCATGCATATAAGCCCTACCTTTGTCCTGGCGTGTTAAGCCCTCATTTTGGGGGGTGGAGGTGGGGGGAAGGGGCTTCTGCTTGCAAGCATTTTCCTCACTCTGAAATTAATTAAACTTCTGTTTGATTCCTGACACACCTGCCTGTGGCCTGCTTTGTTTGGCTCTGGCCATTCACACATTAGAGGCCAGTTCTGGTCTGGTTGACACGAAGCCATAGTAAGTTATCGAGTAGGAGAGTCACATTGTCAGACTGATGTTTTAAAAATATCAGTGAAGATTGAAGGGACATGTGTGGAAGGTGGATGGGAGAGAGGAGAGGCATGAGACAACAGGGACCAATTAGGAGGCTATTGTAATGTACCAGGAAAGAAGTCATAAAAGTCTGAACTATACAGTGGTGGCCAGCAAAGACAAAGATAGGTTCAGTTTAAGACAGGTTAGGTTTGACATATAGGCTCCAGGATTTCTAGGTAAAATTGCCGAGCCAACAGCTGGACTGGTATAAATATTTTAGTATTTTCATTCCTGAGTATTCCTTTCGCTCACACAGAGAATGACCTTTCCATGCCTCAGGAGATGGTCTGCATACATAGTAAAAAAAAAAAGTAAAGTGATGGCCAACTTTCTGGAGGTAAGTTTCTCTGAACCTCACTAAGCTAACCATCAGATCAGAAGCTCACAGTCCGTCACCAGGCCTGTGCTCAAAGGCTTTGAAATATGATCAGTCTTTTTGAGTAAGGCACTGTATTGGCATAGCATTAGAGCACCCCATGTCTAATCCAGCTCATAGAAAAACATCAGAGTGGAACTTGAATATAGAAATTTAATAAAAATGTATGAATAGACACTAAGTCTGATTAGAAGATAATCTGGAGTGATGTATTGATTGAGTTTTTTATCTAAATATATTTAATCATTTAAAAAAAAAACAGAGGGAGAAAAAAAAAGAAAGCACAGCAAGGAGGGAGAAGAGCAGAAAACACAGTGTCCCACTAGTCAAGCAGCTAGGTGGGACAGTGGATAGAGCACTGGGCCTGGAGTCAGGAAGTTCCATCTTCGGGAGTTCAAATCCAGCCTCAGACACTTACTAGCTGTGTGTGACCCGTTTGTCTCAGTTTCCTCACCTGTGAAATGAGCTGCAGAAGAACATAGTAAATCATTCCAGTATCTTTTCCAAGAAAACCCCAAATGGGGTCATGAAGAGTCTGACATAACTGAAAAATGACTGAACAATAGCCGTGATCCGCAGGGCTACCTTATAATGTTAGCATCTGGTACTGTTTCATTACTTTACATATAGCTTCAAGCCCCCAGCTCAGCTTTGTTGACCCTTGCCAGGCCTCTCTGTTCCCAAGCACATACAAATGCCCCATCCTTTCTCTTCCAAAGAGTCCCTGACAAGATCCAATTCTCCTTATAGCTACCTTCAGGTATGAGTGTGCTCCAGCCAGCTGTAACTGCAGGAAGTGATTATTAAATCTTTAGTGTGAGCTTTTGCACCCCAGAAATCACCAATTGATATAAACAAGGGCTTGATTTATTCTCGTGTTGATTGTTTAGACTTGAGAATGTGTTGGTATTGAAGATTAAACTTAAAAGTGTATTGTGTACTTTTTTTTGTCATTGAACATTGACCAGCACACCCTATACTGCTCTGTAAAAATTGCTTGAGCTCAGCACGAGTGCAGTAGGAAGCTCAGGAAATTCAGTCATTACCAGACCAGAGGCCTGGTGACTGGAGGCTAGTTAATAATCACAGTTATAATAGTAGGCATTTATATAGTGCTTTAAGGATTGCTAAGTGCCTTATATGCATCATCTCATTTTAGCCTCAGAAGACCCCTTCCTTAAGGTCAAATTCTTGAGCAAAGTGGAGTTTCCAGCAAATAAATGCACTTAATTAATTTCTATATTTCCAGATTTACTTTGTGTGGTCTTGCAGCCGAACATATTTAACATTCTTTACATTCCACTGAAGATCCTCGGGTACACAATGAGCCCTGTGTAAATTACGTCTTGGTACCTTATACCAGTCACTTAACCCTGTTTGCCTCAGTTTCCTCATCTGTAAAATGAACTGGAGAAGGAAATGGCAAAACACTCCAGTATCTTTGCCAAGAAAATCCCAAATGAAAAACAACTAACTAACTAAATAAATAAAACCCAGTTGTATCAAACTCAAAGCAGGCTGCAGATTGACTTAGAAAACTACAAATTGACATTATCTATGTTGTGTCATATTTTTATTTATTTTGTTAAACATTTCCCAATTATGTTTTAGTCTGCTTCTGGCTGCACTGGGGAGTTTCACAGGCCTCAAACTTGGCCTCTCTGCTTTACCTCACACATTGCTATCACAGCTATCTCCTGACCAGAGAGACCCTAATGAGGCACCATCATTGGCTCCCTCTCCTTAAAACTTTTTTTTTCTGCCTATGGCATCAGGGATACCATCCTGTCTTGGCTAGAGTATGGAGTAGCAGAGAGAGTGCTGGAATACATACAAGTCAGGAAAACACGAATTCAATTCTTATCTCTGACCCTTCCAAGCTTCAGTGACCACGGACAGGTTGTTTAACCTCTATAAACTTTTGGGCTTTCCTGGTTTTAAAATGCAAATAATAATATGCATTGTAGTATGGTAACAAAGAGTAACATTATAAAGCATTCTAGAGTTGCTTTGAGACCCAAATAAAATATTCAAGACTCAATTCAAATGTCACCAGGAGGCCTTTCCTGGTTCCACACCTCCCTCTACCCCCCAATTGCCAATGCCTTCCCATCCAAAATTGACTTGCATTTAATTTGTAGATGTCTTACATGTACCTATATATTTTCGACATGTTGTCTTTGCCAACTAGATTGTCATTTCTTTGTGGAAAGGAGCTATTTCAATTTTGTCTTTGAATCTCCAGAGTTTAGCAGAGTACCTGGCATATATTTCCAACTTAATAAAAACTCATTGAAAAGTAGATGCCCTTTGAATGGAGACAAATTGTGTATATGACTCTAATGAAATATTACTAATGCTGTAAAAACAATCAATATTTTTGATATGGAGAAGCATGAAAAGTGACTTGCCCATGGTTACACAGCTAAGTTTCAGATGCTTATGAGACATACAGTTGGGAATGCCCACCAAAGAGTTGACAGTGTGGGCACTGGAGTTCAGGAGAGCAATTGGGGATCATCTACATAGAGATGGCCCTTGAGCTCATGGGAACAGATGAACTTCCCAAAGGGCAGAGCGTAAAAAGAAAAGTTAATAAGGTCCAAGACAGAGTTTTCAAAGTATAGGCACACTTAAGCTAGAAGAAATGGAGAAACCAGGAGAGAACAATGTTACAGAAAACAAGAGAGGAAAGAATATCCAGAATGAGTGAGGAGTCAAGCTTCACCATGAGTATCCTTGCTAGCCTCTGGCTATAGCAAGTAATGGCAGCTCCCCTTCCGTCTACTCCCCACTCAATTAACCAAGAAGGGCTTTAGAGAAGCTTCTTTCTCCATCTTAACTGAGCATGGAGGTGAGTGAGGAGGTGACCAGATGTGGAGGATGGGGGGCAGACCAGGACTGGCCAGAGACTTGTGATAGTAAGTTGGACAGATTAGCTAAAATGTAGATTATGTGAAGGAGAGTAATATATAATGAGCCTGGAAAGGGCACTTGTTGACTAAGGGCTAAGGAGCCCATTTTTGGTTACCAACACACATGTCCAAATGCCTTTCAGACATCTCAAACTGAATGTCCAGTAGACATCTTAAACTCAACATGTCCAAAACAGAACTCATTATCTTTTCCCCTAACTCCTATCCTGCCCCCACCTTCCCTATTACTGTTGAGGAAAACACCACGGTCTCAGTCCCTCAGGCTCACAACCTAGTAATCTTTCTAGATTCCTCACTGTCTCTCACTCCCTAAATGCAAGCTGTTGCCCAGGCCTGTTGATTTCACCTTTGCAGCATCTCTGGAATACACCCCCTTCTCTCCTCTGACACTGCCACCATTCCAGTGCAGGCCCTCATCACCTCATTGCAATAGCCTGCTGGTGGGTCTGCCTGCCTCAAGTCTCTCCCCACTCCAATCCATCCTCCATTCAGCCACTAAAGTGATTTTTATAAAACACAGGTCTGATCATGTCACCACCACTCCCTACTCAGGAATCTCCAGTTCCTTGCTATTGCCTGCAGGAGCAAATACAAAATGCCGTGTTTGGCATTCAAATCCCTTCATAATTTAGCCCCTCCTACTTTTCCAGTCCTCTTACACTTTACTGCCTGACATACAACTCTTCAATTCTGTGACCTTCTGTCTGTTCCTTGAAGGAGACTCTCCATCTCTCTGCTCCAGGCATTTTCTTTGTCCCTGTACCTGGAATGTTTTTCCTCCTCTGCTCTGACTACTAACCCCTCTGGCTTCCTTTAAGTTCTAAGTAAAATCCCATCTTCTTACAGGAAGGCTTTTGTTGCAACAATTCAGCTAGCAGCTGTTGTGGGGGTTGAAAGACCAACACGAGCCCAACAACAAGGATGCTGCCAGCACAGGTTCTTTTGATCTGCTTTACTAATGAAAGTAATGTTAAGGGGTTAATAATCTTACTTTAATCCAACATATACATATATCATTCACTTAGTTCAGGGGAAAAAGCCAGCACCTTGAACTTCAGAGCAAATACAAACAAATTACAAAAATACATTATAAACAGACCAAATACAATTCATAGTTACCAAGAAACCATCAACGTCTGGGTGAGCCAGGAGACTCTTAGAGCAGCTGCCCAGAGTCCTGCGCCTGCAGAAGTGAGAGCCTCAAGCAAATAGCTCTGTTTTCTCTTTTTATATACTCTTTAGCCATCGTCATCTGAGAGACCAGAACTCAGGCTCCTACTATTGGCTCTGGTCTTAGCAACTCCCCTTAGGACCCTGAGGGCTTCATGCCCACATAGGCTTAGCACCTAGGAGATTGGGGTTTGGGCCTAGGACTTTGCACCTAGTAATGCTCAATCAAAGACACTTAATTAATGTATCGTTCTAAAACAGTAAAAAAGTCCCAACTTAATTGATATTACAGCTTCCCTAACCCCTCTTAATTCCAATGCTTTCCCTCTTTCAATTATTTCCTATTTATCTTGTACATACCTTGCTTTGTGTATGTTTGTTAATTGTCTCTCTCATTAGATGGTAAGCTCCTTGAGGGCAGGGATTGTCTTTTGCTTCTTTTTGTATCCCCAGTGCTTAGAATAGTGCCTGGCACATGGTAAGTGCTTAATAAATGTTTATTGAGTTGAATTGAAGGATAGAAAGACAGAAAGTCACAAAGAAGACAAAGTTTAGGTTTTGCAAGCCATTGAGGCACCAGGAGATAGGTAATGATAAGAAATTATGGTCAGAAAAAGCCATCTCTGAATTCTTCATCACGATAGTGGGACACTTTTGGATAAGTTGGGGAGATTAAGGGTGTGACCATCCCTGTTTAGTGTCTGAACTGCAAAGAAAGTTTGGAATGTCAAAGAGATTGGTGGACTGGAGAGTCTTAATGTTTGAAGGAACAGCTATACGTACATATATGCATTTGCACATATGTATACATATATGTGTGTATGTATGTATATATATGTATGTATGTATGTGTGTGTATTGAGATTGGTGGACTGGAGAGTCTTAATGTTTGAAGGAACAGCTATACGTACATATATGCATTTGCACATATGTATACATATATGTGTGTATGTATGTATATATATGTATGTATGTATATATCTCCCTATAGCAGCAATTTGGATTTGAAGATCTTTCCCGCCCATTAACAGGCCATGTGACCTGCTTACACCACAGGAAGCCTAAGACACATGTGGTAGGAGGAGCTTCCTGACAGGAAAAGGAAGTTATGTTACAGGAAATGCTGAGAAAAAGATGTTATGGCTGCTAATGGCCACTCTCGTGATTGTTAGAACTGAACAGGCTGACTTAGCTGTACTGTGAGTTTGTTTTGGGGAAGACTCCTGCAGGGGATCAGAGAGGTTTTGGGATGGTGAGGTTACAGGCTGTGATATGGTGTTTTAAGTTCCTTGCTGTTATGATAAAGTAGGCTGACTGGCTGTGGGAGCTGAACATTTGGTTATGGGATATGATTTTCTGGTGTCTGAATAAACGTTATACTTCTCTTACCTTCTTTATGGAGAGTCTCTCACACCTTGAGATATAGAACTACATAGGCATATTCATGATTATTGTTGTTGTTGTGTTTATTGCCTTGCTGTTACACCCCCTAGAATAAGAGCAGAGATAGAGAGGAGCACACGTACATGTTCTCAAATGTGCTCACACATACACACACATCAAGTATGAAGAAATAATGAAGATCAGGTAAGCTCATGCAAAGAAATGCTTGCTCTAAATGCAGAATGGTGACCATAGCTAAGGAAACAAGGAAAAGTCATTTTCTGGGACTTCATGTTCCCTGGCTTCAGGTTGAGTTGTCAATCTTTCCCCATTTTTCCATCATTCATCATGCACCCTCTTCTGAGAGGGTGTTCAGAAAGAGATATTCTCACTAAGAAAAAAAAAAAACAACAAATCCGGAGGTGTCAGGAGACTTATGGTCTTCCTTTCTATGAATGTAGAGGCTTGGTATGAAGTTCCAGCTCAGGCAACCTTAATTTATCCTCATGCCAGGCCAGATGACTAGATTGCTTTATTTACTTTCCTATACAAGAGTTCTCTCTGTCCTACCCCCTCACCCCCACCCACAATCAGAACACATGCTTAGTTTGATCCGAGTTTGGAGAAATCAACCTAGAGACCTTTCAGGATGTATCATGATTTCCTCTCCCCTCCCTACTTCCAACCACTGTCTTTCCTCTGAAATTATCTTCTCTCTACTCTGTTATATCATATATATGTATATATATATATATAAATTTTAAATTAAATAAAATACATATAAATTTTAAATTTAAATTTTTATTTATATATTATATACACAATATATTTTTTCATATTGTCTCCTTGAGAGCAGAGATCATGTTTCTGCCTTTCTTTGTATCTCCAGTGCTTATTCCAATGCCTGGCAAGCTTAATAAATCCTTGTTGGCAGAGTGGCGTAAAGGGTGGAGTTGGGATTTGGACTTTAGTACTGTTTTATTATCATTATTTTTTGCTGTTCTCTCTACTAAGTTTCGGATGATATATCCTGAGAGCTGAAAGTGTACCTACAGTAATGTAGTTTAATAATATGACTAGGAACTTGATATTGAGTTGGCAAAACTAGAGAGGGAGTTTGGAAGGATTTCAGCATGACCACAGGGTCATAAGATGACCCATTAAGGAATAAGCATACCAATGGGTGTGGACCTTCTTGGCTGCTGAGTTCTTTCTCCCTTTTTGGCCCTGCTAAGAATTGGATATATATTGACTACACATATGCAGTCTATGTTGCTTACCCTCTCACAGAGAAAAGGAGGGAGAGCATTTGGAATTCAAATTTTTTTTAAATGTTAATTTTTTTACATGTAATAAACAATAAAATTAAAAAAGAATTGTGTATGTAAGCCCAAATGGGGCAAGGCACCCTACCCCAGTCCAATTAAAAGATTGCAAGAGATGTGACAATGAGGAACAGATGATCAATCCTTTCCCCTATTTGGAACCCAATTTCCTTATTTCTTCTGTGCAAAGTGAGAATTGGACCCGATGATCTCTAAGATTTCTCTTGGTTCTAATGTCCATAACCGTAGAGAGCTCCTGCTCCCTATTACATCCAGGATCAAATATCAGCCCCTGTGTTTGGACCCCATCCTACCTTTCTACTCTTCGTATTCTTTACTCCCCTCTAAGCACACTACAATCCAGCTACACTGGCACCCTCGCTTTTCCTCACACATCACATTCCATCTCCTGACTCCATTTTGAACCTTTTCCTTGGCTCCTCCCCATGTTTGGAATACCCGCCCTCCTTACCCCCACCTTTTAGTTTCCCCATCCTTCTTCAAGTCTCAACTCAAATCCCAGCAGAGTTTTGCTCATCTTTCCCACCACCTTTTCTCACTGTTTTGCCTTCCCTCTGAGACTACCTTTTATGTATTTTGTATCTATCTTGTGTCTAGTTATTTGGATGTTGCCTTCCCCATCAAAACGTATACTCCCTGAAGAATGAGGCTGTTCAGCATAGTGCCTGGCTTCCTTCAGCTAAAATCTCATCTTCTACAGGAAATCTTTGTCCACCCCTCTTATTTTTCTTTTTAGCAGAGGGGAAGGCAGGGCAATTGGGGTTAAGTGACTTTCCAAGGTCACACAGCTAGTAAGTGTGTCAAGTGTCTGAGGCTGGATTTGAACTCAGGTCCTCCTGACTCCAGGACTGGTGCTCAACTCACTGCACCACCTAGCTGCCACTGTTTTTAATTTTTTTTTTTTTGCAGGGGGGAAGGCAGGGCAGTTGGGGTTAAGTGACTTGTTAACCTCTATTATTTCTAGTGCCTTCCCTCTGTTAACTATTTGTACATAGTGTACATAGTTGTTTGCATGTTGTCTCCTCTGTTATACTGTGAGCTCCTTGAGAATGGAAACTTTATTTGTATCCTCAGAACTTTGAACAGTATCTGGCTCATAGTAGATGCTTAATAAATGCTTGTTCCTTCCCTACAAACTCAGAGTCTGGTGCTCTTCCCACTACCCCACCTTGTCTCCATGAGTGGTTTTTCGGACATGATCTAATCCTACAGCCCCATAAATATGTTCCCCAAGATCTTCGGCATTGATTGACCCGTGCTTTCCATTGTCCTGTCTCACACATTGCTCTTACATGGTTGGTACCCCAGAGGCATCGTGTGGTACATTCTATGCCATGTGGAGCACTTTCCTGTCATGCACTTAAACTTCTAGGAAACTGTATCATTTTGTGGTTGTCCAGGAGCAGGCTTTGTAGCACTGAACTGACTAGAGGAAGGCCTTTTTGAGGACTTGCACCTAGAACTTCTGAGCAATCTTGAAGCCAGGATTCTAAGATCTTCCATTCACTGGGAACTTACTTAGGTGTTGTCTGTTGAATGAGTGAAGAATCAGACACAATGAGCTCAGAGAAATGCTGCTGAAATCATGATAGGTTTCTTTGGTATTTTCTTTCTAGAACTGTATTTGGAGTCCCTCCTTTCCATCTGGCATGTGCACAGGACTAGAACTCAGAATTCCCAACTCCTGGTTCATCATTCTTTCCGTGGCTGCTTATCAAGGAGAACAAGCATACTGGCTATACTTAAAAAACAGAAAAACCTTTCTGCCTAGACTTTTGATTGCATTGGTATAAGAAGATCCAGGTGATGAACTTCCTCCCTTTCTGATGTACAGTCTGAGGGAGTCACCTGGAACACTGAGAGACTAATTGACTCCCTAGGATCACACAGCTAGTATGTGTCAGGCAGACTTCCTGCCACTAAGACCAGTTCTCTGTTTACTCTACCAGTCTACTGTCACCATAGTAAGATAACAAAAATTAGATATGATTTTCAGAGGTGGGGCACTAAGCTGGATAATAGCTGAAATCTGGAAAGAGAACCTTCAATTCTTTTGGTTCTGAAACCAGGCCAAACGAAATGAAATCTCAGAAAACCGATCTAACTGATCTAACAAATTTGTTCTTCACAGCAACAAGGGAGAGGGATGAGCCATTGTTTCCCACATTTTCTAGGTGAAGAAACTGAGGCAGCAGTAGTTCAGGGGCTTGCTCAGGGTCACACATCTAGTAAAAGCCTGAGACAGGTTTTGAACCCAGGTCTTCCGGATGCCAACTCCATAATCTAAGAAAAAATGTATCTAACAAAAACATGTAGTGTTGGTAGAGATAGTCTCCAGTCACCTGCCCTCTAATTCCAAGAAGGCTGACTGCCCCAAGGAGAAAGGCGAGGAATGGAGTGAAGGAGACTTTCTCCCTTCCCTTCTTCCATGTCCTTTTCTTTCCCTTCCCTTTCTTCTTTCTCTCAATTCTTAATGATAGTGATCAAGAGAGGAGGCAGCTAGGTGGCTTAGTGGATAGAGTGCTAGGGATGAAGTTAGGAAGACTTCAGAACTAGAAGTTCTTCCACTGGAGAAGGAAATGGCAAATATAAAGTTAGAAAATCATTTCAGGAAGTGGAACCTATGCAAAAATCTCCAAATAAGAGATTTTAGAGGAGATTCATCAAGTCATACAAGTAAGAGCTGGAAGGGGCTTCAAAATCACCCATTTCATGCTCTAACTTTACAGATATGGAAACTGATGTTTCAAGCCAAGACTAGAACTCAGATTCTGAATCCAGTCCACTACTTCCTGCTTCTTCTCCCACATAAAGTTTCCACTGTATTAATGTAATTGGCCATTTATTGTAATTTTAATTTCTCAAATTACTTCTTTAATACTTCAAAGATCTCTAATTTCAATGATGTGGACACCAAAGCCATTCTTGGGGCAAGCAAAAAGAAAGGCCCTATCAAATGACTTTTGGGGGATTGAGATTTCAGCTCTTGGGACATAAGATTGATGAACACCCCTTCTCACACACTCATATTTACCAGCCTCATTCCCTTAAGCTGCTGTTTGGGTGGCCTGTTTGCAGAGGGTGGAGCAGGACAGGGCCAGAATCATTAAGGAGCTCGTCTGGGGTGCTTATTGCAGTAACAGGGGACAATAGGGAGAAAAGTGGCCTATCTGGTGGCTTACTTTTTACTAAATTAATTTTTACCAAATTTAACTAATTAATCTTAAGACCTCATTGTGAAACTCAGTTGTTTCTACCTGCTGAAAGAGTGCAGACACTAACAGTGCTCTCTGAAGGTTGACACCCTAGGCAAAGCCCTGATTGTTGGCAACCTTGGTGACCATTCCCTCCACTGACAATTCACAGAGTTTTTGAACTAGATTTATAACCTCATAGTTACGAGGAATTTCCAGTAAGAAAACCCTTTCTACCAATGCAAATTAGTACCTGCTCTGCAACTGATAATCTTAGAGGGTTGAATAGGGCACTGTGATATTTGTGCCAGGGTCAGACAACCAGTGTTTGTCAGACTTGTTGAATTTGAACCCAAGTCTTCTTCAAGCTGGTGTGAGACCAGCTCTCTCTCCAATGTGCCAAGGCTTCCTAGAATTATTGTGGTGATTATTATGGCCCTGTGGTCAAACTTGTGGGGGGAAAATTTGTTTTAAGGCTTAAATGTGAATGTAGTGAGGGGAAGGGATTGATTAAGACATCTAAATGAATTGATTTCCCCCACCCCAAGACTGGGTGACAGAAACACAATAGGTAAGGGGTAATGACAAAGAAAAGTTGGTGTTAATTCCTAAAGAACATGTAAAGAAAAGGTTTTTGTATTGTTGTTCCTTTACAAGTTCTGAAGATGTTCTACTGTCCACCCTTTCAGCTGGTCACCTTACCTCATACTTTGCCATTCATTAACTCCCTTGTTTACACTTCTCATCTCAGAAACCTCTGACATCATCCTCTACTCTCTCTTCCTTCACTCCAGTCTCTGGTGGACCTTCACCTTGCCAAGGCCACAACTCATCCCCTATCATCTTCTCCAGTGGATTGCTCCTACAAGTATCCCTACTCTCTCAGTAATCTTCAATTGGTCCCCACCTACTGCTTTCTTCCCTGCTGCCTAAAAACATGCCCAAGTTTCTCCTATCCTTAAAAAAGAATCTCTTACTACATCTACTGTCTTTGCTAGGTGTAATCCTCTATTTCTCCTCTTCTCAACTAACTGCTTCAAAAAGCCATTTGCAATGGCTGTTTCCATTTCCTCTACTCTCATTTTCACCCAGTCTGTCTTCCAGCCTTATCATTCAATCAAAACTGCTTCCTCTAAAATTATCAATGATATATTAATTTGCAGGTTTAATACCTTTTTCTCAACTTTCATCCTTCTCTGTTGCATTTGACTCTGTTAATCACCTTCTCCTCCTGGATATTCTCCTCTCTGTGTGTGTCTCTCTCCCTCTCTGTCTCTGTCTGTCTCTGTCTCTGTCTCTGTCTCTGTCTCTGTCTGTCTGTCTGTCTCTCTCTCTCCCTCTATCTATCTATCTCACTCCCCCCCCAGATTCCTTTAATGAATTATTATACATAATATTCCCACTACCTCTTTGTGTACCCCAAAGCTCTGGCCTGGGCCTTCTCTTTTATCAACAAACTATCACTTAATGATCTCACTAATTCTCATAAGTTAAATTATAATCCTTCTGCGGTAATTCTCAGATGTTTAGCCCTAGTCTGTCTCCTGATCACTAATCCCACATCACCAACTGGCTGTTGGACACTTCCAATTGGATACCCATTAGACATCTCAAATTCAGCATGTCCAAAATCAAATTCATTACCTTTCCCTCCAAACCCACCCACTTTCCAAACCATATTGTTACTGTAGAAGACTGCCATCATCCCACGTTTGCAATGTCAATGTCATTCTGGCTTCTCACTCTCATCTCACCTGCATGTCCAATCAGTTGTCTGATCTTGTTTCTTCCCGTGATATCACAATGCCTCTGCCTAATTGGAAGGCTGTCAGATTTCCTATATGCAATATCTTTTACAAGAGACCTCAAAATTTCAGCTTTGATCCTTGCTTATCCACCATCTAACTGCCTCAGTTCTCTCAGACAGCACATGATACTAATTAGACTGAAACACACTTCATGTTGGACTGTACATGATATCAGATGTAAGACTCCCTTCTCATCTGACATCTGTATTTTAGCATTCGAGTTAATGAATTCCTCCTGAGCTTGTGAACATTTCTACACCTCATTATTGGTACTTTTTTTTGGCCACTGGCCTGCTCAGAGGCTCATTAACCAAGATTATTTTTGCAAACCATGACTAATTTCCCCCAAAGCATTTGCTTCTCATGATTATTTGTAAAGTTAAAAATAACTACCCCAGCTGCCTAGCTTTTTCCAAACACGGATGGTTTTAAATACAAAGCAAAGCTAATCAGAACCTAGGGGCTCAGATCACATGAGGGTCTGCATCATAAAATTAAGAAAGAGGCTGACCCTTTTGAGTAGGAACCGGAAAAATTTCCAAAGCTGCTAGTTGTGCAGGGTGCCTTTTGTCTTAGGTTTTTCTTAACTAGTTAGTTTAGTGAATCTGACCTGGTCCTGTTGCAAAAGATAAACAAAGGGAGGAGATAAAGATAGATGAGGGATTCAGATACGTAGCACCTGAGTATGAGGGTCCCTACAATCTATAGTATTTACATATTTACCTTTACATTTAGAGGCCACACATTTTCTGCTGTGGTTTACTAAACTACCCTAAGTTTAGATATAATGTCAGGGTTGCAGTTTACCCTGATCTTCAGACCCAGAATTGACTATGATTACAGAGACAACAGGGTATAGTGGGAAAAGCATGGTACTTGATTGAAGTCAGGAGACCTGGGGGCTGAGGGAGCAGCTGTGTGCCTTTGGCCAAATGTCTTCAACCTTGTGAGACTCATTTTTTTTCTGTTTTCTTTCTTTTATTTTTGCCCTCAGAGAACTTAACTTGATTTTATTTTTTTAATTTTCTTTTTAAATTTTTAAAAATATTTTATTTCTTCCAATTACATTTAAAAACAATTTTTTAACTTTTGTTTTTTTTTACAGTTTTGAGTTCCAAATTCTCTCCCACCCCCCTTTCTCTATCCTTCATTGAGAAGGCAAGCAATTTGATAAAGGTGAGGCATGTGCAGTCATGAAAAATATATTTCCATATTAGTCATGTCATGAAAGAAACAGACCAAAAAAAAGTTTTAAAAAAAAGGTATGCTTTGATCTGCATTCAGATTCCATCAATTCTTTTTCTGGAAATTGACAGCATTTCTCATTATAGGTCCTTCGGAATTGTCTTGGATCTTTGTATTACTGAGAACAGCCAAGTCATTCACAGTCTATCCCTATACAATATTGCTGTTACTGTGCACAATAGTCTCCTGGTTCTGCTCACTTCACTTTATATTAGTTCATATAAGTCTTTCTGGGTTTTTCTGAGAGCATCCTGCTCATCATTTCTTATAACAGCACAATAGTATTTCAGCACAATCGTATACCATAACTTGCTCAGCCATTCCCCAATTGATGGGCATCACTGCAATTTCCAATTCTTTGCCACCACAAAAAGAGCTACTATAAATATTTTTGTGAGTATAGGTCCTTTGGGCACAGTTCCCAATTATTTTCCAGAATGGTTGGATCAGTTCACAAATCTACCAACAATGCATTAGTGTCCCAATTTTTCTACAGCCCCTCCAACACTTATTTTTCTTTTCTGTCATATTAGCCAATCTGATAGGTGTGAAGTGGGACCTCAGAGTTGCTTTATTTTTTTTTAACATCTATTTCTTTTCCTTTTTTAGATTTTTTTTATTTTTAGTTTACAACACTTAGTTCCACATAATTTTGAGTTCCAGATTTTCTTCCCACACCCCAAGATGGCATGGAATCTGATATATCTTCTACATATAACTTTGCATTGAACTTATTTACACAATAGTCAAGTTTAAAAAAGAATTATGACCAATGGAATGAATCAGGAGAAAGAAGAAACAAAACCAAAAAGAGAGAGAGAGAGAGAGAGAGAGAGAGAAAATAAAAGGGAAAAAAAAGGCAAGCATGAAGTGTGCCTTAATCTGCATTCAGAATCCATAGTTCTTTCTCTGGAGGTAGATAGCTTTCTCCATCATGAGTTCTTTGGAGTTGTCTTTGCACCTTGTATTGCTGAGAAGAGCCAAGTCTATCAGAGTTAGTCATCACAGAATCCATATATCTGTGGTTGTGTATAATGTTTTTCTGGTTCTGCTCCACTCACTCAGCATTATATCATGTAGGTTTTTTCCAGGTTATTATGAAGTCTGTATCTTCCCCATTTCTTATAGCGCAATAGTGTTCCATTACATTCATATAGCACAACTTGTTCAGCCATTCCCCAATTGATGGACATGCCCTTGGTTTCCAATTCTTTGCTACTATAAAAAGAGCCGCTATAAATATTTTTGTACATATGGGTCCTTTTCCCACTTGTGTGATCTCTTTGGGATACAACCCTAGAAGTGGTATTGCTGGGTCAAAGGGTATGAACATTTTTATAGCCCTTTGGGCATAGTTCCAAATTGCTCTCCAGAATGGAGCAACTCCACCAGCAATATAACAATGTTCCAATTTTCCCACATCCTCTCCAGCATTTATCATTTTCCTGTTTTGTCATTTTAGCCAATCTGACAGGAGAGATGTGGTACCTAAGAGTTGTTTTGATTTGCATTTCTCTAATCAGTAGTGATTTTGAGCATTTTTTTCATATGCCTATAGATATCTTTAATTTCTTCCTCTGAAAACTGCCTGTTCAAGTCATTTGACCATTTAGCAATTGTATTATCATAAATTTGACTCGGTTCTCTATACATTTGAGAGATAAGGTCTTTATCAGAGAAACTTGCTATAAATTCCCACACCCCAGTTTCCTGCTTTTCTTTTAATCTTGGCTGCATTTAGTTTTGTTTGTACAAACCCCTTTTAATTTAATGTAATCAAAATTATCCATTTTACATCCCATCTTTGTCTTTTGTTTGGTACATGGACCATGTACTGAGTTGCCCTAGCTGCCTCTGGCTGGCCAAGTATGGCTCAGCATCAAAGGATTTAGGTGCTTTGGATGGTCTCTTGTTTCCCTCCCTTTCCTATGACAAATACTTATGTGATCATTGCTAAATTTTTACCAAACTATAAGTCACGCAGACAGAATTGCATAATCTGAAGGAGCTTCATTGGTTTTTGTTCAGTCATTTTTGATCATGTCTGATTCTTCCTGACCCTATTCGGGGTTTTCTTGGCAAAGATGCTGGGGTAGATTGCCATTTCCTTCTTGAGATCGTTTTACAGATGAGGAAACTGAGGCCAACAGGGTTAAGTGATTTTCCCCCAGGTTATACAGCTAGTAAGTGTCTGAGGCCAGATTTGAACTCAGGAAGAGAAGCCTTCCTGATTCCAGGCCTGGAGCTCTATCCATTGTGCCTCCTAGCTGCCCTTGGCTCCTTAACCCAAAAATGTATACCCCAATACCATATACCCAATAAGTGATTATATAACCTCTGTAGACCTCCATTGAGGGAAAATCCACTATTTCTCAAAATGCTTTGTTACATCTTTGGTTGATTCTACTTGTTAGGAATTTCCCCCCTTACGTCAAGCCTAAATCTGATTATGCTGACACTGAACAGAACAAGTCCCATCTCTTTCTGCATGACAGCGCTTCGGATTCTTGAAGACAGGCATCATGTTCACCCTGAGTCTTCTCTTCTTTAGTCTATGAAGCCTCAGTTCCTTAGCTGATCGATCCTCCTAAAGCAGACTTGAGGCTTTTCACCAAAGCAATTGCCTTTCTCTGTCGACTTTCCAGTTTGTTAATGGAGGTGCCCAGAAATGAACGAATATCAAGATGTGATCTGAGGCAGAGTATAGCGGAGCTATCACCTAAAGTATGATATCATATTCATACTGATAGACCCATCAATCAATTTTTAGGTGACTGCTGTGTACTAAATACTGTTCTAGACACTGGGAATACAATTGCAAAAGTAGGAGTCCAGGGACTCTCTAAGAGCTTAGGGATGCAACAAGACGGCATAGACTATATACAAAATAAACTCATAATTATCATGCATGAGAAGAAAGCATTTACAGCTGGGGGGGTCAGTCAATCAGTCAGTAAACATTTATCAAGTGCCTTCTATGTGCCAGGCACTATGCTATACTCAGAAAGATAAAGGACAGTCCTTGATCTCTCTTTTTAAAATTTTTATTTATTTATTTTTATTACCCTTTAAGTTTTGAACTGTCTCCTTCCCTCTCTCCTAATCCCACACTACAGAAGACCACCATTTAATACAGATTTATAAATATATGGAAAACCATGCTGTGCATTCTTCTACTTATCAATTCTTTCTGCGAAGGGAGATAACACCTTCCTCATAAGTCCTTTGTAGTTGATTTGAGTGTTTGTGATACTCGGAGTAACTTGATCATTCATAGCTGTTCATTCAATAATACTGCTGTTACCAACGCAATCTTCTCTTGGCTCTGCTCATTTCACTTTTCAGTATTTCATGCAAGTCTTTCTCTAAAACCAACCAGCTCGTTGTTTCTGCACAGAAAGTCCTTGCTCTCAAGGAACTCACAATCCAATGGGAAGTCTCTGGAAGTAAGTGGCACTTGAGATGAACCTGGGAAGGTCTAGGAGTTCCAAAAAGGTGAGGAACAAGCTATGCAAAGGCATGGAAGTAGAAGGTGTAATATAACGTATAGAGAACATTAGTCTGGCCAGTTGAGCCTGTGTTTAGAGTACAAGGGTCCAGGGGAGGTTAGAAGTGGGGAGTAAGGCATAATAAGTCTAGAAAGCTAGGCTGGAACCAGATCAGGAAAGGCTTTAAATACTAATGGAAGAGTTTTATCCTCAAAGTAATGGGAAACCACTGAAGCTTCTTGAGTAGAGGAATGACACTGTCAGACTTGTACTTCAAGGATATCAACATGGATGGCAACTGTGCGGAAAGTAATTTGGACAGAGGAGAGGTTTAGGGCAGAGAGACAAATTAGTAGGTTGTGGTATGAATAGAGGGGAAGGATTAGATTGAAGGGTGTTAAAGAGGTGAAATCAACAAGACTTGACAACTAATTGGATATTGGGGAGATGTTAGTGAAAATTAAGAGTTGAGGGTGCCTCCGAGGTCACAAACCTGAGTGGCTGGAAAGATGGTGGTCCCCTTGACAGAAATAAGAAAGTTTTGAGGCAGGGTGCATTTAGGGAGAGAGAGAGATCCTGCTTGGCCTGGTTGAATCTAGACAGATATAGACTAGATATGTATGTACTGTGTCACATATGTACACATGAGGTTTTTTCTTTTTATGCTTTATGCTCTACACATAAAAGATTATATACACAAACATGTATACATATATGTGTATGCATATATGTATAAATGCGCTTACAACCATAGCACACACATACACGTATGCACACATGCATACATAGATACATGTGTTTATGATGGGACTTAAATGACATTCCTGCAGAAGCCATTGAGAAGGGGAAGATCAGACTGGTAAAAAGAGAACCACAACACAGGGGTTCCCCCATCAAAAAAAAAAACCATGCTCAGGAGGAGAGAGTATCTAAAATGAATGGGTATCAGCACGTCAAATTCTGCAGAGAGGTGAAAAAGGATGAGGAAAAAAAGCCATCGGACTTAGCAATAAAATGATTTTTAGTGACCTTGGAGAGGACAGTGTAAGTGGTGCAGGTTGATGCTCGACTGCAAAGGATTGAGAAGGGAATGGGAGAAAAGAGAGTAAAAGCAAGAGCAGACAACTTCGAATAGGAGTACGGCTGAGAAAGGAAGGAAAGATATGACACGACCAATTGAGAGAGCGATCAGATTTATGGGAGGCTTCTTAAGGTTGAGGGAAATCCTGGCGCATTTGAAAATACTAAAGAAAGGTTGAAGATTAGGAGGGCGAGAGCAGAAGATTGGAGGGATAAGCTGCAGGAGAACATTTGCGAGGCTAGAACCAAGGGCACACATAGAGACAGGCAAGACAACTAAACTACTCCTCCTCTAAGACTAGAGCAAAGGAGAGGGATAATGTTGATGTGAATTGAAGTGAGGAGCTAGGGAAGCCAGGGAGGTCTGGGCTGATGGTCTAAAATTGTTTTAGTGAAACACGGAAGTTAAGTTCTCTAAAGAAAGGGAGAGGGGAAGTGGTGGTATAGGTGGCTTGAGAAGAAAAGGTTTAGAAGACTGTATAAAACATGATGCAGATTCAAAGGATTATATCGCATCAAGAAAGACCTGACTGAGTTTGAATAACATACATTTGGAGTGGATCCAATTAGCTCAGTTGTGTTATTTTCTCCAGTGCCACCTATGCAGAGCGGGAGCAGAGAAGACAAGATTGTAAGAGCAATTTACTGTGGGGGAGTGGGGTGCATTGGAAAGAGATTAATGAGATGGGAAAATAGGGCTACAGATTCAAAGGTGTAAAATAGAACCAGCTAACTAATGGGTATAGAATGTGAAGGGAGGACTACAAGGCTAGAGTAGGGGGTGAAGGCTTGGGAAATCAGGAAGGTCTAGGCCAAGGTAGAGGATGGAGACAATAAGAAAGAATAAGGTGCAAGGACAGCTGGGAGATCACAGGAGTTTATGGCCAAAATGATTATGATTATGGAGAAGGAACATGTGTATGTTGACTAGGTAAAGGTTATGACCATCCTTATTGAGTTAGAATGAAGATGGAGCTCACAGGAGCCGAGGAAGTTGAAGCAGGCAGGGGTATTTGGAGGGACATCATCATGTAAGTTGAAGGCCCCAAGCATAAAGGTCAGGGGCTGGAAAAGAGTGATGGACTGTGAGCTAGGAGCAAAACTCCTTGAGAAAAAGGGGACTAATTGATGGTAGCTCCTAGGATATAGATAGGGTAAGACATCTAGACGGAGTGAACCCGGGAGGAGGAGAGGTCACTGAACAAAGGGGGTGGACTTGGAAGTGGCATTAAGAAGTATGTCTATTCCTGTCCTGGATGAATGTATCAGGGGTCATGAGAAAAGGTACTATCTATCTACTATTAGCAAGAGTGGCCAGGAATGTAGGGTTTTTAAGGGAGAACCAGATTTCTGGAACTATAGGAGATGAGGGAATGTAAAAGGAAGAAATCTCAGAGGAAGAACAGTTGTTTAGAACAGGAATAGGAATCCACAGGGCACAATGTAAAAGGAGGGGAAAGTTGGATAGGAGCTTATGAGAGATCTGAAATCCTAAGTATCCCCAGAGTTCACAAAGACATCCTACTTTTTCATAGGGAGACAGAGTGGGGGCGGGGAGGAGAAGGGTAGCAGTGGTATAGGAGTGGGAGGGAGGGAGGGGAGGCCTAGAAAATTAAGCCAGATGTAGGTTTAGCTACTGCATATGCTATAGACAGCTTGGTGGGATAGTAGAGTCAGAAAGACCTAATTTCAAATTCATCCTCAGACACTTACTAGGCATGTCACCCTCAGCAAGTCACTTAACCTATCTCAGCTTCAGTTTCCTTATCTCTAAAATGGGATAATAATAGAACTTATTTTGCACGATTGTTGTGAGGATCAAATAAGGTAACATAGGTAAAGTATATTGCGAACCTTAAAGTGTTATATAAATATTATTATCATAGGGTTTTTTTTCGGGGAGGGGGTGATCTGGACCTGTGATTTCATTGGTGTTGGTAGCTGCTGTTCTCCCTCCAATGAAGATCTATAACTGTTCTGCAACCTAGTGTCCCAGAGACTTGATTAGGGCCACTAAGGGGTTAAGTGACTTGCCTAGGATTATGCTGCAATTACATGTTAGAGGAGGACTTTGAACCTAATGGCACATCTCATTGACTGCAACATTGGTTCTCTATCGATCGTGTCACATGACTACATCTTAGGCAGTAAGGGGGTCAGCAAAACTCCCAAGGGTTGTAGAACCAGATTAAAATATAATTGGGAAATGTTTGGCAAAAATAAGTAAAATTAAAATTCAACATAGAAAATGTTAATTTGTGATTTTCTAAGTTAATTTCCATCAGCAGCGATCCTATTTCTATTTGAATTTAATTTCACTGGCTTAAGGTATCTAACTGTAGCCTAGTAGACCTCTTCATTTTCTCCTCTTATTCCCTCTGCTGACTTATGTCATAAGTCTTATAAGAATGACAGGCACATGAAAACATCCTTGCTGGAGGAACTTTGAAAGAGAGAGGACTAGAACTTGTAACTGGCTGGGAATAGAGGACCGATATGGAAAGGAAAGAACCAGAGAGGAGATTGGCACTAGTGAGAGGGTGAGAACTCCGAAAGTTTCGCCTTCATCTTGCACTGGAAGGGAACGGTACCAAGAGATGGAGACTCTAGAAATTTCTCCCCAACTTACCTGAGAAACTACATGGATGGGTTGTGGTACAGCTGAGCTTGAGAATAACAAATGGGTTGGAGAGAGGAAAAGAACGTCATTCACTCCCTTTTGGGCCAATATAGGACTTGTGGGGATCCCTGGCAGAACAGTCCTTACACAGGCCAATCTTGATCTTCCCCAGTTGCTAGTTGCCTTTTCCCATCCCCTTGCAAATAATATTTACATTGTATATACCTTGTTGTTCAATTATTTCAATCATGTCCAACACTACCTGACCCTATTTGGGGGGTTTCTTGACCAAATCCTGGAGCGATCTGCCATTTCCTTCTCCAGCTCACTTTACAGATGAGGAAACTGGGGTAAACAGGGTTAAGGGATTTGCCCAGGGTCACACACCTACTAAGTTGTTTTTAAAAACTTTTTAACACACAAGACTTTTAATCATCCACTCACAGACCATGACCACAAATTCCTCCTCCTCAGAACCTCTGTCTATTTTCTCAGTCAGTAGAAGGCACCGAACACTCCAGAGCAGCCATCAAGCCAGGACTTCTTCAGTGCTGGTGTTGGTGGCCACAGGTTATGAGGGGATCCAGACTTTAAACAATGGTTTCTCTGACATAAGAAAATCATTGAAAATTAAAAGCTTCAAACCAATCTCAACTTCCTAGTAATTTTATGGCCATTTTACAATTTCACCATTTTAGACAAGCAATAAGCTGTGGCAACATGATATGGTTGTCAATACGTTTTAGGCTTCAGGTAAATACAATATTTAAATATAAAGAAACTACTGCCACGCTAGTAGGCATTCTTAATTTTGGCACTCTTTAACTGTGCAAAATACAGTGATAGAATTTTAAGACATTCATGATACAACACCGGTAGATCTCAACTTCTGGTCACAAATGACATATAAACTGAGAATATTAAAATGCATCTTTTTAAAAAATATACATTGTGACTATTTGTACCTGAATAATGCTTCTCATAAACATAAAATTCTTCATAATATGGAAGTAATTGTTACTTTCCCCTAAGAAGAACTCAAGAGGAGGAGTCTTCTTGACCCTGGGCCTGGCACACTGTGTGTGCCCCTGAGCTGCCCTACTTTGTGTATATATAAATATGTGTATATATATATATATGTATATATATTGTATTTACTTACACGTACATGTTGCTTCTGCCCAGTAGAATATAAGCTCGTTGAAGGCAACGGCTCTTTTATTTTTGTCTTTGTCTCACTACTGCCTAGAACAATGCTTAGCACATAATAGATACTACATTCATTTCTAATGAATAAATGAATGGGACAGTGACCAAAGGGGATTTATGGTGGAGTTTCTTTGGGACTAATAATGGTTACTCATTCAGGAATTTCTGTTTTGTTTAGGAGACCTTCTTTCTATAGTAGCACAATGTAGAGAGCTAGTCTCAATATGAAGTGAGAAAAATTCCCCCAAATGTGCCCAGGCTTTTTGTTTCATGAGCGTCTCTGATTCAAGGTTTATAGAAATAGGAAGAGCCAAAAGAACACTACGCATGATTACCATAATGTCAATAAAATGTAAATCTCTAAAAGGAAGCCAGACTCTAAGCAACCGAGAAACTAGAGATAGTCTTGGAGAACAATTAAGGAAATAAGCCTCCCTGTGCGAGGCAGAGAAGCAAGAGTTACTAGAACTTAAAGTTATAAGGAGGGTTCAGTTTGGGGAGAGGGTAGTCTTTTTCCAGAAATTTTCACCATATCAAGATGAAAAAAATCAATTAAATATATTTTAAAATGAGAGGCCTTTAAGATATCAATTTGGTTTCCTAAAA